>NC_092014.1:21987057-22315557 GCF_042242105.1 Pempheris klunzingeri | reverse complement strand
CATGGGCGCACACACATGCGGACGCACGGAAGCACTCTCTCATCTCTCTCTCTCTCTCCCTCACACACACACACATACACACGCTCACCATGCCTTTCTTTCCATCCCTGTCTCTCTCCCTCTTTTCTTTTACGCACACACACACACACACACACACACACACCATTTTCCCGCATTAGACGAGTGTTCCAAGGCCAATTTCACCACCGCTGAAAGTCCCTCTCTCCCAGAAGCCCTTTTGGTTCAGAGGCTAGACCAGCTAGCGATTGGCCGGTCAGAGGCTAGTCTAGTTGGTGATTGGCCAGCTAAGGCCCCTGGTGCACGGTGACAGTAATTAGCACACGCCAACCATTAACAAACACAGATTAGGCATGAACCCGTATGGCATGCTGCCATCACCGTGGTGTGTGGATGTATGCATGTGTGTGAAGAGTGGTATTCCCCTGTGAGTGTCTGAGTAGGTCTCATTTTTGCGGTGTGTGTTTGTCTGCATTCAAGACTTGGCATGTGTGAATGTGTTTTGTCGCTGGTGCTTGCATGTGTGTATCCCTTCTTTTTCTGCTTGTGCATTTATCCGACCTGTCTGTATTCACAAGGGTATGTGCATGCACACGAGTGTGTCAGTGTATGTGTGTGTATTTGTGTTCAGCCTCATTTCCTCTGTGCCTGCTGGTCAATTTTGGCATTTGGAGAGAAAGACGCTGTGCATTCCCCACGGCTCCACCGCTTCTAGCTCTGAATTAGAGATGGGGCTATGATATGTGGAAATGATTTTTTAAACACCACCAATCTCTCTTTCTCTCTCTCTCTATTTCTCTCTCTCTCAGTCCACCCCCTTCCTGGGTTGGTGAATCCGCCCTGCTGTGTGCGCTTAATGAAAGATAAGACGGGTCCTCCACCACTGACACTGAGCCACGGACCCTCAGAGGACTGCGCTAATCTGCTTGGCCCCTAATGGGGGCCACTTTGTGTCTGCCGAGGATCATTTCATATCAAACAAATTGTGTCCTGTGAAACCCATTACATTTTTGGCCCTTTGGAGATGCTTCGCCCTTAGCTGACACATAGAGGACATCTTCGGCCCGACTTTTGATGCTGTAAATATTCCTTAAGATGGTCTTACATTGAGCATCTCTTTTCTAGTCAAAGATGGGCTTTGTGCATGTTTAAAACCTGTCTGCTCTTTCATTACGCAGAGATCGGGCGGGTGGGGGTTCAAACGATGAATGAGAGAGCCAGCAAGAAGAAAAAGAGTGGGTTAAGAATGCTGGGAAATGGAGGATGGAGGGATAACAGAGGGAGTGATGAAGGGTTAATGAACTGGGATTCTCATCTTACATGTATTCAGTTTCGTAATTGTCTCTCTGCATGCGGTCTTGCAGCGCGGGCCATCAACATCAGGAAATTCAAATATTGTTTGACACATGTTTGAAAGTATCTTTATTTACATGTGATGATGTTCTTGTGATTGTGTTACCCAAATCACAGGTTTCCAGCTGTAACCTGGAATGTAAGTTCTTTGTTTAGCGAGGAAAGCATGGTTAAAGGTGGTATAGAATAGCGAACATGAGGAGGTGTGAAAACATCATCACAGACAACATGCTCCTAATACATCTCCACTCATCCAGCAAGGCACAACTGCCACGGTAAGCAGCAGCAGCTGCGACACATGTATAGTAAATTTCTATTTGTATTGACAATAGTGTAATCTGCTGGGACAGTGTCGCCCCTTGTGTAGGTCATCACTCTTACTGTTTACGTTTTGTGTCTCTCCATATGCATGCATGTCTGCATGTGTGTGTGCTTCTGTGCACATTATTGTCCAGTGTGTGTTTTTATGTGTGCTTGCGTCTGTATGTGTGTGCCATCAGTTCTGCAAGGGAGAAAACGGGGAGGGTGGGGGGTGAGGAGGGGGAGTAGAAAATGATCCGGGGCCGATACATATGAAACAGGAGGGCTCATACATAAACATAGCTCCAAGGCCCTGGGGCCAGGCAATCTACGAGGCAAATTGCTCACCAGTCAGCCATGGAGGCCGCACTGTTTACTATGCATGAGGTCTTGTGACATGCTTTAAAGCCGCCCCTAAAACAGGATGACTGGGCCAGTGGTAGCGAGGAGTTGGCTCTTTCTATTACTATGGTATTCTTTCCTGTGAAAAATATGTAGTGGGTGGAGAAGGGATCATCGTTTTACACTGTGGAGCTGCTGTGTGGTGTACAGTAGATGCTGCATGAAAGGCAAAATATGGGTGTTCGGGTGACTGCCTATCTGTGTGTCAGAGTGTGACAGTACATTCATTTGTGCCTGAGTGTAGAATGGAGCTATGGAGAGATTTCAGTGCTGTTATTTTTTGGATCATTTTGACCTTTATTGATAGCAGATTGTAATGACAGACAGGAAACAAACTCCACTGGCCAGAATCGTACGGAGGATGTTATCCATGAGGATACAGGACACTGCATTCAGTGCCGTTTTTGATGAATAACTTGGAATATCTTGTGACTGAATGCGTCCATTGAAAAGCAATGTAAAAAAGTACAAGATGTTGAGTCAGACTTCCATCTAAATGTTTTCTGCAAAAGAAAATGTGAATTAATGTGCGTTGCCATCAAGTGAATAGTGGGAGTTTGGTGCATGGAGATAAACAGCTGGTGACGCTAATCCGTTGGGTGCCATTAAAGCACTGTAGAGGAAGAAGAAGAGACAACGGAATTAGAAGAGCACAAGTCAAGCCTCAAACAATGGAAAATAATGTAGCAAGCTCGATGGAAACATGGCATTTACGTTTATTGTATGTCTCCACACAGATCTGATGTTTTTGTCTGCAGTAATTGTCTTTGTCTCTACAGTTGAAGCCTGAGTGACAAATGAGTCACATGCTTCATGTATGTTATGATTTATTTGCCGTGTATGTCTGTTGCATTAAACTTCACATCACATTAAGTTTATATCAATACATCAACTTTACCATCTCAGACAAGTGTTTAAACGTTTTGTTTTTTGATATTCTGACTTTTTTTCTGAGTTACACTCAGATTCCACGGAAATGCTTATAAAAACAGGTGGTTGGAAATGCACCATATGTGACATCCAAGGACTAGTAGTGTTCTACTTTTTAAATGTCATGAAATAATAGATCAAAAAAATGGTTTTTTTTTAAGCAGCATTGCTCTATTTTTGGAAACGACCAATCATGGAAAGCACAAGCAAAACAAAAAAAGGCAGTATTTCAGAATCACAGTTTCTAACATCTGTCAACACCAAACCTCCTTCAGTTTCATGCCAGTAAAGGTTTTGTGAGAATGATGGCTGGTTTGGGTGGAAACTCTTTAAACACATGAAAAACAAACTCTTTGAGGCGGAACTACAAATACCACAATCATTACAAGAATACTACTGAGCAGGACAGAATAACATAAGCGAAGGAGAAAAGTTGTTAACATGTAAACAAGCTGTCTGGAACCACATCTGCTCCATCCTGCATTTACCAGTCCAGTATCCCAGGGGGAGCCCTCCTCAATTCAATTTCAATCTGCTCGACCCCCAGGGTCCAAGTTCAAGTTCAAAGTCAGGCAACCGTGGCACCAATAGGAGAATTGCCCACCCAGGAGTCCCAGCCCGGAGTGAACTATTCTAACTACAGATGAGATCGGGACAAATCCAATACCAGATCTATTCAAATGTCCTTTATGAGAATGCCTTTCCACAAGTGTGGATGTGTGTGTGTGTGTGTGTGTGTGTGTGTGTGTGTGGAGGGGTAAAGGGGAGACTACTGTCACATTACAAACACCTTTGCTGCCTCTCTCTCTCTATTTCTCTGTCTATCTGTCTTTCTCCCTCTCTCTCTCAGGCTATAATTATGCTAATAGTATGTATATAGCTGTGGCCCTGGAGGCTTGGGGCGTATTGAAGGCTCCCAGGTCTTTCTCTCCTGTAACAGTATTAGGGTGCTATTGAAAAGCGGACGGCGGGTGAGAAGGGGGGCAGGATAGAGAGATAGCGCGGGGTGGCAAATGGGACATGACCACCGTGCTCTCTGTCACGACGCCGCCCATTGTCTGGCCAAAGAAAAGGGCCTCCGCCGCCAGTGGGACAATAATAAAGGAGCAAGAATGGGCTGTGCATATTAAACAACACAACGGACCACGCAGACCAACCTGCATGGGCACGATGAAGGGGGAAGAGGAGGAAAACACACCGAGAGGAGAGACAGCTTTAAAAGGAGTGGGAGGGAGTGAGGGAGTGGTTGAGAGAAAAGGGTGGATGATGTGAAAAAGGCACAAAAAGAGGCCAAGGCACAGAGATAACTGTAAAAATAGAAATGTTGTTTTGTTTCTGTGAAGAGATGACACCTGCTAATGTCATAGGTCTGCTTCAGTGAACAATAGAGTCCTGATGCCACGTCCAGGTTCACTGAACCCTCATGTCCTTTTTGGGGTCCTGGAGATCCCCATCTGTTACTATCAACTTAAAAACATGTTTTATCACCTTGAATTTTCCTGATTTTAAGAGAGTTGCTTAAAAACACGAGTTTGAATGTTTCAGAAGTCTTGTACAGGAAATGATGCTTTACATATGTTGTAAAATACATTTAAATACAATGGATGTTCTGTATCTGGGCTTGAGGTTGACAGTAGTGTTTTTCACACAGCATTACACCTACCAGTTCCCAGAGGAGTCTATTTGGTCTTTTATCATATAACAGTCTGAGTTAGACCTCCCGAGGGTCTAACTAATCCTAAATCAAAGTAAATGTGTAGAAAAACATACCATACATTTCTTCTGTGGGTGACTTTAAGATGTGAATATTCCTTTATTAGTCCCACGATGGGGACATTTTTAGAATTTACATTTTAACAAACAAAAGGAATACATATATTTGTTTTTGCATAGCCCATAAAGCATGTGAAACATGAAATGCCACATTAAAAACATTATTCAACATTTCTCTGTTTGATGTAATAATTGCTCATTTCCCAAGAAAATAAAAACCAGTTATTTTAGGAGAAATTGATATATTTTGCAGTAATTTGCACAGACAGCATAGGAGTCTGTGGGACCCCAAGCAATGAGGAAGTAAAGCTGGTGTTGATAAAGTACAAGGATTAAGTGAGTCTAGTTTAGAATATTGAATCACAGTTATGTGTACCTGGGGTTTTACTATTCATATTCTGACATAAATGGATACATGGATTTAAACATAATCAGTTTCAGTAAAAATTTGGATGCAAGCATTTTTCATGAAACTTTATGAAGCATTAACTCTTGGTTTCTTCCTCATCTTTAACATTTATCAACACCCTCTTCTTTTTTCTAAATTATGTTGGGGCATTTTATGCCTTTATTAAATATCTGACAGTAGAAAGATGATGATGAACTAGGGGACGTTGTGCCGCATGGTCGATGCCACAAACCCCAACGTCACCATGGTCGCCCCCAACATTCACTTCTAATGTCATTATCCCAACTTTTTAGCTGTGACTGTTAAATGCTGCCTCGTATTGTGTTTTTTTCTACAAATGTAAATTCAGTTTTCTTTCATGTTTTCCTGCTTCTGGAACAGAATCCTGATGTTCCAGTTTGACAAAAGAGATGCTACACATCCAGTCGACGGTATAAGAACCAGCGTCCTGTCTGCGTGTCCTCCCCCCTCCCCTCCCTGCCTGAGTATATTGAGAGGTGTCAACAGTAGAGGCGTGGGTGTGGGAGGCTCTAGCATGGTTCACGGCTATCGCATGTGCCCCGGCCGCTATGCAGCGTAGCTACCATCTGTCTGCATGTCACACAGTGTGCTGCTCTCTCACTTTCTCCCTCTCTCTCTCTCTCTCTCTCTCTCTCTCTCTCTCTCTCCTGTCCCTTAATCCTTTATCTCTCTTCCCGTCCTCTTTTCATTCTTTCTCATCTTCCGCATACGTGGTCACTGCTGCAGCGTGAGGTTATCAGTTCATTAAAGAGAGACTGTAGATGTGCAGTTTTCTCAAACAGAATAGACTCCGACCTTGGCGATTAAGACCCGTAAACCAGAGAGTCACCTGGCAGGGCTTTTTGTTTTGCGTAACTTCAAATGATTTGTGATGAAAGGAAACTTTGACCGTGCGTTCAACATAAAAAATATAAGAGCATCCCTTGTTCTTTTTTCAGTGTTTAAAGTGGATAATCACTCAGAGCTGCACAGATACTGTGTGAAATGAGATGTTGTGAGAAAGATGTGAAGAAGGAGACAGCAGCACCTCTCACAGACCAGTGAGTGGCAGTGTGCCACAGTCAGAGCAGAACTTCGAGTAAAGTGCACTATATGTGTGTGTAAGTGTGAGCGAGCATGTGTCTGTATCTGTAAAGCAGCTGATTGTATCTTTCTTTAAGTGTACTGGCGTGTACGGGAGGGGAGTTGCACAGCATATTATTTGTATCCTTCTGTGTGTCTGATTTGTGTGTGTATCTGTGTGCACTCAGTCCTCAGACAGACAGGCAGACAGAGTGAAAGCAGTAGCCAACTAACCATAATATTGTCATTAAGGAATTCAGCAGATTAATAGCCTTAAATACCTGGAAATGTCCTAAGATCTAGTGTCTTTAGCTTGTAATTTCCTCTCTGGGTCCTAAGCACTAAACCCGCTGTGTTGTTCTTGGCATTCCATAGTCGGACCAGAGAACATCGCACGGACACTGATACCTTCCTCTGGGATCCATTCTCCTCTCCATTTGATGGAAACCAAAAAAGGGCCTTTGGCCAGGCAGGTCCCATTATGTCTCAATGACAGAGCCTGGGGGTAAAAAACGCTGTGCTTTTTTCCTCAGCGCACCTTTGGGTCTCAAAGAGAAATGGCATATGCCCTGATGAACGGAGAAGGAGGTGATTTGCCTGCCAAACTTAGGTCAAGTTCTTAGTTACCGGTCTGAACTTTCCTGCAGCTCAGCTGCATTTTTCTTAGTTGCTAATGATCTCAGCTGTTTTCTTGCTTCCATCAGTCACCACCGTTGTTGGGAAGATTGGTCAGCCGTTGGACACAATCACACCCTCCTCTAACGTAACACACACCAGTTTTTTGTCTATTTTACTATGTAGTTCAGTGTTTAGCAAACATCATAATAGCTATGGGCGCTAATGATCCCCGAGTCCAGAGCCCTCTTTGCTCCCTGTCACATTCCCACCTCATGACCTCATGACTGGATGTATGCATTAAACAGATGTGGCTGGCTATGAGGGGCCTGAAACAGGATAGGACAGCCTATAGCCTCTAGGCTGGTCTTCTCTGGCCTTGAAGCCAGGGGCCTCTGGGTCCAGAGGACAGGATAAACAGGATTGATGTGTGTGTGTGTGTGTGTGAGTGTGTGTGTGTGTGTGTGTGAGTGTGTGAAAGAGAGACAGAGAGAGAAAGAGAAAACCTTTTCCCACATACAACCTATAAATGTTCAGGCCCTTTTCCATGCCAGTGTCATGTGAGAACAGTTGAGTTGATTTTTAGTGGCTCCAACAATTTACTTGCTCATGAGAAAAAAAGTACCAATGTTGCCACACAAAAGGTTATAATTTTGGAAACTGAGCCCATTTATTAGTAGCAACATCCCTACGTACTTGACATTGCCTAAGAATATTTTACAAACATATCACACAGATTTTGTGACTCTGGAATTCGTTTTGAAGTGCATTCACACTTCTGTCATACTTTATAAAACTTGCAGGGACTACTTTGAGACTGATGTGTAAACGATGAAAACCTATCTCACCCGAATACGTTATCGCAGCATGGTCGAGAGGTTCAGTGTGTGAAAGCGCCAAGCAAGTATAAAAAAAACTGTGAGAACGACAGACTTAATGTAAGATGTGGATCTAAGAAAAAGACAACGGATTGATGCCACAATGCTAAAAGACCAACTGCCACTTCAACGACACAGTGATGAATTTTGTTTGCGAAAGCTGCTCCCCTGGAGAGCGGGCCAATGTGGCACATCGCTCTTGCATCTGCAGAGGGGCTTTACCTACCTGCAATCATCGTCCGCTACACCTCCTTTCATAGACACTTTGTTCCACCGAGTCAAATAAAAGCATTAAACGTAATCAGCATAGAAGATGGATAATATCGCACAATGAGTGCATGTAGAGCAGCCACACACTGCACCCTGCTGCAGCAAGATGTGTCGCTGTGCTAGCAAGGAGAGCTGCCATTAGCGAGACTGTCACCGACCCAGGCGGCACACTCTAACTAGCCCACAGCCTCAGACCAATCTATTCTCAATATGCCACATTTTTATTCATTTTTTCCCCCAAACCTGACACGGCAATCTGATGATGAACCAGCCCCATTATTTTCTGTACGCCAGCAGGAAGCGATAGATCCCTGAACATTGTGCCTTCATAGAACCAACATTATCCCTCTATGTCAGAGGTGGGTAATATCCTGGCGGTCTGGGAGTCCAGAGGTGCATACAGAATGATGTCATTAATCCTCCAGGGCAATCTCTCTCTACCTCCCTCTCTCTCCTCCTACAACAGGCCATGCCGAAAACAGAGCCACATTTGCATGCTGCATATGTTGCCAGGTGGCTCTGTGGGCTGCGGGTACAAATTAGATTTCCTGACAACAAGGTGTAAGATAGGGAAGAATAGTGGGAGCTAGCAGTTTGCTTTCTTTCTGTCTTTCTTTCTTTCTTGCTATTATGCATTATCCATTGTTGTGCAGTATAATCACAAATGAAAAAATAACAACACTGGACATCTGTTCAATTGAAAAACATTTTTAGGAAAAAGAGGGTTTGGTTCAGTTAAATGAGCAGAGATTGTGGTGGGTGGACGGGTGTACAAAATGTTTGACACCAGAAATCAGGGGCTGTCAGTAATGTTTTCCTTTAATGAGCTGTTCTTCTTCTAAGTATGAGGACTTTTTTTTCATATAGTCCAGACAGGAAAAAAATACCCAGATAACGTTTTAGCCTAATGGTGACTTATTGATCAGATGTGGGCAAATGCATCTGAAATGAGGGACCACACACACACACACACACCTAAACACAGACGATCCATGGCCTTCACCTTGACACTGGGTAAAGACGAGGGAAAAAAAAAAAAAAAAGCTCTTAATAGGGGGCTTAAACTTTTCAGACTGGACTGAAAGCTGAGAGCTATGTGTCTGTCTGGCCTGCCCTAGGGGTAGTGGCATTGCCTTTATCAGTCACCCTTGAACTAGTCTGGATGCGCCAAAATGGCCTCACCCACACTGTTTACCACCATCTTTGTAAACAGAGGACAGGAAGCAGCGTCTAGCTTGTGGATGACATTAACATTCCTTATAGTCTTCTTGTGGCAAAGGCCTTGATCTCTCTGGAGACAATGAGAGGAGGCATCAAAGCGAAGACGGTGTTCATTTGAGTGTGTCAGCACTCTGGTGAATGTGTGCTTGGTCTCGTGTTGTCCACCAATATCGAGAAGCAGAGCCTCCCATCTCCCCAAATTCAACATTTCACCATCATTGATCCGACCTGTCAATTAACGGCCAGGTTTGTCCCCAATCAATTCCCATCTCCCCCCTCTGTCCCTCTATCTGTCTATCTCTCGCTCTGCACATTTCCACATTCCCCCCTGCTGCCCCCTCCCTCGCATGCTCCTACCTCACACCCTAAGGTCTCGGGGGTCACTCCCTCCAAGGTGATTCGTAAACAGAAGCTTGCAGAGAAATCAATACTTTATCAACAAGCCACAACGGGCTTTTGCACTTATCCTATATGATCTTTGTGGTAAAGGCCTCCGAGCATCCATCTCCTCCTCTGGTCCGCTCCCTAAGCTCTGTTGCTAAGACAATCAGAAGAAAAGAGAGGGGGATGAAGAGAGGAGGAGGGGCCAGACGAGGGAAGGAGAGAGGCAAAGGGAGAAGGGATTGTGCGGGGTCTAGAGGCTCGCTGTTAGAGGAGGGATTTGCTGCTCCGCTGCTTTTAGCTTGATCTGCATCTGATTAAGGAGAGAGGGCAGAGTGTTGTCCTTCACCCCCGTGCTCCCCTGTCCCACCATTATGTACCCTGGCACTGAGATCCATCATCCACCTACCACAGGCCTGGCTGCCATAGCCTGGGGACTTATTAGGCCGGCCCTGCTCTGTTCAAAACAGCCCCACTCTGCATACCATGGAGGGTAAAAACCCTCCACTGCTACCGCATACTGTATATTTACTATGCATCCCATTGACTCAGAATACATACATATAGAAGTGCATACCTGTATCTTGCATTGGATAATTAACCTTAACGTTCTGCTTGGGGTCCTTCGCACCTCTTCAACCACTCAAAAACATATTTGCCATTGTTTTATCACCTTGATACCACATGACTTTGTAAACTCACTCACCTCAAATTTCCTCTTAAGAGTCGAAATAAGTATATGCAACTGTTATGAATAAACATGATTTTGAACTGATGACATATGTCAGAAGTCTGCTACAGAAAATGACGCTCTACATCTGTTTGGTGTCTCAGAGACCCCAGCTGTTGAAAGAAATGGCGATACACTGGATTATGTGTGCTATACATAAACAGATCTAAAAGGGAGTTAGACCTCTCTGGGCCCTAACTGACCCCAAGCACAAGTGACGTCACTATGTAAAAGGTTCAAACACATTCAAACTAATAATTCTTCAAAATTAATTTGAGTGTAATCCAAACCCGTGTATAGCACAATGCGTGAGTCTGAGATGCAATGAGATGGTCACATACACACTGTATGTGTGTAGAGCTGATGCTGTCCCACTCGTCTCAGGCACCTCTGCTGCCTCACGCAGGTGACTTCTCAGATTTGTTCTGAGTGAGTGAGCAGCTGCTTCTTGCAAAGTTGGCTAAGCTTTATCTTTATTGGTGATTTTGTCATCAATGGTGTAAAGAGGGCATGCAATAGGTCAAGCTGTAATGACTTTTAAGAGCTCCCTCTGCTGGTCCACAAGGCAAACCACCTCAAACCTGTCTGTTGAACTTAATAAACTGTAAATTTGAGATTCAAACAGGTCATTTCAGTTTGGATATTTAATTCATGACAGACAAATGAAGGTTTCAAATAAAAAGGATTGCATACAGAATTGTGCAGTGTAGATTTCCTTGTAGATTTATTTTTGGCAAACAACAGGATTTTCTTATTTGGTGTCTTAACAATGTTTTATGGTCATTTCACTATTTTTTTTTTACCTTCATAAGGTTGTGGCAGTGGATGGGCCAAAGTGCTTTGGCTCTGAATAGATCAGGAGAGAAAAAAACAAATAATTTCTGAATAATATTTGGAAATGTAAAGCAGATATTGACCAAACAGGGCAGCATGGTGGTGCTGTGGTTAGCACTGTTACCTCACAGCAAGAAGGTCCCGGGTTCAAATCCCGGTTTGAACTCAGGGTCTTTCTGTGTGGAGTTTGCATGTTCTCCCCATGCTAGCGTGGGTTCTCTACGGGTACTCCGACTTCCTCCCACAATCCAAAGACATGCACATTAGGTTAATAGGTAACTCTAAGAAATAAAAAATCTAAAAAAAATTGTGATAACATAGTACAGCCTATTTTTGTGATTTTATTGAATGGGTTATGTCAGTGCTGCTCAATATACCATCTCAGACCAAATCAGAAGCTGTAAAGTTTTTGTATGAACTGACTACGTCCTTCACCCTAACACTTTCTTAAAGTTTAAATCATTAATTCAGACTCTCAAAATGCTTGTAAAAACTACTGGGAAAGTTTCTCTCTGGAATGCATTGACCAAGCATTGAAATGATGATGAGTTTGGGTTTAATTCAGCTCTCAGTCACAAGGTTGTGGAGGATAGTCTGTGTTCTCTGTGCTGTCTCACTCCCACCGGGTCTTGTCCAATAAGCCTGCATCAAACCCGTCAGACTGAGAGTGAAAAGTGGAGGAGCCCGGCATGTGCAAACATCAATCCTAAATTTCCAGCCTCAATACCATCATGACCTTGGTCTGGAATGACATCTATTTACTGGCTGGCTGCACACATCTCTTTGCAAATTGTATGGGCCAGGCTAATTTGTTTTTATGCACGTTTAGTCAAGAATGTGATGCCACGTTAGCTTTTGGGAGCACTGCCAATGTGGTGTGGGGTTCCGAGTGACAGACAGAAAAAGGGTGATTGAGGATGATTGTTCTGCCGGTTGTGTTGATATATGAAAAGAAAGACTCTCTGAACGCATCCTGGAATGGGTTCACGGCAGATAGGAGTCCTTCTGGGACCACCTAAAGCTGAATATCATCATCTGTGCACAGAAATAAACAATGACCTTTAAAGCTCAAATCCTAGAGTGAAGACAGGTGCTGGGTGGTAGCTTAACAAATCTTAAAGTAGAGTACAGCCTACCGTGTCATAAAAAGCTTTACAAAACATTATTAAACATGAATTATTCCGTGTGATGAAAATTTAGGGACGAAAGATGTGCATAAAAAAAACTTGTCAAACCTGTCTGCTTGTACGCTCCCTTGACCTGCCAGCAAAACAATCGCTGTGCCCTCACTAAACTGAAATGTAAACAGTTCATGCAGGAAAATATTTGCCTTCCTCATAGCTGAATTGACCTCTCAGCTCTACACAGTCAACCTCAAGCTGTTGCTTCATTATCTCTTCGGCACAAAACTGAATCTCAGGTTCAGCCACCTTCATCTATGCTGCCTCATTACCATCATCAGTTTTTCAAAGTGAGGCCTCTACAGACTCATCAACACAATGAGTTTCCACTCACAAGAAAACATAATGAACCCCTACACATGACCTGACTTCACAGCGATTGATAACGTACAGCACACCGAGAGCAACCAAACACACGTCGAGATAAGTCTTTATCGTGCACACACATATAGTGCACTGGAGACACTATCTCCCCTCTCCCCACATGTCCTCCAGTGACCAGAGCCCAGTTCACTCGGCTGACAAGAAGCCGTCTTCATATTACGTGACAGAAATAGTCCCTGTGGCCCTCGGATATACATGCTGCAGGGTGCTGGGACGTACATTCAAGTAAATGCTGTCCATAAGCTGAGATGTTTTTCTTTTCCACATACCCTGCACGTACGCACATTGGGCAACACAGCCAGTTCAGGTGAAAAGGGTCACACACAGATATGGACCTACACTCACACACACACACACACACACACACACATACACACACAGACACGAAGATGAATGCACGTACATACATGCACTACCACGCACTGTAATGCACACTCCTGTACTGGACTCTGAGGATCGTGTCAATGTGTCTGCAAAGGTTACATTCCACAGACATAGTTCACATGTGTCTTAATGATATACTGTATATGACTGGAGTATGTTCACTGGTCAACATGCTTCACACTGTAGTTACAGAGCAGACTGAGCAGAGAGAAATGAGTTTATTTACCGTTGCTTACAAAAGTGTACATTCTCTGCCTGTGCAAAAAAAAAAAAAAATTACGGCTGTGGAAAAAACGTAAAAGATCATATCACCAAAATCACATATACTCATATTTTCCCACTTATTCTGAGCGGTATCAAGCCAGGCAGTTAGTTTTCACTGTACGTGCAAAGGCTTTGAGATATCAGCCTCTGAAACACGCACCAACAGCCAGTACAATGGAGCTGAATACAGTGTTGTTTGTTCTGCTGAGGGCATTGAAACCTCTATGTTTAATTTAATTACTTGCTCTCTCACTCACTCTCTGCATTAGCTGCTCTGTTATCCTCTAGTCTGTGCCAAATGTAGCAAGACAAAAAATAAAGAAATAAATCTTTATAAAAAATGTGTTTCCTCTCTTTTCTCATACACATAAATTGATCCAATCAAGGTGATTATTATGAACTAAAACTGAACAAAAAATCTAAACTAAGCGAAAAACTGAAACAGTATTGTGTACTTACAAAACGAACTAATATGAACAGGAAATGTCTTCAGTTTTAATCTTTGTCCATTTGCTTGTCAACACAAGCATGAGGGGGCACTGCTGCATATGTTCATGACTGATATGTTCAGACTGGGATATGACTGAGAGCTGGCCTCACAAAGAATTGTGTTTGTATTGTAATACAGACTCTGAACTTAAATCTTGCCCCTGAAAAATACCCCCCATCTTATAACAAAGAAGAAAATTCTAAAACTAATGGTGAAAGTAATGAAAACTAAACTAAAACGATTGTTTTTTACAAGATACAAACTAAAATGCAGCAAGCAAATAAATTCTGGAAACTAACTGAAACTAAAGTGAACTGAAAACAATAATTTAAGATGCTATGAAAATAAAAACTAATGACAAACACAAGACTATAACTCTGGATTTAATCATTTATTATATTAAGTGACCAGCTAATCCCTGCAATACAAAACCACCCTTGACTGTTGGGTCACAATAGCTTGCTGAGCCATATCGTGGGTCCAATATGTGTGGGGGCAAAAACTTTATTTACAAGAGCATGGTTGAGGTCTAATTATTTAGTTTTCCCTCGTCTGGTCAAACAGCACAGGTGAGGTGTTTTTTGGCAATCCAACCAAATCCCTGAACAATTAGCTCCCTTGAAATGACGCCCCCGCCCTCACATTCTATTTCAAACACCTAGTCGCTCTATATATTATGGAAGCTAAAGACTCTCCAGCTGCTGTTTCACTGTTGTTATAGTATACATTCATATTATTGTCAATAATCAATTCAATAATGTGAATGTAATTACTCTGCTGTTTACATGTAGACCTTTGGGACAGTGGATAAAACCATTGTCATTGAAATCCACTGTGCAGGTCTGTAACATAGGGAGCCATTAAAATGTGGAAAAGGTTACCAACTATGATCACCGAAGCACCCAGTCAGGCAAGTTTTTATTGAAAAAAACACATCAAGAATAACCCAAAGGATAATCATTCAACCTGAACAACTATGATAGAATACAAATTGAAATGTTGCGATGCTTGTTTTTTGTTTGTTTGCTTTGTTGGTTTATTTTTATTTCAAATTCAATAAGAAGATGTTAAGAACAAGAACATGTTAAAAACAACTCGTGTCATGTGGCTTGGTACATATTTTTTGTGTGTGTGGAGCCAAAGAAGAGTAGTCTCTACCTTAGTGCCAGCTAATGGGGATCCAAAATAAAGAAATAATGAAATAAATATTATATTTCATCATCTTACTGGTAGCTGAAGCAACACACAGTGCTATTTTTGTCCCGACATCAGCTGACTTTGATAACTCCTTCTCACTCCTGCATCACTCCACCCCAGTGCACCTTTGATCTCGAACGCGGGAAGAAATAACCAACACAATGAAAGGTGGCCATTTTTGGTTAGGACTGGCTGAGCATTGAACAGTCTTCTTTAATGAGTCCTTGCTCGTATCCTTTTGTCCTTGTGTATGAGAATTCAACATGCTTTCAGGTCCGGCAGATAATAGATGTCCTTTCATGCACGGCAAGCCTGATAGCCACACGCTGGCCCCATACCCTTTGGCTGCCCAAGGCTACTCCTCGCCCACATCAAGTCAAATGTTCGACCAGAATTTGATTGAAACTGGAATGAAGAGATACAAGACCATGTGATATGGCTTCGGGGGTGGAGTGCAGCTTCGACGCAATCTCACAGACGGAGCGGTATCAGAAATATCAGGTATGCTTGTATAGCCGGAGGTTGTTCCACGGGATTAGAAACCGGCATTATCTCTTCCGAGCTTGAATGTAAAAATGGACCACACTGGTTTAAGTGGGTGTCACTCAAAGCACACTCAAGCATGCCATCCAGCAAAGGCTATCAAAGGCATAATTTAGTATTCCAGGACTCAAAAATATACATAAAATATACATAAATATTCACCATGCATGATTCGCTGCTTCACCTAAATCAATAACACTGATGAATTCAGTTGTATTTTTCAGGTTTAGGAGGTGATGCCGTAAGTTTGAGAATGGGGGTGAAAAAATGTATTTGCCCTGGTAAAAAGCAGGTGACCTATCTGCTTGAGCTGCAGCGCTGATTTACACGCAACCATGAGCAAAAAGCTGTTTCTTCAATGGGGATTAGGAACATGAGCACCTACAGAGATACCTGCATCTGTGTTCTGTGCTCATATGGAGAGGATAAATTGAGTCCATATGTTTACACAAGGACTCAGTCTGCTTCTTTCTCACCTGCAGCCCAGTGGGTTCGAAGTTCATTCTGCATCCAAAACCAACAGTGACTCTCCTTTTCCTCTCTGCCTGTCTCTCATGCACCATCTTCCCTCATTCTATTTTCTTTCCTGCCTGTTTCTCTGGTTTTCTGTCTCTCCGTCCCCTAATTTTACCTTCCATCTTGACGTCTCTCAGCCTGTCACTGATTCATGCTCACCTCCTCCCCCTGGCCCGCAGCTCCTCCGTCCCTCCATCCGTCACTCCGCTGTCCCGAGGCGAGCAGGCAGGAGCCAGCCTGACTGTACAAGAGGTCTTGGAGGGTTGACCACTCCCTGCTGTCTGCTCAGCTCGTGTTTGTTTGATGACATGACTGACCATTTTAAAGGCAAATTGGTTGTGTGTGTGTGTGTGTGTGTGTGTGCAGTGATCTGTCTTTCTATGGAAGGTAACATATTGTTTATGCAAATATTTCTCTCTAATCATCGGAAGGAGACATTAGTGAGCATTAGGCATATGGTCTGAACATACACTATTAGCCAGTTGCTGTGTGTCATCTTTCTTTTCCACTGGTTCCTCACTTTTTCCAAATGGCTAACTAGCCGGCCAGATAAAACAGGAAAAATATTTAACACCCATATTTCTGCTTCTATTCTACTTCTAAGGCCCTTTTGTTGACAGTGCCCCAAGGAGATCATCCATGTGTAAAATTAAGCAGTTCAGTGTAGCACTGCAAGCTAGCTGTCACCACACATGCAGGAGCATGTCTGGAAATAAATGCCTATGCAGGAAATCCACTATAAACCTTCTTTGTATGGCAGATTTTCAGGTGATAATGCACCCACTAAGTACTGTTTTTCTTGCCTGTGTCAAATTGATCATTTTACTGAATCTGAAGGTGTTTGGAAACTACAGTGAGAAAAGTATGTTTACCTTTGTAACCATGTATGTAAGTTTTTCCAGATGTTTTTCACAGGGTTCTATCAGCTTGTGAGGCAGGACACTATGGTAAAACGTAAAAATCATTTGAATACAAGTAGAAACAAGGTAAAATAAAAAAAAATAAACACATGGTTTGTACACAATTTTAGGCAACTATAAGTAGTTTTCATTTTGTGTTGATTTTGGCAACCCCTCTGGACAAAGATCGTAGTGTTTCCCATTTTGATCTGGCTTGTGTCGTTTGACAAATACAGCAAACATTGGTTGCATTCAACTAAGGTTAGATTAGCGTCTAAATGTTTAGTGAGCTTTGTTTTAGCAAAATTCATATAATCATTTATTGATGTAAAACCACGTCTTGCAATGTACTTCATAAATAAAACAGACATTACATACTAGTCTAGGAGGAAGATGACCATTTCAGGATTGGTATTTAATCCTTTCAAATCCTGTTAAATGGCTAAACAAGATCAACTCGTTTGTCTCTTTTAGCTTTACTTTTGTTCTTCGGTCAATTCTTTTCTTTTTCTCTTTGCTGATTCTGTCCCGGTATCAGTCATAACTACAAAACATAATGTCAAAAATAAAATTCTCTACAGACAAATATCCTCCCTTTTCCTTTTCATGGGCTAACGCACCACACACTGCTGTACTTTACCTGGAAGAATGAAAGCATAGGCTCCTCTGATCTGTGTGCCATAAATCATTTCGTCTGATTTTGCAGGGGGTCAGAACCAGGCATATAGAATAACAAATCAGAAATAGCCAATCCTCTCGCTGATGGTCTCATTTAGTTATGTAGGTCATATCAGTATTAAATTGAGACTGTGTCATAACCAGTTAAAAACTCCTTGTAACTGCTTTAACGTCACGCAACATGTTAGTGGCAAGTAACAGCATGTTATCATTAGCCCTGGTTGCTAAACAAATTAAAAATGAACCTTGCTCTAAAGCACCATAAAGCCGAGGGGACCGCTATACTCAGGTGATAAATCCCTTGAGGTTCATAACTACAGGCGACCACTTTCACATTGCTTTCATGGTGTCATTCGATACATCGTTACGATAATATCAATAATAGCTGCTTTTAGGTTAGGAGGAGGTTAGGGTTCTACTCAGTATCCACACTTTTTAAAACACATAATGCTCATGTGGGGATTCTTGAATCTTTGATTTTGAATTCCTGAATCGTGGGGTCTCTCTCTTCATTAAAGAGTTTGGTCTTACCTGCTCTTTATGGAAAGCGTCTTGAGATAACACTGTTATGAATTGGCGCTATATAAATAAAGATTGATTGATTGATAATAACTGATGCTGAAATGACATGACATGACAGAAAAGTTCATTTGAAGTCAACCAAAATCCCAAGTAATTATTCCATATAATCTAGTTGTGTTGGATGAGTATTTGCTGTTTGGCATAAGATGTTTGCAGAAATACGCACTAAGGCAGTGTTACTGTTACTGTGAAAACTTTCTCAACATACAAACGCATCATATCGTCAATGCAAAGTTACATCAGAGGACAATTTAAAAAGCCCAACCCAAGATGCAGATTAGAGCATTTTTGGACAGAATAGAAAGACACGAGGATACACTGTGAATCTGCAACTGCTGTACACAGTAAATACATACATATGCAAACATATTAACGTTAACAAATAGTGTGTTTAAATGGTACAGTAAAACATGCGTGTGTATGTTTACATGCTGTTTCACGCATATGTTGGCTCATCTGTGTGCCCATTTGTATTTAAGCTGCTGCTGGACAGAGCCATTCATTGACTTGCATCACTTTATTCTCGATCAACTACAATCACACGCTCACACACACACACATTCTCTCACACACACACACACACACACACACACACACACACACACATATCTAGGTCAAGGCAGCCAGGGGTAATGGGAAAAGCCTGGGGCGTATCTGCCAGGCAAATGATCTTATGAAATGATTAAAGAGTAGTTTCTCTCACTGAAGGCATGGATAAAACAAGACTAGTGGTGCATATGCAGGTTTATGCATATGCGTCCGCGTGCATGTGTTTGTGCGTGCGAGCAGGGCTAATCCAGCCTCAGCATCATCCACCCAAAGGTTCCCTGGGAAGAGGCAGTTAAGAGGCAGTTTGGGGCAGCATGGTGGTATGGAGGTTGGAGAGAAGATCTTTCAATCGGAAAAAATGGGTTAAAACCCACATGCCTGTTTTGCTGACATCTTTCAGCAAGACAGAAAGCCAAACCACCTCCAGGGGTGCTGTTCTGTATCTTTGCACCTCTATTGTTTGAATGTATATATCACTTTCACCATGTTCCCACAACACTACACCACAGTGTACTGCTCAGAGAGAAAAATACATTTTAAAAGTTAAACAGCAACGCTTCTTTTCAACAAAACACGCTCGTTTCATGGGGACTATGTAGTTCCAATAAAAACTGCTGACAGCATGGTCTGAGGTTGAATAACTGGGATGTTATTTATACAAAAGACACTTTGATGCTGATTCTATAATACAGTTTTTTCGATGCTGTGAATAACACAAACTTGCCTCCATTGTATTGCCAGGTAAAAAAGTGTTTACCTTTTAAGGTAAATTCCTAATTTATAACGGTTCATGATACCTGGCGACACCTACGGTTATGGATGGAGGTGCTAAGAATGTCTAAATAGCACAAGTCTGTTTGTAGTGACACGTTTATCACTGTGGGCAAGAAAAAAACTTTGAGAAGCTACTCCGTTAGAAAACCAACAGGTAGAAGCAACTTGTGCGCTTCTAAAGAACTTGTATACTTTATAAATTGCTGTAGCTTTACTTCTACTGACACAAACATGGGACAAGTTGAGTCACTGCATGACATACACTCGAGGGCTGGCTCTTGCCTGCCAAATTCCATTCAGTATATGCATGCGTTGTTTCCTGTGGGTCCCTTGTGCACGTGTATGCCATTTAAAATCAGCCTGAGAAAGGCGGACTCCACCACTGATAATGCAAACTGAAGGTAAATAATCAGTGTAGATACATTTCATGGCTGTAGAAGAAAAGAAATCAAAACTTGAAGGCTAAAAATGTTGAGGACTTAAACTTTGAATTGACATTTTTCCCCCTCATAGGTCACAAACAGAGACCAGCTTCTGGTCGTGTTTAAAGGCTGACAACGATGCTGATTTTTTCACTGTTGGAAAACTGAGAAACAGTATCAGCCCACCATTTTGCCTTTGGTAAAGAAATCAGCTCTATTGCAAAGTGCTAACAGATACGCAAACAAGTAGAATATGTGTTAATGACTGCTAGCTTAGTGTGTGAATAGCAAGGTGTTGATTAGTGCTGTTGCAAGATGCCGTAGCCAAGACAAGCCCGGCCCACCACGATGAGTTACAGCATACCCTCGGCCAACAATAACTAACTGTCTGTCTGCAGCAGCAGCTCGCACGGCCACTTGTGCTCTTGTCCTAACAGAGCCGATGCTGTCTTATTGCAGGGCTAAAGTTTGCCTTCTGGCCATGTGGGCAAAGAGAGGGAGGATAAATGAGACCCTTTTGGACAGCGGTGAAGTGACCCACATGTTTTATCTGGTCATCTCTCCATCTCTCCTCTTGTCTTCTCTCATATTGTTCTCTGTCCCTACTGGCCATCTCTCTTCCTCTCGTTCCTCCATTGCCTCTGCACTTATGCCCCACACCAGCGGTGTTGCCACAGTGGCAGCAAACAGATGTTTGGTGCCACTTTTGCAAAGAGGAAACACAGGACAGGAAGTAGAGTCCACACATGCAAATTTATACACTAACACAACATATGTGCCGCACGGTGACAGCTGCACCACGCTGTTTGTGAGTGTCTCTCTGTTATATGCAAAGCACTTCCAGCAGTTTCTTCGCACAAACAACATATACACACATACACATGCATTTCCGGTGCCCGCATCAGAAGAGAGAGGCTGTGTAGTTGTTCTCAGTGTCACAGGATCACCCTCACCACAGATGACAAACAGATATAATCAGCTCTCCAGAGACCTATCCTGCTGCTGCCTCAGTCATTATAGCTGGACTAATACATACATCAAACAATCAAGGGCCAGTGGCCACTACACTATACCGACACACATCCACGCACAACTGATACATTTTTAACACACATATTCATGCCCACACAGTTATATACACATAATTGCACGCACTGTCAGCACACATTGTCGTCGCATCAACACATATCTCATATCAAAGGAATTGTCCCTTTGACCCTCCATGGCACATAGACCAGAATAATCGCATAATCTCCAAACTAAGGAGTGATATACATATCTAAATGACTGGCTGGGCCGTCCTGTCATTCCATCACTAAGGATTTGCATGTGTGTGATGTATTTAATACTTTCTCATGCCAGATCCGCCGCCCCATAATAACACAGCATGTGTATCAAGCCGAGGGAGACCTGGAGCTGATTTATAGTCTTACCCTAGCTGGAGGCTCCGTCTGGGGTGTTTGAAGTGACGTGAGTGTGTCTGTGTGTATGAATGGATGCACACAGATACAGATATAGGTGTTTATGCATGTCTCTGTGTGGGTGGATGAAGGCGTATATGTGTGTGCGTGTGTGTCTGGGGGTTCACCCGCCTGATGCATGTCGTCTAGACAACATTTGTGCCCTGCGTCCGAAAGGGGTGATTGTCTTATGCAAATGAGGCCACGCTAGCTGTGACATGTCGTCCAGCATGTGGGTCATGTGATGAGATAGAGCAAGGCGAAGCGTTGACGGTTGATAGCCTGCTTTTTTTATTTATTAGCGTGGCCATTGTTCACCATCACCTCTTCAAGCAGTGAAGACACTGGGTGGTATTCAGGCCAAGAGACAGAGTACATTGTGTGATTTGTCACAACCTTTATGTTTGTGTTTGAGCCCAACATACAAAACCTTTCTAACTACTTAGATGGTAATGAAAATTAATTATATGCAGCTGAAGAGGAAGGATTGGTTCACACAAATTACAAATAAACATATTTTCTTTCTTACTTTTAGTGATATCCAACCATGAGCATAGTTTGAGTTTTATATGTCCAAGTTTTAAGATATTTGCCTCTGAGATCTGAGCTGCCACTCCGATACTATAGAGGTGAATGCAACTTTCTTGTGGTGTTCAAAGAATTAAAAAATTTGGCTTAGTGATTAAAGCAACAGATCCAGAGTAACCGGACCACTTTCTTTAGGAAGAAACGTTGCTGTTGAGCTTTGTAAATGTTATTTGATAATGCTGTAACCACCACAAACAAAATTCTACTCACCTTAATCATATTCAGTTGGAGACTTTAAGTACACTCAAAGCGTGGTGACTTCAGACCAAAGCGTCTGCGAGGGATATAAACAAACAAAAATACATTATTCAGATATGAATATGATTATGACATCTTGCAGCAACTAGCAGTAAACTTTTTCCCTCATGATCCAGATGTCCAGATGGAGCCTTGCACCTTGGTGCAGTCAGTGGACAAGAGGATGAGGAGCTGAAGTTAGGGAAATGGTCAACAGACCTTCTTTGTCAATAGCTTTCTCATTTTTTTTTATCCACTATATCTAAATTTTATTTTCATCTGGACCTCTTCCCATTCATGTGCACAAACACAGTGTTTTAAATTACACAAATGACCTACTATCATTATTATGGCCAATGTTATGTCAATACCTTTCTCACTGTTTTACTATGGTATATAGTATATTAGTCCAACTTTACATCCCTCTGGGCCTCCCCCCATTGTATATCTTATACACAATAGTTACTGAAGGAAAATCATGCAGTAGAGCTCAGTGCTGTTTGGAGTCTTATTTTCGCACTGTTGAAACCACCTGTTCAATTTTTTTACTGGCCCACTCACTTTAGAATTACTTTTTTGTTTTCCTCAAAAGTTGCTGTTCAAATATAAAACTTGTTTTAGTATTTGATTGATTACAGGCACACAGTTAAATTGTTATAAGTGTAATATAGAGGCAAATATAGAAATAGAGATATTTTTGTGACACAAACAGATGCACATAGAAGCTTTGTGTTGCACCCCTACTATCTGCATGACCAGAAAAACACAAGAAGTACGGCAGAAACTAAGTTTTATTGCAATTACAAAGCCTTTTAAATTACTCCTCTTGTTTTTTTAGGAGAATCATAAAGCTCAGAGTTAAAGCTGACAACAACAACTGTTCTGTCCCCATGACAAGGCTGGAGCAGCATTTCATGTAGATAAGGATGAGTCCTTATGTTCAGCACTGTGTGGATATAGCTTCATCCTCATCCCAGCATACTCTCCAAGCTTTTGCCACCAAATGTGGCAGCTATTTTCTTGTAGCTCCCAGTAAAAATGCCCTCTTTAATTATGGAAAACCAGAGAGGGTTGTGGTGGAGAAGGGAAACACTCTCAGGCTTGGGGGGGGGGGGGCGATCTGGGACGACAGGGAGCAGTGTGGACTTGACAACCCAGGGCATGAATCGTGTGAATGGATTTCAAAACAGATGACCTGCATGCTGATCTCATGATCTGTGCCTTCCAGTCTTTCCTAAATGCAAGCTCTTTACTTCTCATCTCTCTCTCATCATTCGGTCTGTTTTTCTCTCTTTCTTGTATAGAAAACCCCCCCACCACCACCCCACCCCGAACCCTCACATGACATAGCCCAGGGTATTATTGTAGGATATGTCCAGAGGTCCATGCTGACCTTTAACCCCGGTCTCTGGGATAGAAGGGGGCCCCGTCCTCAGCCTGAGCATAAAGAGTGGCGGGGCCAGCGGCGGTATTGTTGGAGGGGGCTGCTGACTGACAGGTCATTTTTCACCCATTGTTTTTTTCAAACAGCAATTTTATCTCGCAAAGTAACGCCTTGGCAACCATGAAAAGTGTAGCTTCAATGTGCTTGTTATTGTTAAGTGATGATCCAATGCCATTCAGAGTATAAAGGTGGCTTAGGATTTCTCCAGGGTGAGTTTCAAAAAGGTTCATTTTGTTTAACATGAGTATTTTCCTGATTTATTACTGTCTGATCCTCCAAAGGTAATGGTGATCAGTTTTTAAAAAAGCAGCACAGTAGAAATGAAATAAACAGCTGTGAAGCATATCCAGGCCTCTCTTTAATACCAAAACAGAAAGCAAACCAAGCAGCAACATATTTTTCATGTGTTTGTTTGCACGACATACTTGACGTGTGTTTACAACCGCTGACACACCAACGCGCTCGTCTCAGTAGCCGTGGCTCTTCTGTTGGTATCTGGCACTGTATCAAAGCAGGGGAACGAGGCGCGCTCCAAGTTTTAAATTGAATTTCATGCTGGATTAGTGGCACTTCTCTGAAATGCATGTGAGCCTCCCCTAATGACGTGCTCATCTTCGCACTCCAGAGACACTCTGTGCATGCATGTGCGTATGTTTGTGTGTGTTTCTCCATCAATTAGTACAAGCAGACTAGTGGCACATAGCAGATATGTTTGCCTTATCAGTGGAAGTAATTGCTTTGTTGCGTTCTGCTGGCAGACTTCACCAGACTCTGTACATGACAGTGGAGGGTTTTCATTCTAAACCATTGTTATATTCAACATACATCAATTATGTGTTTTCAACTTATAATAGCTGCCGTTGATTATTAAAGTTTCATAAACTTGGATGCTGCTCAGTCAAATTCTACAAAATCGAAACAAGTCATATCAATCAAATCTTGAAGGTACGCACTTTCTCACAAGCAGACATTGAATTTCTTGTCCTGTCCTCCCTCCCTCCCTCTCTTCGTCTGTCCCCAGTCAGGTCTGACAGGGTCCAGGCAGCATTGGGTCTATCTGTCCTTTGCCATGTGTCCTCTTTAGCACTGACCCATGCTGGAGGAGCAGGGACTGGGGCCTGGGGGCTGAGGTGGTAGAGGAAGGAAGGAGTGTGTGTGTGCGTGTGCAGTTTTGTGTGTGTGCATGTGTGTGTGTGTGTGTGAGAGTGAATGAGCGAGGACGATGGGGGGCAGGGGGGTAGCCTCTGCTAGAGGCAATGGGTGAGCAGAGGGCAACAGCGTGGGGGTTGAAAGTAAGCCATGCAAGCCTCTCCTTCCCTTCCACTCCACCCCTCCCTCGTGATCCTGGCCTGAATGACATGGATGAATAACAGAGATGTGCAGCGGTACAGGCTGCCCTGCCACTGACCCTGGCTGCTCTGGCCAGGCCAGGGATGGTGTGTGTGTGTGTGTGTGTGTGTGTGTGTGTGTGTGTGTGTGTGTGTGTGTGTGTATGGGCATGTTTGGAAGTTTCAAATTTGCATTCATGTGTGCTCATAGTGTGCATTAACACTATCCAGTATCCATGAGTGCAGGGCTTTGTGCATGTCCACATATCCATATTTGATCCATATTTGTCTGTTCATGCATTATTGTGTGTGTGAGTGTAAGTGTGCATATGTGTGTGTGTGTGGCCAGCAGGGGAAAATAAACAATGTGCTCTCCTTGTCAAAGGCACGGCCCCAGGGCTGTGGAATATCTCGGACACAGCTCACATAGGGAATGAAATCAAGCAAAGGAAGAGGGTAAAAAAAAGTGGCCTCTCTCCATATGGCACATGGCTGAAGCAAGTCACTGTTGTGTGCATATGAACATGTGTGCTTCTCTGTGTGTGTGGGAGCAGACAATTATTGGGCTTTTGAAATATGTGTGTCGATAACAATCTGCAAATCTTGATTTTGGTCGATGCCCAGCTCATTTGATATTTAGAGCAGGACCAGTACGTTTATAGAAACAATTTTACTCCTCTGTCCTATGCCAAAATGCAAGTGTGCACACACTCATATGCACATACACACACACACACACACGCGCAGTTCATATATTGTAAAACTTTCTGACAGCTACAGTGCTGACAGATATGAGGTCCTTCTGTGTGTGTGTGTGAGTGTGTGTGCGTGGGGGTTGAAAGAAAGAAAGAAAGACAGAAAGAAAGAAAAAAAGGAAGAAAGAAAGAAATCAGATATCACATTATTACATAGAGAACCAAAGCCTTTGAGACTAATTGATAAGTGTGAATGGGGTGAGAAAGTTGCGCAGATGTGTGAATATGCACTGGAAACTAGTCACATCATCAGATCATATTTAACGACACACAGCAGTGGAGGAACTTTTGAGATGTGTTTGAGTCATGCAGGATCAAAAATTGCAAACTGATCGAACAGATTTTTGCAGAAATAAATCTATGCAGTGTATCACTTGCACCCACTGCATAGACTTAATTATGCAGAAATCTCTTTCATCAGATTTATTTACGTAAAAGTAGCAACATCCCACTGTGTTACAAGTGAAAGCCCTGCATTGTGGTAAGTACTGAAAGAAACTATATTAGTGTAATATTAGTACGTAATACTGGTGAAATGCACTCAATGTATCAAAAGTAAAAATATTCATTTGAGAAAAATGTCATTAAAAATGATGTTATCGGATTATTATTACTGATTATTGTGTAAACAGCAGGTAGTTTAATTTATACCAATGCATCATATTTTGTAAGTATATAGTGGGGTAAAAGTTGCAACATTTTCCTCTGAATTGTTATGAAGTAACAGTATAAAATAGCTTGAAATGTAAACACTCAAGTTCAAATATCTCAAATTTGTACTCAAGAATAGTAAATGTCCTAAGTTACACTCCACCACTGAAGACTGTTAATGGTAAACATGCATCAGCTATTTGAGACACTGTGGCAGGAAGCACTATGTGGCTGGATGGCGCGATGAATGAGCACTTGATGTGCTCCTTATTGCATCTCAAGGGTTGAGCAGCAGGTTAAAGGTGTTGGCTGATCTCAACAAAATTTTCACAATAAAACGCAAACGATTCTTTTTTTAATTCTTTATTACACTGAGTTTACAGTGTACTGACCAGTGAGCATATATCATATGTTGGCATTTATATTATTCAAAGTCTTTCCCTTTAATATTACAAGAAATAATCAATTACATTGTGTTCTGCTTTATTCCATTCTACACCACTGATGTCTACTCCTTGCCACTTACACGTACTACCACTGTAAACCTTACTGTGTGGTCTCTGTGATTAATGGCACAATAAAGACGGACATTTCCGACAACTGCGGTGACACGTGTGGCAGTAACGATGCTATGCAAATTCGCAGCAATCAATCTTGGCACAGAAGTGGTTAAGTTACAGAGGGAGGTGGAACAAAAAGCCAGCCATATTGGCGGTGCTGTGTGCCAAGTGGTAGTCATGGCCCCTGCCCAGCCCTCCTATTACGAGGCTGGCAATAAGTTGGCCTGCCCGCTGGGGAAAACAGGGAACTGACACCAGGAACATATGCAGCAACACCTGATTGCTGTGCTACCGCCATGGACCTGGCTGCCAGAGAGCACAAACACGGCACATGTAGATTCAACACACACACATCCGACGCTGGAGGTGAAAGATATTGTAGCGTATATATTATAATGACTTGTCTATGAAATGAACACTTGCAGAATTGTGTACACAGTATGTAAAAAAACATGTAGACAAACAAACACTTTTACTCATCATCACCCGTGTTACACCCAACGGAACACATGCATGCACAATCACACACACTCTGACTTACACAGCAAACCCACTGGGGATTAATTTCCTTACTCAGAGAGTGTGTATGCCAGGCTTGGCTGGTGTGCCAGTCGCCCGCGGTGCACCACACGCTGCCATGCTGTGCCAGCAAACAGCACTGATGCCCTCCATTTGCAGTGTCACATATATCAAATGCATGCTGCTATCACTTAGCCCTCAGTAGTCTGAACCCTGCCTGCCTGCCCGCCTTGCTGTGCAAATGTGTGCGTGTTTGTGTTTAGCATCTGGTTTCATCCACTGCAATGCGCCCCGATGGATATTTGATTGACGACGGTCCAGCATAATGCCATGATTGACTGTGTGAAAATCAGAGTGAATGAAAGTGTTCTCAGGATTATCTGTGACCAGATACTCACCCCGCTCTGCCTCAACACAAACTGACATTTCTTGGGATTTTATTTGCCACCGTTTTATGGAACTTAACATCAATTCACAAACCCATGACCTTCTTACTAATCACACGCATGCAATCACACACAAACTCAATTGCACAAACTTTGCCCATAAATGCACGTATAAATAAATTGCACACAGATTTTCTACATATCTGGCCGGTAAACCACAGTCAGTGCATCAGCATGGAGTCATGTGTGGCGGGAGGAAGAAAGCTTGGGAGAGGAGGAGGAGGAGGGCAGGGGGAGTTGTTGGAGACTAGGCCTGCATTGTCTGCTCCCTCTCAAAAGGTTTTACTGTTGTTCATGGTCACGTTCTGAACTGGATGCAACCCTACAGGTGTCCCTCCTCTCTAAATGTGTTCCCCAGACCCTTCACCAGCCCCCTCAAGCCGTTCGTCTGTGACCCCTGATCCCGCAGACCCCGGGAAGTATGGGTAATGGCAGGCTTGTCAATAAAGTTCAGGGTCACTAATAGACTAGCTTTGTTCTGTGATGTCAGCTACCAAAAAGGAAAAGACGAGGGGGGAAAAAAAAATCTCCCTCTAACCCACCATCCTTATAACGTATCTGGGTCTATTCAAATTAAAAATGGGTGCTTTTGATTGCAATCCCACAAACCCACCACCTTTCTCTCCCCCTCCTCCTCGTGCCTGCCTCTCCTTCCATCTTCTTGCCGTGGTCTTCTCATCTTAAACTCCAAAGAGGTGCTTGTGCGCTGGGCTAAAAGGTCTTAATGTGTCTGCATTCATGGAGCCACACCATAGAAGGCTGTTTTTAACCCTGTTTACGGCCTTGCATCCATTTGGCCAGGAGTCCTTCACTCCGCGTCCCTCCCCCTCTCCATATCTCTCTCCATTTTTCAACCTCCTTCACTCTCTCTTGCTCTCTTTCTCTCTTCCACCCACATCCCGATCCTTTTGTGATAGGATATGAATGCACTTTGCTAGTTGATAATTACACTCTCCTTCTCTGCCCTTCTCTCTCTTTCTGACAGTGGGATCCACAGGCAGTCCTTATTCAGCCAGTAATTTGCCTGTCCTCCTCATTCATTGAGAAGGTACAAATTATCCCTCACACGGGCACTGGCTATTCTCCCTCTCAGCCAGTGTGATGAGGACTGCACTAAAAAGAAAATAGCCAAGAATATGCACTTTGCATCTGCTCTAAGTGTAATTTGAAAGAAGAGATTTGTGTTTCATTCAGAAAGTACAGATTTCTAGTTAATATGGCAGGCAAATGGAAATGAGTAATAATGAACAAACCAAATTGTACAGTACAGTAAAAATTAGATTAGGATGATACAGGCATCTCCATAGAATAGATTACAATCAATTTGTTTTAAAAGTGTTTGGCCGCATTGAGCACAAAATGTTTAGCTTAAGCACAACAATTACAGTCAACACGGCAGTCAGCCATCTTGAGATGATTCCTGACTTCACAGTGTCCAGGCTCGGGCATATTTGGACATTTGCTATTCATTGCCTTCTCATCAACACCCATAGCTGAGGTCTCACCGCTGACCCAACTGTGTTTAAGCCTCGTCCAAAATAGTCATAGCGACAAACAGACAGTTAGCAAATGAAAGGATCCCACGACAAATTACTTACAGGACTCTGGCTTCTTGTGAGCATATGTGTCTGCAGCCATTTATATCGCCTTTATGAGTGTATAGTTTTGTCAGGATTTATTGCTGGATATGAATTGCGAACAGTATAATACCCTTCCAGGCTGTAGTGTTTTGAATCCTTAGACAGGGTTGGTTTATTTCGGCATATCTGTGTGAATTTAATTACAAGTGCTTTGCTCAGTTAAGAAGTATGACAGCACCACGGGCCATTTTGGTAATTTATTTATGGGCTGCGTTGGCAGAGTAGAGGAACCTCATTGGCTCAGAGCAGGGTTCAAGCAGCCGGTGGCGATTACAGGGCAAACGTGACCACTGGACAGACAACTGGCCCGGGAAGTCAACAGGAAATACTTTTTTAAAGACCATAATCATGTTTTGTCAAGTAATTTCAGAACCAGAAAGAATACGACAACACATGGTGATAATTGGACAAAGCATTGATCATAACAGTACAGAAAAACGCCTGATGGTCATGGAGGGACAATGGAGTACAGAGGCACCCATTGTTCCTTGACTCAATGAACTATGCAGCTCATTAGGTGGAGTTTCCCAAGATTAAAGAGATGGATATGAGCGGAGGAGTCAAGGCCCGAGGTTAGAACTGAGGGCGAAAATCGACACCCTGCCACAGCAGAGATGATCCAGCTCTCGAGCCCCTGACCCCACAGCGGGCTGCAGCCTTTGATTCCTCTCCTCCTTTTTTCATCCCCACATCAAGAACACACATCGTTTCATCTCTTTGCATATTACCAGACTCCACCCCGCTCTCCTCATCTTAATAACTACTATCCATATTGTCTCCGTCTTTCCCGTCGTCTTCTTGCTCTCTTAAAACTGTTGTTGTCTTCCTCCCTTTAATTGATGGATTTCATTGAAGGGTGTAGGTGTTGTATGTATATCAGCCAAAAGCACCATGGCATTGATATTCTCCCCCAGGCAAAGGAAGAGAGGGGGAGAGAGACAGGGAGGGAGAGAGAGGTGACCCTGCTGGCTGAGTGGCAGTGGCCGTCATGCATAGCATCTCTAAAATGGAGGGAGAGGGGGGTGTGGAGGGAGGGAGGGTGAATGTCACTTTCAAGTGTCTCCTCGGCACTCTCCCTTAATGAGAGATGGGTTCTGCTCCACAGACAGCCAAGGGGACCAAGGAAGGGCCCTCCCCGCCTCCTCCTCATTCCTCCCCTCCACCCCTCAGATCTCCAATCCTCTAAGGAGCTGACAGCTCGAAGATCCGCAAGCCTGCGTCTCCTCCACCTGCACAACCTCATTTCCCCATCATAACAACAACAACAACAAAGGTAGGAGGATTTCTGTTTACTGGTACTGTACCTGTCTTCACAACGAGCACATCATCCGTACATCACTCTTAATCAAAGTGACCCCTGCTTATATTGCCTCACATCTTAGCTTCCTATCTCACCCTTTTCTTAAGTGAGGGACACACACTAATGCTATTTAGCTAGCCCGGCTAGTGATTCATCCATTCCAGCTGAAGGGAAAGGTGAGAGGAGAGATCTCCCAGGACTCCTTGCAGCCCCCATCTGTCAGACGCACCCGGCCCACTGATTTACATTTACCGCAAGGATTTATGGGATGCCCGCCACAAAACGAGTCGAAGCAGCAAGAATCATGGGGCGAGAGACAGAGCGGGGAAATTATTCAAAGCAGTGATTATTTTGGGACGGCCATTACGCATGCACACCTGATCAGGGGGTGTCACCCGTGACTCCCCCCATCCACCATGATGGAGAGGGGCCTCATCTGTGCTGCGCTCTTATTTTACCTGGCTTGCATAAAGGAGAATTCTCTTAGGCACCAGGAGAGCCTACTAAGGCTAAATTAGGCCCCCGGACAGGCAGAGGAGAAGGGAGAGAAGAGCAGATGAGGCAGTTATGTATGCACAAGGGATTGAGATGAGGGATACTGGTCAAATTCACGATCAATCTTAAACCCAACGTATTGTGGCTATATATTCACAAATGAATATTTGCTGCTTTCTGTGTAGTTATTCCTGTATGAGGTTATTTCAACATACTGGGCCAGATTCCCCAGCTTCGTAATATATTACAATATTTAGATTTAAACTTCAAGTCTACAGCACTGCAAATCAGCAGAAACTAAATGCAGCAAATGATCATAAATGTGAGAATTTCTGTACGTTTAACAGATGACATTTGCTAGCCCACCTGCTCTCTCTGTAATTCAGAAGCCCAGAAAATGTCACAATGACAGCCCTCCTTTCAACATGCCTCTTAAAGCTCCGTTCACTTGCCACCTTTAGTGAGGATCATCACTTATAGTCATTACTTACAGCACTTTGCAGTCTGTAGCTGAAAAAGGTTAGCGTAGCCAAGTTTAAGCACATGCTCCTTTGCTGTAGCATTACAACTGAGGTCAGCTCGACTGCAACTCTCGGCCCCCCCCTCCCCTCTCCTCCTCTCGGCTCCCCGTCTCCTCGCCAAGTTCATTACCAGTGGCCCCCAGGAACGACCTGATTTCAATTCAGACGCACTTTGTTCAATTGCCCTACATGGGAGAACTTACTGGAATGGGGCCAGTTGATTATGCTCTACCACCACTATGCTTATTTTATTTAATGCCCAAAACAGCATATAATTTTAAAAATCTAGGGCAACTAATCATGATTTTTTTTTTTTCTTCCTCTTCTTTCATTTACAGCCTTATGTATCCATTTCTTCCACGTTATTTTGCACTCTGAGGCAACATGCTGAAAATGTTTCATGGTACGCTGAGCAAGTGTCTGAGTGGTGTCAAAGAGCAATTGAGAATTGGTGATTAGCTGTTAGCAATTAACTGACCTTAAGATGAAAGGAGCGAGGATAAGATCTTAGTGGTAGTGACGAGGTCAGCATAGCCGACCTCTAGCATATGTTTTGACCTCAGAATGGCAAAGAGATGACTTCAAATCTACACTGAATGATAAGCAGCAGGGCTAAACTGTAAGTGCCAAGTTAGCAGACGTGGTGTTTTAGTGAGTGGTTGTTATTGAGTCTGCCACAGGCATTTTCCTTCTCCTTTCATGTTGTCTGAGTGTAGGCAATGTGGTCTCATGAAATTTTGTGAGCCTGATGTCTTTAATGACAGCTCTAGCTTGATTTATGTTTTTGCACGTTTTCCATCCCTTTAATGTAGTGTAAATTTTGAATTCTTTAAATCAGTTTGCTATGATTAAAGTCACGCAAAGCAGCTTCCGCAAAACTAAAGCACTTAGTCTTTAGGTTGAAAACAAAAGTTTATTAAAATGTCACGTCTAATTTACACTGAGCGCCACATTATATTTGAATAGTGTTTATTTTGCAGCGCAATAAAGTTTTAGAATCCTTAAGATTTTCATGAAATCAAACCCCATTTTTGATTCTAATCATGAATACTATCAAGAGCCATTCAGTGCATTTATATTCTTTAATTACCTCTTTAATATAGAAGTTTTTAGTGTTAGTGGCTCAGTCCGCCATTCCGGCGCTGGATTCAAATTGCCTACAAATGCAAAAAAGAAATACAGCAATCTCTCCTAAGTTGTATTGATGACAAAGTTGTTGCTCATGTGTGCTGGAAACTGTAATCAGAAATGAGATGCTGCGAAATACATCTCCACAGATCCATCACTCTTTTCAAGACTTTTTTCCCCCTTGATTTTCTTCTGTAGTTTTTTTCTTTTTCTTCAACCACGATCAAACCTTTACCCTAGTCTCAAGGAAATCATTTTAATACCATAACTCCAACTTTCACCTGACCCTAACCTTTAGCTAAATTGAATTAGGCTTGTTTTACAAAAACTTTACTTTTAACTGTACCTCTATAATGTGGAGAGAGAACTACAACATTTTTGTTCAACATTTTGGGTTAGAAGGAAAGAGTTTTAGCTGGAAAGAGTCTCTGTGTCAGAGGAACTGGGGTGTTTTATTGGTCCTCTCTAGCCAAGGCTGTGATCCCCTTACCTATGAGACACATTTACAGGCATTACAGAACTGGACAAAGTTCAGCGCCAAGCAGGGCAATATCTTTGTTTTACTACACACTCTTTTCCCTACTCATCTACTGCCCGACTGCTATATAAGGGTCTTTATAGAGATGAAAAGCAGACTGAGAGTCACTATTTGAATACGATTCAAAGAGTCTTATTGGTTCTATGATAGTCTTTTTCCTGGCAGTGAATGATCAGCTGGCTAAAAATGGCCTGCTCTTTGTGCCAGCTGATCCTGAGATGATGAGTCGTTTCAGCGGGTCCAAAGGAAAGTTGATTTGCCCCCAAAACACAGAATCCTTATTTTGTCTGTTTGAAAGTAGAACACAGAACGAGAATTGACTGTAGTCCATTTGTGCCACACTAAGTCTCACAGAGAAAGAGGTATGAGCAAAGCCTACTGTAGGGCTTAAAGAGGCGAGAGGGAGAAAAGCAGCTTGGACGGGAGAAGCGCTGGACTAGGTGAGCAGATTAGTATCACAAGGATCCCTCAGAGGGATGAAGTGAGGATGGAAAGTCTTCTTTGAATCATATTCTCAAATGTTGCTGCTGATTTATACTGAAAATCAAACACACTGACAGATTAAAGCAACATAATGCATTAACCCCTACACAGAAAGATGAAGAAAGCAAGGTGAAAATTGCTAAGGACACTTCGTTGGCGCCATCCGACAAATGAACAATTATGAATGTAATGGCTATTAATCATGATTAGCATATCGCTCAGAACCCAGACTCCTTCATACCATTGTCTTTGTCGTGCATTCATGCAAACCGGTGGACATGGTGAGGGTGAATATGTGGCATAACATATGTGGGAAATATTCTAAGGCTTTTGTGGCCTAATAGAGGAACCACCTAATCTGTGGGATAGCTTTCCCTAAAATAGCCGGTCTGAAAGGCTGTTAAGCAAAACAGGACAAAGAGACTCTTAATTTCCAATACGGCTTCATCGGTTGTCATCCCGATTAACATATCAGGAGGAATCAGTCTGTGACCACTGTCAGAGCACAACCTCAAGACAAAACCCACTATTGTGCCTGAAAGAAACCTATATGCCCTGGTCAGATAGACGGGTAGGGAATAGGTAAGGCCCAACTTGGGGTGAAGGACCTGGGGTGTATGCATACAAGTGCATGCCAATTTAATATATGTCCGCAGTCATGTAAACATTCCTGCATCTGTGTTTATCTCTGCGGCAGTGGCCAGTGTGTCAGACGTAGTGACGGTATTTGCGGCAGATTTGCGGTTGGTTCGCGGCAGTGTTGAGGCTAAGTGCTGGTGACAAAGAGTGATGCCTGGAGGACTCTTCAAACGTCCATCCTCACGCGACATGAAGCGGACAAGACCCGCAGCGGCTCTGGGATGGGATGCCAGTTTAAGCATATGTTGCACAGGGACAAAGCACCGGAGAGACAGGACAAGACGGAGACGGAGGGGTAAAGAAAGGGGTTAATGCAAGGCATGATAAGAGAGACAAACAGACTGGCAGGTAGACATATGGACAGACAGACAGAGAAGTGTGGGTGAGAGAAATAAGATGCAGAGAGGTGGAGGGGGAGTGGATGTTAAAAGGGACAGAGGCTGTGCGTGAAAGGCGGGAGGGAATGAGGGGGGTGATGGGGTGAAGGAAAGGAGGGGTGAAGAGAGGGGAGGAAGTTTGAAGTAAAACTGTTGGGACGTGTGTGACATTAGGACATTGGGGCCCTGGCAGGAGTTGTGTCATTGGTCCATATGACTTGTGTGTTGCCTGGGTGAAGTAACGCGTTGTAACAGTGGTGGAATGGTCACTGTATGTCACTGCCCTTTCCATCAGAAGCCTTGTAATGACATGTCAAAACATTTTGAGGGACGTACGCTGAAATGTTGCTGATGAGTAAATGTCCTCCGACTGACAGAAATAGCTGTTTTGGTCAAACATTAATATAATTAAATCAAATGATAACAAACTTATCAGGACAAAGTGTCGAATCCAGGCTCCCTTGTGATGGAGGTATACGTGTTTAGTTGCTGTGGGCTGATGAGACTGAGCAGAGTCCTTCGGCCATATAAACAAAACCCTCAGAAGAGAAAATGCCAGGGTACCCTAGACCCCCCTACCAAGAAATCTGACTTGACAAGAAACAGACACAGGTTCAAGCCTTGGCCTCCAGGCCCCTCTGCATTCTTCACCATTCCACAAAACATAAAGTGGTGCGGAAATGTTGACATTTCCCCTGTATTGCACCACAAATTAGTCACACAAATAAAAAAAAAAAAGGTCATCTGGTATTAAATAGGAAATGGCATGTATGTTTATTCTACTGTGTCATATGGAAATATTTGCATCAGAATTAAGTTTTGTATAGGACATAACATATTACCACATAACAGCAGTATTTTATTGGTTTATTATTATTTGCCTGAAATTGTAAATGCGGTCTGTTATACATGTAATATCCCAGATACTGAGCTGGTTTATGCCAATAATACCACTATAAACTAGAAAACACCTGATAACACTTTGGTGCATTTAAATGAGCACTTCACAGATTTTACACATGACGCTCAGTCACTCATCACGGGGAGTACTACTCAGCCTGTGAAAACAGATGCTTAATATGTAATGTGGCTCTGGAAAGAGCTCTCTAAAATCGGAGAAAATGACCCTGACGATGTCATCACGGGTTGGGCTGGAGACTGAAAATGATTAACAGAAAGCTTGTGTTATAAACTATGGGGGTACAGAGCTTGAAATACATGGATATTTAATGGGAAAATCTAACAATAGACGTTATTGATTTGCATTATGGGAAATGTAGGATCCGGTGTTTTAGGAGCTTAATCAATACTGGTGACTAGAATTCATCATACCTCAGCCTCTTCTTTGATTTTGACAATTCTTCTTTTAATGTGTCTCAAGCCTACAGTCTTTGTGGAAGTGTCGCTGGTAAGTTATCTGTATAATTGTTTAACCACGATCACAATCTCAGACTTAACCAAGCGTTTTGTTGCCTAACCTTAACCTTATACTTTAACTTTAAGTCAGTTGCTATTTGAAGATAATATGAAAAAGAGTATCAAGTAAAATGTATCTATATATCTGCTTATTCATTTATTTATTCATTCATTCATTCTTGCTGTGCTATGAATTTTTTGAGTGGTATTTTTATGCCTTTTTTTGCAAACAGCAGAGAAATGAAATATTGAATATTGATAATATAATCATGATAATAATAATGACATGAATGTGACTAGAATAGTTGTATTAACTTTGTATGTTGCATTTTTTTCAAATTACAAGTGAAAAATAATTTATCATGACTTTATTTAGATTTCCACCACATTGCTAGTGCTGGTGGATGTGCGGGATTAAATGGTTTGTTGAATAGATTTCACTTACAAGCGAAACTCTTCTTGCCAGTATTAAATCCTGGGCGTCCTTCACTACGCATTGTTCACAAACCAACACTAGCTAATAATAGAGGCTGACCATCCTAGTGTCAGATAAATGGTAGTCAAGTTGTGAATTGCAAGTCGGCCTTGGGTCACGCAGTCAGCTAAAGTCGGTATTCATTGTTCAGGGTTAAATATGAAGAAAAAAAATAACTGTCTGTGGGGGAAGCACAGACAGAAGAAGCCATTTCAAACTTTAACAACTTAAGAGAACACTCATTGTGGGCCTTATGAGGATTAACTCTTTGTTCTCCAAGTACTCGCCAATCAATAACCAACAGGCCCAGACATCTTTATTCGCAGACAGCTCAAACTCTACTCAAAAGGAGGAAAAAGAACAGAGCCCCCTATTCTGCTCTCTCTGCATGTTTCAAGGCGCAGTGATATTCCTGTCTCCCCTCCTTAATCTGGCCTGCATTCAAGCTGGCCTTCTTTATGTGCACTGTTTTTGTGTGTGTGTGTGTTTTTATGAACATATGCTGCGTCGGGTGAGCGGAGATCATGACACCTAATGGATTAGAGGCAATAACCATTCTAATGTGTTTTAAAAGACAATAAAGCATAAACCAAATATACACGTGTAAACTGAAGATATACTCTCAGAAATTACTCTTTTTTTATTAGGAATATGAGAAAATAATCAAACTAACAGTCCGAGGTGAAAGCAGCATTTTGAAATTGCAAAATAAAGGATGAGGGCACTAAACATGTGTTTGCCTACCTAATCCTGAGGCTTCACTCCCACATCCTAGCTTCTTCAGGCTAATCCTACTGTAAACAAACAACCATCTTTGCAACACATCTAATTATTAGAAATATGACAGAATAAGAGAAACCACACGAGAGGGGAAAGAAAATATTTTCCTCTTAAAATGGGTGTCCTCATTCCTTTCTCCCCGATGGTGGACTCCCACAGTCCTTGGGCCTTTGTGTCTGTCTCCTCTTTATGAATAGAGGCTTAACCATGGCCTGAAGCAATGCGTCTTCTGCTCCCTCATTGATAGCCAATGCATTATTCATTTATTTTCATCATATCATCAGACGTGCATAAGCTTCACCCAGTTATTTTTGGGGAGAGGCATTTATTATTATTTTTTTCCTCCATTACTTCTCAGGGTCTCACAGAACACATTCACACTATTCAATCATTTATGGCCTCTCAACTTTATCAAGACCCCAGCTGAGATGAAAGCTAGTCTTTATTATTGATTATCAGAGGGATTAGCTCCCAGTGAAAGTTAAGGTTAGCACCCCAGTGCCGTTGGTCAATGGAAGGGAGCCAGTCCTTTTTGTCAGGAGAGTGTCACTGCACGCTATCCTCTTATGTGCGGGTTAGATGCTTTGTGTGTATGCAAAGACGGGAGAAATAATGTTCAAATCATATCTGCATTCTTGACAGTCTTATTTTGTCTTTAGTTCATTCAAACTTTGTGCGCTCCAGGAAAAGGGATGAAAAAGCTTTTCTCCATCTTCAGCAGACAAAACACAAGCAGGCCAATAGGTAAGATGAGGAACAAAGAGTTTGAAACTCTATATCCTGTGTCCACAGCCCTGTGTGTAAGTCAGCGCCCTGGACCAATTATCCATAGCTCTTTCCCCTACTTTTCTTTACTTAGAATGAAAGACAAACAAAAACCGAAAAGCAGCTGCTTCTGTATGAAAGCACTGCTTCTCTCTCGACCCTCTCTTCATCCAGTGCCCACAAGTCTTCAGCCTTGACCATACATTATCTTTCAGACTCAATGCTCCTCTTCCTCCTCTCCTTTTTCCTCTTCTCTCCTTTTCTCTACCTCTACAAGAATAAAGCGCTCCTAATGACCGTGGGCTCTCAAGGGCCTGCTGGTGCCCGGGTACTCGAAAGTGCGGCACTGTGGAAAGGGGGGCACCTCCTCCTTCCCTTCCTCCTCTTTTATCACAGGTGAGAATAGAGGGTCAAGAGGGGTTAATGTGCTGCTGTTGCACAGAGGTTTGGGCTATCACCATGGCAGCAAGCATGTCGAATACCAAGGTGTATTTCCTTCCTTCTAAAAGAGAGGTTTGTTTGTGGCTTGTTTTTTTGGCCTTTGGGTTCAACTTCATTTTCAAATTGCAGCTTGGAAAGGTTTAACTTTGACACTTTCAAGTAAGTTGAGGGTGAAAAGACAATGTTTTACTGCTGTTGAGCCAGTACTGGGGAAATCTTCTCCAAGTCCAACAGTCCAGCAGAGAGCACTAAATCACCCCAAAGTTCCTCTTTAAACACCAGGACGTTTGTTCTTCCTGGCCTGCAGCACATGTACGAAAGGTCACAAGGTCAAGGGCTGAAGTCAACGGATGAGTTTAAGGGAAGATAACAACTGACCAGTTGTTGTGAGGTGCAGCGTTGCATCAGTAATGTACACACACATACTGTAGAAAAATACTTTTGCCTTGACATGGGTGGCACAGATATACTTGGCTTTAATTGTGGGAAGCAGAGAAATTGTTTTGCATGGTGCAAACCTGAGAAAATTAATCATTAAAACCCTGCAAGGCTCCATGTGCTAATTTGAATTCCACTTCTACAATAAATTAGCTTGCTCCTTTATTCTTTTCCCTCAAACTTGAAACAAATGCAGGCAAATCTAAAATAATTAATTTCAAAGGGTGGGAATTAAAGAACATTTCCATCTAACCATTCCGATGCAATTTGCATTTTGATTTCTGCGATTTCTGCACTTTTTTTATTTTGCTCCCTCACACTCTCTTTCTCTCTCTCAAGGTTCTCGCTTTAATATCACTGTGGATCAAAAGCCTTTCATTAAGGTTTTCTGCACTCCTTCCAGCATTGTTTGGCTCCTAGGATAACAACAAAGTGCTTTCCCCTACTCCAGGGCCAGGTTAGCAGAGAAGAAAGGAACGGTTATTCCTGGGCTAAGTTCACATCAAACACAAGGGGCTCCAAGTGAGAGAAGATGAAAGCGCCAGGCCTGACCCGGAAGATTAGACCAACACTGCTGCCAGCTCTGTAGCACCCAGGGGCCATTCTCACTCCAGGATCCTACCCCTCCTCTCTATACAGCACAATGGACTTTAGCTCAGAACAAGCCTAGAAGAAGAAGAAGAGAGTAAAATATGAGGAGAGAAGGAGATGAAGAAGCCGACGGAGGAAGAACACAGAAACAAAGATACAAAGGAGCAGAGCGAGGCAGACAAAGAAGGAGAGAGGGGAAAGGGAAGAAAGAAAAATGTAATATAATTTCAAGAGTGTAAAACTGCAGACTATCCCAACCTACTTTTCTCGCCTCTGCTGCCGCCTCCTCTGACAGATAGTGGTGAGGCTAGGAATAATGCAGATTATCATAATTGCTTAAAGTGTGTGTGAATATTCATGATTTCTCCAGCCTTATTATAGCAACAAATCCACACCACAATGAATGTAAATGCATTGTGATTATTTTACATAGCGCAATGCCCCCAATCCTTCTGCCCCTCTATGTGTGTGCCTGTGTGTGTGTGTGTGGAATGCAGCTGCGGGTGTCAAGGTTGGGCGCTATCTCTCATCAGCTGGCCGAGCTGTTGCCATGCATCACATGCAGAGGAGAGACAAAGTGTGATGTGAGAGAAAGGGGTAAGATGGAGGGAAGTGAGGAGGGGTAACAACAATGTGATCAGTTAGCCAAGGAAGTAAAGAAGGTGAGGAGAAGAATATGTGACAAAGTGATTGGTGAGAATATAAAGCAGTAAAGGAAGGAGGGGTCACTCACGCACAAAAAAAATGCACTTTCCCATCGTGGTTTGGAGCCGTAGAAAGACAGACAAAAAAGTGAATGAAAGAAAACATGAGTACCGGATGTTGAGGGGTAGAAATTAGGGGTATGAAGGAGTGCGGCACACGGGACATACAAGGCACATAGCATCGTAATATTAAGCCCCCCCCCCCCCCCCCCCCCATCACACATGCACACACACACACACACACACACACACACACACACACACAGAGGCCCCCCTCCTGCTCCTGTGCCCATGCTACTGAGGTGCCAGATGGCACAGGACAAACCCTCCTTAGGGGAAACAGCGTGGTGACCCCTCCCTCTCTCACCCATACTTTCTCACACATTGAAGACACATGGAAACAGAGATGGGGGGGGTATCAGTGATGCCCATCAAAGCACACACACACACACACACACACACACACACAAGCTTCGCACTGACTAACTCCTAAGATTCACGGATATCAAGGCATGCCTTGACATATTCTGAGGCAGGCGAAGAATTTGAATAGCCCCTCAAAAATTTGGCTAGCCTGTGCGCCTGCTGCACTGACTCATGGACATTGCCCCACATCAAACACTTGCTGCCTTCACTTTGTCTGCCATCCATGCCCTGCTACCTGAAGATGCTATCTCGCCTCCGCCTGCATGGTACACAGTGACCCGCCTCCAGACCTCTGCTGCCTAGCAGCAATAGGACTCATGAATCCTGTCCAAAAACCTTCATAAGGAGTGGCGGTGTTGGTAATGGGTGAGCGGTTCAGAGACAGAGATAGAGGAGATAGGAAGTTCAGGAATGAATGTGGGTGAAGTAAGAAGGGCTGGAGTATATTGTTGTTGCTGGAGGTGGCCACATTGGTCAAAGCACGTCCGTGACAAATGCCATGTAAATGATGGCTATGAGAAAGTTTCATAATTAGCTATATGTTGACATAGCAGTTCATTACAACATGAGTCTTATATTAATAATTTTGACGTTCATTGCCATCGGTTGTGCCTCATTGTTCCTGTTGCCTTCGTGACAAGCTAATGTTACTGTAGGGAAGTCGCCTTACCTTTATCATCAAATTTGGCAGGTGATGATTGTTACTTCTCAGATGGAGAGGTGTCCTGATTATCCATTCAGAGTAGTACGTTATATTTCTCCATTTTGCATTAGCAAAAATATCAGTCGCCCAGTTTAATGAGGGCAACAGGGCACACGCTGAGTCAGGTCAGACAGGTCAGAGTGTATTTTAACAACACCTCCTGCTGGAGTGCAACAAGTCCTTTAGCACTTATATAATGAGAATTTGAGATTGAATATTTCATTTTTCCCCACATTCAAAAGGCGGTTCATTTTTTTTTTTATGTGACAGCCTCTTCTGGGCTATTCAATGATATTTGGACACAGCTACATCCAAAATACCTCTGTCTTTCCATTGCTAAAGAGTGACCTATTTGATTACGTCTCACTCCTCTCTCTGCGCGCCGGCTTGGAAGGAAAGACTGCACTGGGAGGACAGGCCTAGCCATCCCAACGGGCTCCACCACTTATCACCGGCCTTCTGAGATTCCACCAAGATTCACCCCCTTATGAATAATCTCACCCACAGGCACAATGGAGCAATGGAAGGGGGAAAAAGCGAGAGATTATTTAGAAAGACACAGGGAGGGTTAGGAATGGTTTGAGGGGGAATAAGGAGGAAAAAAGAGAGAGGAAAAGGGGGAGACGAGAGAGAGAGAGAGAGGTGCGGGATGGAGAGAGTAAAGGGAGAGGGAAGGAGGAGGGTGGGAGGGGACGAAGGGTAGAGAGAAAGCGAGGCGAGAGGAAGTCTTTTGATGTGTTTCCCTCTCCAGAGCGGGCACTGGGGCGGATGGTGCATCCGAAGCTGGCCCCGCTGCTTGAAGGGACTGACTGGTTTATTAAACGCTCCCACCGCCCCCATGCCTCCGAGCATGATGGGATTAATGCTGGCATAACCCTTTACTTAATTCATTACAGGGGGACGCTGGCTAATTTGATTTGATATTATTTTAATAAAGTTCTGTGATGATTTGGAAGATTGTTTCAGGCTATCAGAAATAATTTTCCAGTTATTACTGCCGTTCAGGCAAGTCCTTTGATAGCTGCAGTCAGTCTTGGTGTGTGCAGAATACATTAGCCGTAAGTGCAAGTACTTTGGCTACAAAGCTGCTGAAGAAATACTAATAATGAGACCACTCTGAATTGCTGAGTGTTGTGAAATGATGCTCAGATGTGCTGTGGGCAGATGCCATGTAAGACAAACATGACAGAGGAAGAAGAAGAAAGGGAGAAAAAGAAGAGACAGAGCAGAGGAGAGATATTTTGTATGCATTGAGCTTACACATGTCACCATTGTTAAATCTCCTAGGGATACATGGTTGCCTTTCAGAGGAGCACCAGTGCTTTGTGTTATTCATGTGGTTATTGAAGAGTCTACTGCTGGCGTGGGTGTCTCAGAACAAAAAGATGGACCATTTTCTTTTTTCGTGGCTGTGTATTTTGTTTGTCAGTGCGCAAATGATCAGATGTAGAGCATGAAAAATGACACGTTGTCCTTTTAAAATGTATAATAGTTTTATGTACATTTTTGCAGCATGTTTCTGATATATTCTGCATGGTTTATTTCCAATGTGCCTCGCTCAGTTTGTACAGTAGTTTTATAGAATAATTAGGTTGAGAATCTGTCTCAGTAATATATTGGCCCCTCTGTGTTAGAATAATCCTGTTTTCCACCGAGCCCTTTGTCCACCTCATGTCATGAGCCGTTGCCAGTTGCATATAATCCTGCCACTGTCTCTTCACCTATTTACATATTCCTCAAGATAATTGGAGACACTGTAGATGTCTCACACTATTTCCTTAAGCCTGCGTCCAGACCCTGCAAGTTTTGGAAGAGAAGGGAAAGAAGTGAAGGACCGGGGGTTCAGGGAGGGGGTCGAACTGTATGGTAGTGACAATGTTTTTGTTTTGGTTTTTCCTTAAACCCCAAATGACACACATTTCCCTCTGAAAAGATAAGCCCTCAGTCAAAGGCCGCGGGAGATGTCTGGGACCCTGTGAAAGAAGTGGGAGAATTACCTACCAGGGGTCTGGCATGAAGGGAGGGGGGGTGGGGTTGGAGAGAGAGGGGGGGGTGGGGTTACCCTTATTCATTAGTCCGTCTGGGGTCCAAGGCGGGGTCACACAATGTGACGGTTGTTCTACAGACCCCCAGACCCCAGCAGACACGTTTAATGGCCACCGTTTCCTCTCCAGACAGAGAAAGAAAGAGAGGGAGGGGGGACTGAGGTTGGAGTGAAGGTGACAGAGGGGGATGGACTTTGAGAGACTAAAGAGGAGAAGGATGAAGAAAAAGGTAAATAGGAAAAGTGACAACACTATAGAAAGAGAGGAAGGGAAAAATAAGATCAGGAAGGGGCAACGAAGAGAGGGATTTAGGTGGAGGGTCGAACTAGGTGGAGAAGAGACGCATTTTTGGGTCAGTGAGGTTTTCACTTGGAACACGCTAGTACCTGCCCTGAGAGAGAAACAGCAGAGCATTCCACCCCTGGATGCCTCTTTCTCTGTTTTTTTCACAAGCTCAGAGGTTCACAGGTCACAATTTGGAACAATTATTGGGGTCACAGTTCATGGTTATTGTGGGTAAGTGGAATCACACAAATGTGGAATTTCATGGCTGACAAGAAAAAAAAAAATCCTTGAAAGTGGATGGTTTCCACTTTACATAAATACTTCAACAGCACTTGACATTGCTGTCTATAAAATCCAATTAAAACATTTATGTAATGATTGAGATCAACACCTGCAAACTGAAAGGGATGCTGTTCGGCTTCCCATCACTTATGAAAATGGCATGCAAATCATATGTATATCACATTGTATTTTTATTCCATATGTGCGCTTTAACCAAGGCATTTGATAATGTCAAAATGTCAGAGGTTTCGGTAATAGCTAGCTTTCTTTAAGTTCATTATATCCGCGGAGATACGCTGCCCCAGGTTCAGTAGTTTGGCCCCGGGCAGAAATCAATGTCCGCAAAAAGGTTTTTTGATACCACAGCAAGTAATCAAGGTTACAGAAAAGGGCACACATTAACACAATTTCACTGAAATATGCAGAGTTCATGTGCATATGTTCTGAGATTAAATCAAAAAACTCAAATGTCAAGTGTAAATGCATGCAGACCCCACCAAACAGAGCCAAGATGCTGATATTGATAGTATGACTGGAAGGCTCAAAGAGGTATATGATTTCAGTTAATGATCAGTCAGTGCATGCAAATCAAAAAATGACTAATGCTTGATATTTAGCCTCTCCCAAGAATCAATTATTGTAATTGTCATCTGTTATGAAGACATGAATGTCATATGTAGGTGTTATAAATATCATGCGTTTGTATTTGTGGCCCAAAACTATAGAAAGAACTAGACTATTTGCGTGTGTACTTATTGTACATATGTATCAAATGTCATCAAAGCAGACGTCATCAACAAAGCATAATGGATAATGGCAAATGGTTTTTATATAATGGACTGGTTTTTTATACCATATACAATAGGGTTTAAGATGGAATTAAAAGATATAACATTAACTACCTAGGTATCCTTTCCTACATCCATCTCTAGAGGTTCCCTCTTAGTCCCTAGTGTGAAAGGTAGTAATTTGTCACTTTACGCCAGCTCCAATTAGATTAATTGCATTAGACAGGCTAGTTTAGTGAAACCCCCTCCTCTGGAGCTGAGAGACATGGGTATTCTGTCTTCTTTTCTTCTCTCCATCCTTTATATGCTGTTTATATCCCCAAAGGTTTTAGTCAGGATCTTGAAAGATTTTGTGATACATGGTTGAATCATTCATTGTAAATAGAAGAAACAAGTTAAATAAATCAAAGAAGATACCTTTATTTCTGCATAAAATATGTTCCTCCACGTGCAGTTAAATATCCAGGACAGAAATGAATTCCTTAGAATAACTATATATATTTTTTCTTTTCATTATATTTTTCAAAACAGCAATACAACACCACAGGTACCTGTCCAACCCCAGGTACATGTCTCAACCATGTGAGACAAGACACACAAATAAGAACTTGTTCCCCCATAAAATCCTGCCTGCTCTGCACCTTCCTCTTAAACGTCCAAAACACATGTTGGTGCTGCCAAAGCCTTAGTTAGCGCTGTTTTCCCTGCTGACTAGAGCAAGAAGATTAGGGGTCATGTCAGCTCCAGATTATTGGAGGATTTTACATTTATAAACCTGTGCTGGCTCTAATTTAACTGCACCTTCAGGGACCTTAAAGCACGGCTGGAATGAGAGAAACAGATGTGGGGCCCTGTTAATGGGGAAATAGCAGCACTGGGATGGTCCAGTCACTTGAAAAGAGCCAGAAAAAGCTGTGGACAAGGCCAGATAGGCTCGCTCATGTTCTCTCATATTCTCTATCTTTGTCTCTTTTCCCTGTTCTGATTTTCCCCTTTCCGCTCCACCACTTCCAAACTCTTTCTCCCCCAATCTCTTCTTTCCTCTCTTGCCACTTTCTCGCCCCTGCCCTTTCTCCCCATCTCCTCTTCTCAGGTGCAGCTTTGCTAGACCAGGCTGGGTTTCATGCCATGTACTGTTGAGTGGGTTCTCTGCCAAACGCTCAGCGTCCAGGGATACTCGTCTGGCAGTAGTGCACTGGCTGGGGCCCAGGCCTCTGGTCAGCTGGCAGAGCAGTTGAAAGTTAAACACCTTGGACTGGGAAATCAAAGGCACTGCAGATATTTGACTTGTACTATCTTCGCAGAATATTATGTCACTGATTCCTGAGGGGAAGAGGGATGAAATGGAAAGGATTATGGAATGTAAGATATTGTGTCCATCTCCTAATGTACGTTGCTGAGGGAGAGAGGGTTTTATCCACAAAATACGTGGATCACTGCAGGGCAAATACTACTGACTGGAAGAAAAAAGCTGAGATAAAGCACAAAATTCCAGCTAACTTGAAGGTTAAATAAGTGTGTAACTGACTGATTATCCTTTTAGCGTGTTGCCTATGTAACACCAAATGCTAATATTTCTGTGAATCTCCCTCCTTTGGGTTTTCTGCCTGAAGTGGGTCAGAGTTTAAAAGGATCTGCTTCCCATTTGAGGGCCCTCAGCCGTCACCATGCCTAATGACAGAGCACTGGAGCACTGGAATCCTCTCTCTTTCTCAGTCTGAGAAATCTCACCATGGAAGGACCAGCTACCACAAAGAGGGCTGTACATCTGCAGATTGCTGGGTTACAGAGCTGTCGTTACCTCCAAAAAATAATGAGCAATATGTTGTGATGTGCTGTTAAAGATACCCTGTGGAGTTTTCTTGTAAACATACACCAAGTAAATGTAATGGACTCATGTGTTTTCATGAGGCCATTGCATTTACTTCAACATTCTGCTAGCAGTCTTCTTCCTCCCATTAAATGTTGATCAATGTAATAGCATGAAATTGATCGTCACATATATTGCATGCACTACACATTTGCATTACTACAAACAAGTGGACAGAGAGAATTGCTCTCAGTGATGAGGAGCTGACTGATTTGATTTTAAGGTAAATGTGCGTGTCATCAGCATAGAGCTTAAATGAGATGCTGTGTTTTTGGATACAGTGGCCTGACTGGAACATGTAAATTGATTGGTCCAATAATAGAACCTTGGGGGACCACACAGGAGAGGTAGGCTTCAGATGGATAGCATAGAACTGGATGAATTTAACTGCAGATATTAGCTTTTCTAGATATATTGTTATTGGCTTTTATGTATGTTGACAATAAACAAGAAATTGCAAAAGACATGTTTGATGTAATTTAGAAATGTGACCATTATAGAGTTTGTCCGTCAGAGAGCACTACACTATACTACAGTTGGTAGCAGTAAAATAAATATCTGGCCTGGTATTTTACAGTTGTTTGAAAACACGAAAAGATCCTTATGGAAAACATTAATGGGTGTTTGTTTGTGATTTAAAAAAAATCCAAAATGGTATTCTCTATCTCAGAATGGAATTGAAAAGCTTAACAAATCTGTTTAAATTTAGTTTAGAACAAGCTGATGAAATTCTGTTGTGTGAAATTGTGTAAATTTTGTTTTTCCCTCTTTCTTACTGTGTGTCAGTGGGACCATCAGGCTGAGCAAGTGTTACTGTACAAAGTTGATAATTATAAGCTGTCCCTTTAGATCAACTTACTCATAATGCTTGTGGCAAGTCCTCTTGTTCCAAAACTGCGAAACTGAATCATCCTCATGCACACAAAATTACTGCCATAATGTGACCCATCACACAACACACATGCACGCACGCACACACACACACTCACATTAAGGGACATACAGTCATCCTTGCCATACAATGGCTTGGTGTGAGAGGGGCAAAGTGGTGCCTCATCAGTGGCCAATCAGTGGTTCTGTTCCATATGGCACAGATTGGGAGCCATCACATGCTCGCCGCTTCCCATTCCTACTGCCAGACAGGCCTGTTAATTGGGCGACAAGATCAGAGGCAATATTACAAGCCAATTAAAGCGATCGGGACAGATTGCCAAGTGATGAGCTCCACTGCGTAATTGAGAGTGTGAAGTGCTTGTCGCCTCTCTCTCCCTCTCTCTGTATCTGTCTCTTTCTCTCTCTGGGTCTATCTGAATAAGTGATGAGACTGCAGAGGACTGAAACTAGTTAGCACATTAGTGATGTCACTGGAGGCCCCTTCATCACTACTTTTAGAGCAGGACGCAGTGGATTTGGGTTAGAGGATTTACTGCACCGCCTCACTTTCGGCGTTACTGTAGTGAGTGGGCCCATGGTGCTGATGTACCAACATCAGAGCATACAGCGTACATTATACAGGGAAACTAAGGCTCTCTCTAGACCCATCCATTCAAGTTTGAGAGATTTGTTGTTTCATGAATCTGTGTTTGTTTGATTTGTGCTGTTCTCCTGTGATTTGAGATCGGCTGTGTTATTAGTTTGTTTTTCGGGTTGGTTTTGCATGTGTGTGTGTGTATGTGCGTGTGTGCGTGTGTGTGTGTGTGTGTGTGTGTGTGTGTGTGTGTGTGTGTGTGTGTGTGTGTGCGTGCATGCGTGCTTGTGTGAGAAAAGAGAGAGAGCAAGAGAGAGAGAGAAGGAGAGAGAGAGCGAGAGAGAGGAAAGAAAGAGAGAGACTGATCCATACGACAGCTACTTTAATTTGTTCTGGGAATATTGTTGTACTGGTGCAGTCCACTGGGTAGCACCTGCATGCCAAGTTTGCTTAATCATGCAAAAAGAACAGAAAAATGCATTACAGATGTCAGACTGCCTCTCGATAGAGACAGAGATTTGACAAACACCTTGAACCCTGAGAGAACAGTGGTGCAAAATTCATTTTTGTAGCATTCAGGTAGATCTACTTGTCACCAGAATATGAGTTCTGCTCCTGATATTTAGTACATTAGCTGTGTATGTAGTAATTAATAGTTATCTCTTTCTTCCTATTTTGTTTTATTGAGTGAGGATGGAAGGCTGCCTTTAAAAAGAAAACATAGTGTAATAACACAGTAAATATATTTAAAATTAACTTTTGCTCAAATCAAATCTGAAATAACTCTAATAATGATGATTGCTTTGAATTTGTGAAGATAAATGAATATGATATTAGGCCTTACATTGTAAAAATTTTAATTTCTTCCAGGTTGTAGTTTTACTTAGCCAGTAACAGAAGGTTCAGCAGCTGAACAATCAGTTTTGGCAGCTTTTATTGTGGAAATATTCCTAAAAAATGGTTCAGTCACAACCACAAAAGATCATGACAGTCATAGAACAACCTCTGGTGGAACAAAAAGAGGTTTCATCAAACCCAAAACAAATTAGAAAACTCAGCCTACAGAAAAATCTTAAAAACTTAGGAAAAGTTACAGCTTTTTAATGTTTTGAGCCGTTGGAGACCCCCCCCGAAAATGAAAACAGCTGATGAAACACGGGAGTTGCTTGGATATGTTTTCATAAACCAGTGGCAACACAGCTCATTTACTGTAAGCTCATTGTGATTATGTTATGACAGTTGTGACATGGAAGACTTATCTTTGGCGATAGCTCCATGTCATGTGTGGTTTGGAGGTAGCTGGTATTTAGCGTAGCTCAAAACCAAAGTCTGTGCCCTTTGCTATCTGTCTCTCTCTCCCACTGTCTCTCTATCTCACTCTACCACTATCTGTGTCTCCCTCAGCCTCTCCCACATCCCTCCATAATGCCACGGTAGCCCTTTAATATCCAACAGCTGTGATTATCCAGTCAAGTCAGAGATTTTCTCTGATATTTTCCATCTGATTTTTAAAACTAATGGGGTGTTGGTGCGTGTTTTGTGTATGATACACTTTTTAAAGGATTGTAGGGGCTCCTTCTGAGGGCTCGGAGCCATTTCAAATAGCAGCTAATGCTAGACTCAACTGGCTTTGTTTGTTTTAAAGAAGGGAGAGTGACATTTAGTGGCTAACCAAGGGGCGAGGGAGAGAACATGAAAGTAAAAGTTTCGTTTTTGAAAAGAAAATGCCAGCCTAAGGTTTCTGTTACAGGCAGGTTGTTGTACCACACACACACACTCCCAAACCGCACAAGCATGCACACACACACACACACACACACACAGGCAACTGAAGTAGAAAAAGTAACGACCATTTTCAGGTTTCCCCATCAATCTTAAATGTCCTGCAAGGTGCATCCTTGTCACATTTAAGCACACTTCTCTTTAAATGGGCCATAACTTTAAAGGGAGTTGACACCAACTTCCCATTACAAAACAGTTACAACTTTCACAACCTTTTTTATGAGCTTTATTGACAACTCTCCCTACAACAGCAGTTCAATAGTTGAATTGTCCCTCTTTCCCTTTTCCCTTAACTCATACTGCTGATGTTGTTCTAGTGCTACTCGGGGAGTAAGAGACCTCACACTGCGGGGACTTGTAAAACCACTGTCATGTTGATGGGAAAAATCAGCAGTGTGCACGTTTGCGTGCATGTGTGTGTGTGTGTTCAGACTGTGTGTGCGTCTTCGGATGTGGGTGTGAGCACACTGCAGAGACCAGTAAAATGCTGTCTGAATGAAGTCCCAGTGCAGCAGTGGTGAGTAGTGTTTGATGGCCATGTGATTTGTTTGTTCAGCCCCAATGGTCTCTTCTCTTGGCTGAGGGAGGGAGAGAGAGGGAGAGAGAAAGAAAGAGAAACCAGGAGAGAGGGAGGGCTGATCGCTTCACACCTTCTCCCCTCCTAGCCCCACCAATGAGCCATTTAATCCTCCTTCTTACAGCTAAATCAACACCTCTCACACACTCCTAGCTGGTTCGGACCACCACTGCGGACTGTCTGCTCCTCTATGAGACTGTCCGTCTTGGTGGGATTTCAGCTGTCGACAGTCTGCGTGCAACTGGTTTTTTTTTTCAATATCTGCGATGGTTTCGGGACAGAGTAATGCCTAATGGACATATGTCCCTTACAATATGTCTATACCCCGCCTTTAAAAAATTAGAATTTTTCATCTTGCATCATTTGCAGCATGACTGAGAAAAAAGTGTGAAAGAGAAAGAAGTAAGGAACTGAAGAGGAACAAGCATCCAGAATGTGTGCATGAAATACAGAGAGAGAAAGGCAGAAACCATCAGAGGAAAACAAGGTTGGAGAGAGTGTGGAGGCCCTTTGATGGGTACTGTAGGTTGTGGGCAGCACATTTAGCCCGGTGTGGTAATTGTGTCTCTGGGGTGAGATCCTTGGACCTTATCCTGGCTGAGATCAGAGAGCAAGGCAGATTACTACAAAGCAGAAGAAGAAAGGGAAAGAATTAGACACAGAGAGCAAGGGAATGCTGTATACGGTGGCACTCTTATGTAGGTTGATGTAATTGTTAGAGTGAGTGTATAAACACCTTTATTAGCTTTATTCTATGTTTTACCGAGGTCGGATACAGTAGGTGTTAACACCTACAATGAGGCAAATTTCACTGAATTGTATGTGGATGTCTAATCAGTGTTGATGGTAAATGTAGTTAATTGAAGCAAGACGGCTGAGCTCTCCTGCCCATGCAGCTGTGGTGGCAGTGCCTACATTTACCAGGATGCACTGCATGTAAGCTTCTGACAACAAAGCCCTAAATCAATCCAGCTGCAGCCTCAGCCTCTCTCCTCTGCATTTCTTCAGCCGTAGACTGTGGCACGAATAAATACAGCTGAACATCTGAGTCAGCCAAAGCACTGTAAAATGTCACCTTGTCCATAATGTCTGCTAGACCCTTATTTAAGAATGCCATTTCCACTGAAGGTAGAGCACACCCCCTGGCTACACACCTTGCCCCCAAATATGTCCCTGCATACATCAAATGATAGCGCTGATGCCAGAAGAACAACTGATTTTGCAGCTGTACCTGGGAGGCAGAGATGACGTTGCATATCAGGTACACGGTCCTTTAAATAAGCTAACGAGATGGATTAGACACAATATACATACAGTGTAAGCCACAGAGGCAACAGGTTGCCTTTTCTCTCTGAACACATGTTGACATGTCACAATTGGAAAAGCAAGGATGTCGTTAAGACATTTAATGATGGCTGAATTCCACTAAACTGCTTCAGATTCAGCATCCTGGTATTGGCTTACTGTCACGGCATCATTATTACATACTAGAACACTTGAATACAATGGGACAATGCTAATGTTATTAGTAACATGTGTGCTTTTCCTACTATAACAAGTCAAAATGTTTCCTGTGACCTCAAAGGATAATACCAGTTTGTTACAGCCTGGTCAGCATTTGTTTCAGATAGAGCCGCATTGTACTTACAAACAAAACTGTTGAGATCTATAAGTGGCTGTTGGACAGTGTCAGTTGATAATAGAGGGTCTAAACAAGACACCATGTTAGACTAACTGATTTGGAAAAGAAAACAAAGGCAAATTATTACCCAAACTTTCTGCTCATGTGTACATGCTTTACAGTCTGATATAGTCGTCAGACATATTGAGTTCAGACTGTCAGATATCAGACTGACTGGTGTCTTCCACTTCATGGATGGAGCTACAGAGGTGTTAACAAACACTTGGCAAAATGGCTGAAAAATCATCTTTTCTAGCAGTTTATGTAAAATCCAATATTCATACAATCATTTCTTCTACTTTAGGGAGGAGCTATACAACATTTGTTTGTATCTGGTTTCACTTGTGAATGAACTACTCCAAATACCGAACACTGCAAAAGTAGCATGTAATTTAGGTAATTTACAGTTAATTGTGTGACAAGCTTCTGTTGACATGAATGCAGATATGCAACAATGATAACGTGCATGAATGCAGTGTTATCATAGCATGATAAAATGATTCTTTTACAGGAACAAAGAGTGGCTTTTCACAGATAAAAGAAAAAGGCTAGCTAGATAGATCAGATTTGACACTGTCCACCGGGGATGTGCCACAGAAACAACAGATTGATTACCTGTGATTGATACATGTAAAATAGATAGTAATCCAATTTTAGTGCACTTCCACATACTTGGGGCACAAGCCCCACTCAGATAATGTGTGAAAAGCTGTTCTGGGCTATTTTGTTGTGAACAAGTGTACAGAGGGGCCACTACTTTGCTCCCTGCTGAAAGACCAACATACTCTCGTGTGAAACACCTCCTTATCTCCCTCTCCCAGAATGACCAGGTTTGTTTCCCTGCAGGCCCACCAACACACACACTCACACACTCACACACACACTCATACACCACCCAGGGAGCAAGCAAGACTGTTCACAGACTCGTGCTGATGCACACATAAAAATGTGTATGCAGTCGGACAGATTCAGACACAAACATCCATATGCTCTCTCTCTCTCTCTCTTTCCCTCTCTCTCCCTCGCCCCCTCCCTCTCTTCATTTCTCTCTCTATCTGGTGACAGCAAGAGAGCGAGGGGAAACGTGAGCGTTGGCGGTCCAAGTGCCTTGGTGTCGACTGACAGATATAATTACAGGAGCGGTCTCTAAAACCTCTCCCCTCCTCCCCCCTCCCTCATCTCTCCCTCCTTCATCCTCCCCTCCACCCCACTCCACCCCTCCTTTTTCCTCTTGCTACCCCCCACCCTCCAACGCCACTCTTACCCCCTCGGCCCTAACCATTATTTATTTTAGCAGCTCCAGCCCGCTTCAGAGGGCTCAGCAGCACTCGCAGGGCCCCTGCCAAAAAGTGGCTTTCTGACTGAAAGCTTTCCAAACAAGCTCCGCTGGTCCATTTGGCCGAGATCCAACGCTGTGCGGTCTCCCTACTACTGCTCCCTCTCTCTCTCTAAGAAAAGAGGGAGAGAGGGAGTCTGGTTTGCATTAGGATGAATGTGTGTGTGAGTGTGTGTGTCTAGCCACATGTGCGCCCATACTTCTACAAGTCCTCTGTGCATGTGTGTGTGTGTGTGTGTGTGTGATGTGCGTGCGTGCGCGCGTGAGCGAGTGTGTATGTGTGTGTGTTTCTGGCGATCTGACCCAGACCCAGAGTGATGGTCCCTGGAACCTGAAGCCACACCGCGCTATATAAACAATGAGCGGTGTATTTACACGGAGCTAAGAGAGCAGGAGACTGTGGCTCCTCCAGTGCATCACAGCAAAGCCATACCGCTGATACTACACAGACAACCTGTTTATGGCCTTGTATGTGTGTGTGTGAGAGAGAGACAGAGAGAGAGAGAGAGAGAGAGAGAGAGACCCTGCTGGGACCCTTCTCTGGTCTACCTCCCTCCCAGGTATCTTATCACTGTGAAGATACAGAGTATATGGAGAAGCTGCTATAATGGCCCCTCAGATAAGGCTGTGTACAGGAGAGTGAGGTGGGCAGATAACACATGATTAGATTAAAAAAGGTGGTCAGACACTAGAATATGAAATGTTCCACACTGCTGCCAGTCAGCACATACATAAGATGTACCTTACAAGTGGGGCTGTGAATTGTTTCAAACTGTTTGATAGAGGTGTCGGTATGATACTTTATTTAATGCTGTACTTTTAGGAAACCAAACATGTTTTGTCATATAACAAAATAAGCCAAAGTGCTTTGATGTTTACTATTAAAGCAGCCATACAAAACTAAAATGATGATTTCAATCTGGAACTATCTGATCAAAGAATAATGAAAGAAGTACACGAATCAGCGTTTGGCATCAATTTGGAGCAGTTGATACCAACAAAAGTGTTGCAGTGTGATACTTAACTCTACTAGCTAGATGAGTCAGAGAACAGCAAGAGAAAAAAGATAATGAGTGTGTGTTTTTTTCGCTCTGTTTGTCTTTAAACGTGTTTGTCATGTATCATGGCTTTTGTGTGAGATGTTGCAGCTGTCCACTCTTCCAGGAATCAGGAACCAGACCCAATCTCACCTGACCTCCTGTGAGTGGTGGAGTGTGACCGAAAACACACGCACACACACACACATGCACGGGCCCTAGAGGAACAGAGCAACAGGACACACACTCTTCCCCAGGCCAGCAGAGAGGAAGGAAGTAAGGGCTGGTGGTCACACAGCACGCTAACGGCAAACCTGCCTGTCACACACAAGTTGCAGTCTCCTTTCACCAGCATAACCTCCAAAATGAATAGACAGCGTAATGAAATATGTTGAGTTATTCATTTTTTATTCTGTTTTTTTATTAAACATGAACTTGTTCTATTCATCATCATGAAAAATGTCCACATTACAATGCAGTTCAGTTTGGCTTTGAAACTTTGAAACTTCAACATGTGATGTGGAAACTTCAACTCTCAAAACAAACTATTCAGTTCACTTTTTTTGTTGCACAGCATGCACACTGAACACTGAACTGCCCTCCAAGATTCATGTTTTGACAATAACCATACAATTCTTCTTCTCACAATTCTTACAGTTCCACTTACAATTTTCTTAAGCTGGTTTCTGAAAGTAGATGGAACTTTTCAGGACTGAAGACATTTTAGAGTGAAGGTGATAACATTTCTTTGTATACCGTTTTCAAAGTCCTGAAAAGGTGTATTCAGCAGTCTCAAGGAGGTTTTTAGTACAAAAACAACCTAAATGGCATTACTGCAAGAATAAGACTTATTCTCAAAAATACTGTAACTACTACTTAATTTGTGTCTGTGTCAGGAATGTGTCTAAAACCCTGTAGGGACACACTGTGAGTTAGCCAAAGTACCTATAGTCTGACAAAGATTTACATTCAAATGTTTGAGATTTAACAGTAACAGTACATTTTTGAGTAGTGCACACATTTTTTTATATTATAAAATGCTTCTCTGTTGGCCATTATTGGTGATATGGAATGGAAATCTCTAAATGTCAGACATAGTGATCAAGCTTTTGGAACAGACTTGTGAACATACCTGAACAACAGCTCACTAGAGAGATCTTTAACAGGGACATTTTCGTCGATGTTTGTTAGCATTGTAATTACAGTGTAGAGCAGTATGTGAGGCAGAATGTCGCTCTCGTCACACCGTAGGATTGTCGTGTAGGGATCGCCGATAATCGGTGTTCGCACAGCGCGTGCATATTGGTGTTCGATTGCTATGTGTGAACTTTAAGAAGACAAGATCAGAGAGCTCGCCGATGTCTTGCAGATGCACGAAAGATATCAAGCAGGTTAATTATCTGGTCATGTCGAGGAGCCACGCAATGAGCTACAGCCAATGAGAGCAGACACGGTTAGGTGTCAAGAAGGAAAGATGGAAGGGCACAGGTGTAGCCAAAACACACATGCAAACACAACAGCAACTGCTATATGGCAACAAGCTTGGACACAAGAAAAAGAGAAAAATGTAGTTCTTCTGATTGTTTTTTTTCGTGATAAATGTAGTTTGGAGACCATGAGTTCAAGATTCCTAATTACAAGGCAGATAGTTGTGCAGTGTGAACAGCGCAGTGATATGATGACTTTGAAAGTATTAGAGTGTGACCAAGTCCTACATTAACATTATCTGGTTCACTGGTCTTCAGGAGAAGAAAAGGCTTTGGTTGTGTTGTGATGCAGGTTAAAGCACACTTCATGCTGTACTGCTCATTGCTCATCACACTTTTTTGGTAAAATAATATCTTTTTTTTATTTAAAAAAATCTTTCTATTTGTCTTATAAGTCACATGAGTGTGGACTGGGCAAAATAATTGGCTAAGAACTAGTTCATAAAATTCAATTTATTAAGAATATATAATACACATTTTGTATGAATAACACTGTATATCAGGTTATTTGTCAGACATAACATGAGCTCTACAGTTCAAGTCTATTCTTTTTGCTGTAAAATTGAAAAGCAAGCAGTATGAAACATTTGGCACTATAGTTTGGGCTTAGCCTGGTGAAATATTGTAAATGTGATCAACAAACAATAACGGCCTTTTGAGTGACTTACTTGTTTTGTGACACCAGCAAAAGTGTACAAAAGTGGAACAGCTGGTTTTATGTTATGTGAACACAATGTCCGTGTTAATAAGCACCACTTCCAGGAGCTGACCGACTGAGCGATGTCGCAGAACAGAGGAGTGATTGTTCAGCTAGTTAGTTTGCAGTTGCTGTTTATCAGAGGGGTCAAGGCTGGCAGTTATTGTTTGAGTGCAGCCACTGGTCCTCTGCTGCACGTACATGACTGTAATGAGCAAAAGGTTGCCCTCGCTGATAACTGTCGGCGAACCAGAGTGTCACCGCTTACATCAATCATTTCTCTTGCTGCTCAATTCCCCCCTTTGTGTCCATTCTTTCTTCCTCTCTTCCTCCATTTTCTTTCTCTTTTTTTCAATCATTTTATTACCCTGCAATTACAGCTTATCTGCAGTGGTAAACTTGGCCCCTCCACTTCCTTATCTCTCTGGCTGGGCAGAGCAAGGGTCTCTTGAGTACGAGGACAGGGAGGACAGAAGGAGCAGGAAGAGTGAAAGAGAGAGAGACAGCAGAGAGAGAGAGAGAGAGAGACATGAAAATAAGAAGAATCGAGACGAAGAAGACCTCAAGCAAATGAATGGGCAAGTTGCAGAAAGGAAGCAGGTTTTACTTATGACTTCCTACCCTCCCTTTTCTTCTATAACAGCCAGCACAATACATTTTCTTTTTATTTTCACACCTTCACACTGCCAGCCTGATAAAGAAAAAAGCTGGATTGTATGGATTAATTTACATTTACTGAATAATGATAGTTTGAGGTTAAAGAACTTTTTTTTTTACTTGCTTTGAATTGATCGAAAAGTTGCTCTTTATTAACTAATCTGCCAAGTTAATGCATATTTGCATACTCAAATATTAACCCCTCGCCTTACCATCAATGGTTGTATTCAAACTCAATCCTTTCTCCTTGAACCATCCCCCATCAGACCCTTCTTTCACTCCCTATCACCCCTCCTCAGTGTCCCCATCTCTGTTGTCCCGGCTGGTCAGTGGGTTTGTGTGTGTGGACGCGTATTGTGTGTGTGTGTATGTGTGTGTGTGTGTGTGTGCATCTGAAGGGCCATTGGGGTTAGGGAGTAGACCTTGGCCTTGTGGTCTGACCCCAGAGAAAAGACTGGTGTCTGGGTTTGAATGCCCTGTCTGACCTCGCTGTCACAGCCTGTGTTTGTGTGTATGTGTGTGCGTGTGTGTGTGTGCATGCATGTGTGTGTCTGTTCATCCATCTGACAAGATGCTTTGTGTGTATGCCATGTGTGTTCTGTATATTTGCGCATATGTCTTCCTGTGCGTGTTTGCATGTTTGCAGCCTCTTATACCCATGTGGGCATCTGTGCGGGGCACCTATTTATATTTAGCTATTTGCATGTGTGCATATTGGTGTTGACGGTGCACGATTGTCTCGACGGCGCTCGTCTCATCCTCATGTGTGTGTGTGTGTGTGTGTGTGAATGTGAGTGTGAATGCATCATCAAGTCCTCCCACCGTGTGCTGGAGGGGTGGGGGGCTGGGGGGCAAGAGAGCAGGGCTCTGGCCAGACGAGACAGAAGTGACAGGTATTGATCATCGTTGTTCCAGTCAAGCAAAGACCCGCTCAGGCCTGTGTGCTTTGGGGAGAGTCCTGTCTGCATCCAGGGGGAGAGAGGGAGACAGGGACAACCACAATCAATGCCTGATCCTCCTCTCAGAGCGGCAGGGTCAGGCTGGATTTACCTCTCTTTCTTATTTCTGACTGACAGCACTAAAATAAGACATGTCAGTAAACGAACATCCGAGTAGCGAAAAACATCAAAACATCAATATTCATGTTTTTTAGCTTATGTCTTCAGAAAATGAAAACAATGATGACAAAATTCAGTGAAAAATCTCTCTAGAATAATAAGAGTCTTGCACAAAATTTACACAAGTTCTTAGTTTTACTTTGGTGACGCTCAAACTATAACACAAAATCACATGTCTGTGCTAATTGGCCTTATTGAATTATTGGTCTCGTCCTCATTTGTAATAAATAGTGCAAAGAAGTAGAGACTATGACATTGTTTTCAGGAGGGAGAGTTGCATACCTCAGGCTTTTCACAGAGTCGTCCTCTGAGCGCCACAATCCCCCCATCCCACCTCCTTGCCCTCACCCCTTCCACAGACAAATTGATTTGCAAGGGTCCGGAGCTGGCGAGCCCTCAGAGCACCACCTTTTTTGCATACAGAGCGCCGCAGGAATAGCACAATGACTTGGTCCAACAAAAGACGAGAGGAGAGAGGGATGAGGAGAGAGTGAGAAAGAGGGAGGGAGGGGGGTTTGTAGGGGATGGTGTGCATTTGCGGGTGGGGGTTGGTTGCACCAGGCCAAACTCAGCAGGACAGGGAGAACTAACTGGTTCAGAGGTCCACGATATCAACTAACACACACACACACACACTCTCTCTCTCTCACACACACACACTCACACACACACTCCAGTGCCCTCATGCCCTGGGCCCTCCCTCCTTGTCCCTTTATCCCTGTCTGGTTGGAAAGGTCAGTGCATGTCTGGGAAAGGGGGTCCCAGGATCCCCAAACCCCTCCATTCCGCACACACACCCACACACATACAAGTAGACACATATGTATACATGTAACAGTCCAGTCAATTCATTTGTATATGAATTTGCCATAAAACCAATACTATACACACTTGGAGATAAAACACACACACAAACACTGTGTAATAATCTTTGGTCATGGAGTGAAGGTGTGTGAGAGAAATCTATGTGCGCTGGTCAGCATCAGCTGAGCCCCCCCTCCAGACAGTGCACCTCCCTAGTACCCCAGCCCACCCCCCACCCCCCCCACCTCCGACCGCACTGAAAGAAGAGAGTGAGCACATTCAAATGGAAAACATAGTCCGCTGTGACCAGTGTTTTGTCTCCTCATGATGTAAATAGCTGCACTGGCCAGCAAACAGAAATGTGCAGTTGTAGCAACGGCAGATAACAACGCAGTCACTGTCAGTGATGTCACATCCCCTGTCACGTGACGAATGGTGTATTAGTTACACTTTTGCAACATTAATTTACAGCAGAAATGTGTGTATGTGCTTGCAGTAGTTATTGTATGGGGAATGTTCCACTTTATTAAATACTATGATAGAGTCATGGTGTATTTAGGATAGAGTGTTACATGCACACACACGTCTGCATTTATGTGTATGTGCATGCTTGGGTGTGTAGGGAGATGATCTGCTGTCTGGCTCTCTTCCTTTTCCCTGATGCCCCGACACACTGCCTGCCGCGCGCACACACACACACACACATAGAGTGTACGATAAAGAGGGAAAACCTCTATATCCTTCATGAACCTCCCGACCTGGAGCCCTATACAGCCTACCAGGACAGGGCGGGAAAGAGGGGGAGATGGGGGAGGGAAGTTTGTGAAGAGAGGAGAGACTGCAGGCCCAGCTGGGGTGGGGGAGGAGAATAAAACCCTCCCTCACCCTCTGCTCTCTGACCTGCTGCAAGGAGGAGGACTTGCCATGTCTGGTCCACTACTTGGCAGTGGATGAGTTGTCCAACACTTTTCGCGGGTAGGAATGCTGCTTCTGGTAGCGCAGCATGTTCTGTTTCACTCATCCGAACTATGCTGTGAACTATTTGCTGCACTATAATAAGAGAAGTTGACTTCACCTAAGTTCTAAAATGTATTGCAAGAATGACACATTCCATGCACGCTGTGCAGTTTAGACAAAAAATGGAGAGCAGTGCATTTCAATAGCACAATTGTGTAAGAATGGTAATATCTTGATCTATCTACTTATTCTTGGACGCAATAAACTTATACTGTGATGTTACACTGACCAGGTTTTTCAACCTCAGCTCACGATAGCAACCAGACAAGAAGTCTGCATATATTTTATTTTATGGACTTAATCTGTGATCGGTTTGTCAAACTAACATTTTGCATGATTTGTTTTTGTAAGCTTTCAAGCTATTTTGAATGTTGGTGAACTTGGCCAGCCCTGCTTCATCTTATAGTGACATTAACAGTTTCCATACATTTTGATTTGAGTAGATTGTTGCATTCTTTGGGCTGTTTGCTCTTATTGAAACACCTTAGGACGCCTTGTTTTAAATCAAAGTACAAGGAAAGAGTGCAACAGGGAAATAACTACACACTCTAATGTGTAGCTCAAAAGACTCAAGATTACTTGCCTTTTTCCCGTTTGTTCATACATTGGACATCCACAGGGAGTGTGTCTTCTATGAAAGTTCTGCATCTGCAACTAATTTCGTGCGTCTGAGTGCAGAACTTTGCTTCCCAGTGCAAGCAAGCTCCCAACTTCTTTTTTCCCTTGGTACAAAGTATTTGTTAAATGATAAATCACAGTAATGAGCAAGGTGTCAAATTTAGAAGCATTGACAAATTAGGAGCAGAAATTAAATTTACATTGTTTGGGTTGTTATGCTACACTCTAGACTGCTATCAAACATAACATCCATCAGCCAGTCAAGCGTGTCAGGAAGATGTTGGACAGGTAACCTTGGTTACCAGGTGATGCATGGGCACTATATGCTGTGCTACCCAGTTTCATGATTCTGCTTTGAGATCCAATGCAACGTTTGTGCTTTGTGATATCCTGCAATATACTCTTAGTATCTCTTCTACTGAGAGCGTGCCCTTGACCACGGCAAATGGAAAACAACACATCTACAGAGCTTTTTGTGTACTAGCAGAGACAAAGCTGCTGGTTGTTGACTTCGACTTAAGAAGGGTCTTCTTCTTCTTGTTCTTCATCGTGATCTCCGCTCTGAGAGCAGCTGCCTGTAGGGAAAGACGTACAGACAAAACAGTGACATGGACCCAAGTCGAGGACAAATCCACAGATAAGTCACAAAGAAAGAAAATTTGGGTGGGAGAGAAGGTGAAGGCTATATTGTGTCTGAATAAGTTGTTTGTCCACGACACTGATGGTTCGCATTGCTTTGTCTGTGTTTGTATGTGTGTGTGTCTGTGCAAGAATTGATACGTTTGGTTGTGTTTAAGTGTGTTTATGTTGACATATTTGCAAGTCTGTGCTTTCACAGGACACACAGTCACCGCTCAGCTGGTCCTCAGTCCACTAGGTGGTTCACTCACACACACACCCACACACACACACATGCACAAACACACACACCATAAGGGTTTCTGCTGGTCCTGCCCCTGATCTGGGTCAGGGGAGACCCCATTCAGGTCCATTCCATCCCCCAGAACCCCCTGCTGCTTCTGTGCTCCATCCCCATCACAGCAGCCTCTCACTCCTCCATGCCAGGGATTGTTTCCAAAGATTAGACTTAATATGAATATCCATAAACAGAATGGGACTCCCAGACTGTGAAAGCTATCAAAGACATATTTGCATCTAATCCTCAAAGAACCCCCCTCCCACCCCTTACAGAGAGCTCACTACCCCCTTTTGGCCCCCCAAAAAAATCCTACTAAACCTCCCCCGAAAAAAACCTCAAACCTGCCATCCCCCAGCCCCAGAAACCCTCCCCTCTTGCCCCCCGGACCATCCCATCCATTCCCCAACCGTTGGGCCAGACAAGACCAGACCAATTCTGTTGGGGATTATTTGGCTTAGTGATGAATAATGGATGACCATCTCCCCTCTGGCTCTCCACCACAGCAGCACCTCTCAATTGGCCTTGGCATCGAGCCATTCACTGGCCTGTCTGGATGGCTGCTTGGCTGGCTGGCTGGCTACCCAACCCAAGAGATCTACACGATGATTGCAATATTGGGAAAGTATGGACAAAATATTAGCTCTGAATTTTGAAGAAGAAATTGATATTCCTTCAGTTCCATAGTCTCAAATCTGTGATATGTGGCTTAAAGCAACATTGAGGCTACTATTGTTGAATTAGTGAGCAAAATTGTGAATTTCCTCCAAAATGTCATATTCACTTCGGTACTTTTATTTTGGTGGCTAATGTTAAAAAATGACAGACATTTTCAACCATAAAACTCTGTTGCATTTCGTTTTAAATGTCACTTCACAGACATTTGAAAGAGTTTCTCTCTCGTTGAAATGTTTACTAGAAAGCTGCTTACTGAACATGAAATTACTGAATGCCCTTTAATGAATTAAAATATAAACTGATGGTCTTGGACACTAAGTAGACCATGAGGGCAGAGAGAGTGTTGTACAGAGCGTGGGAGAAAGGCCTGAACATTGTCCTTGCCCTGAAAAGCAAGGAAGCCACTCTTCTTTTATTCCTCCTCTCATCCTTGTTTTGCACTTTATCTCTTTTCATTCGCTCCGCTCTCCGTCTTATTTTCAATGGAGCACTTGGGGCCAAAGAGATGTCAGTGCTGTGGATACATACACACACACACACACACACACACACACACAAGGACACACCTGGGCATAAGAGCGCCAGCTGAAAGGAGACAAGTTCATCCAAAGGGCCTGGCTAACAGTAACACAGGAGGGGCCAAGTCCCATTGTGCCCCAGGTCCGCTCAGAAGCTTCTTACCCCTCACTCTTCCTGAAGACAGGCTCCCAAGGTGCAATTCGACAAGATGGTTTTTGTACACTCATTATTTGTGACCCTTTTTTGTCTTTCATTTTCTTGTTTTACGGCTTTGTTTGTTTGTTTCTTTCAGGCGAGGGTAGAGTAGCCTTGGGTCTTTTGACGACAGCTGTGCTGCCGAGTACTGCAAAGAAACAACACAAGTTCAGCACAATGACTGACAAGCGCTTTGTAGGACAGGAGGCCCACAATGAATGTGTCCCCACTAAAGACCACCGGTTGGCCCCATAAAGACCCGAATATTAGAGGCTGCCTGGTCCAAGAGAGTCGACAGCACTACTGCGACCCCCTGGAGTAGTTTGGACAACTGCGACCTCCGTCCTGCAGGATAGCCTTATGTGGGCAAAAGCTCTAAAAATGTGTAACTGAAGGAAACAAAAGGTGTGGACGGGGGTGAACATGTGTATTTTGAAGATTGACAAGTGTGTATGTCAGAAAGAGAGAGTAAGATATAAGATAGGAACAGAAAGAGCTAAGAGGGAGTCTATGTAATACCAAATATGGATGTGACACAAATTCTGTAACCCTCTCTGTGATATATACACTCTTGCTGCAGATCCTGACATTATTCCGAGAAAAGTAAAAACAACTTCAAAACATACAAGCCCATACACAAAAACTGTAAATACTGCAGGCAGAGGGAAGTATGTACAGGGTGTAATAAGGTCAGTCTAGCAGGTCAAGCATGTGACTGTGGCCCTGCAGTCCCTCTTCCCTCCCCCCATCTCGCTCACTTTGACCCATGGGCCTCAGGAATGAACCAGGAGTGAACCGGGAGTGGCGCGGCAATTCTCAGAAACTTCCAGAAACTTCCAGAGCCCTCACACCCCTCGCCCTCGGCCAGTCTTAGCTTCTGTCACCCCAGCAACATCTGGAGCGTCTCAGAGAGCTCTGCCGACCCCCACAGGGAGGGTCAGTACCACCATATACACCTTTAATACCCACAAAGACATAGAGGGACACATACATGAGAACACATAGTGGGTAAATATAGATAAGAGGGGATGGGGAAAGTAAACATATGTAAGTACAAAAGAGCTATACATGTGAACAGGATACAATCAGGGCTGTAGCCAGGCTTTTTTAGAGATGCTGAGGTCAAACCTCATCACATATCAGTTTTGGACAATTCAGCAAAAGCATGGAATGATGTCAATGCCATTTTTTACACCTTGTTCCTTCCAGTGTTTTTTTAAAATGATCACTTTCTCCTATATCTGCACATGTTACAGTATGATTAGAATTATGGAAAGATTGTAGTTATGGCAAATAAACTACAGTTAAGGTATGATTAGAGTTAGGCAACTTAAACATTTGAGGTGAGAGAAAGACAGTGATATGCTAAATAAAAGATGTACATTAAAGGGACTTTCCAGTAATTTAGCAGTTCTATAAAGTTAAGGGACTAACAAGAAATTAAAGCAGCAGAGGCCGAGACATTTTTACTTTTAGTCTCAAGTATAGATCAAGCCCCTAAAACACTGGATCATACACTTCCCAACTCAAAAGCATCTAGCAGTAGTAGGGGGGAAATTGTCCAGAGGTAGCAAAATGCGCCCGCCAACAGCTTTGAAACTCATTCTTTGACAAGTTATATCTTGTTGTACAAAAAAACGCAAGCTCAATACCTATGTATGTATGTATGTATGTATGGGACCATGTCTCACCTGGAAGTGGTGAAGTCTTGTCATCACTATGAGGAGAGCTCATTGGTTGCTGGCTGTAGCCTTATATTTCCCGCGCGGATGTGACCATGGTATCAATCATCAACTCTCAGCAAGAAGGCAAACAAACGTATTTCCCAAAAGGTCACAGAAAGATATTAAAAACATAACGATCAACCTTAGAGAACCAGTATCACATTGTCCTCAGCTGTGGCTGCAGTATCTGACACACCACGTTAAAGATGGGAGAAAAATAGTGATACCTACAGAAAAAAGACAAATCTCATATATTTCAGCTAAATAGCCGCCAAATTTAATCAGTCTGAAAATCTCAACTGGCATGGGTGACATAGTTTACAATAAAGCAGTTTACTATAAATGGTGTATTTGTGCTGTCCAGCTCCCACTATAATGTAGTGGCATTAAGAGGGCAGAAGATGAACTTTGCCTCTTTATTAAAAGGACTGTAAACAGGCGCCCTACTGTCTACCACTACACACACAGCATACAGCTCACACACACATAGACGCACATGCAGGTGCACGAAAAGCACACACAAGTCAGAGGTTACTGATAATATGACCCTGTTTTACTGGTCATATAAATTCTGCCAGCAGCATTGCACCTGGAGAACACACACATGACACAAAAATATGAAGATAAGGATGCACTAACTCAGCCATGTGCAGATACATGCATGTGAGCACACAACCCCCCTCCTCCCCATGTATACATCTGTCTGTGCAACATGTCCACATGTTATGAAGCTTAGCACACAGGCGGTGAACATACAGTTTTTGGCAGCGTGGTGGAACACCATGGCTTTAACAGTTAGAACACGGTGCCACTCTGAGCTCCACGCCCCGCGGTTCAAGGTCAGATCAGTCGGTCTCTGGAATCTACTGCCCCTGCCTCGCCCCACCTCCCTCACCCCATGACCGCCCGCCCCCCCCCACCCCTTCTCCAACCACCCATGCTCTGGAATGAGCCACCCCTGCAGTGTGCCAAAGGAAACCCCTTCAGCGATAAACCAACCACATACTGATAGAGATACAGTACAGCTTTCACTCAAATAGTGCTGACCTGGACAAGGCTGGCCCTTATGTATTCGTGCACAGCCTGTACACACACACACACACACACACACACACACACACACACGCACACACTTGTGGCACTGGAAAATAAATGATATGCAGCAGAGTTTTTAGGAATGTCAACGTCCCAAAGGTCAGTAATAAAGGCAATAACTTAAGGCTCATATCTGATTGTGCACCATGAAACCAAAAGAGCCCACTCAATTATGGTCAGCACAGTATTTGAGACATTCCTTCCCCTCACCCCTCGCCTCCTGTCCTTCTTTTTCACTCCGGGGTCAAAGTTTTCACCTTATCTGGAAGCCATCAGCAGTACCAGTCCCACCTCTGTGACTCATTTAGTTGAAACTGTTGCACATCGTTAAAATCCTGCTCTCTAGGTCTGAGAAGTAGGAAAAAGAAAAAAAATCACACACAGACATTTAAAGCAATACTTCACAAGCGAGGTAATCCGGGTCTCTGCCAAGATTTTCACTGCCAGTTACAGCACATATTGTCTAGTGGGTAGTCTACGACTCAGATGTTGTGAAGGCAAAGGAGGAGGAGGAGGAGAAGAGGGTGGAGGAGGAGGGGGAGGAGGAAGGGGGACTCTGCTGTGATCCAGTTTACTATTTTGGCTGGGGCTTTCTTCTCGCTGTGTGGTCATGGGGTAGATCGGCACAGCCAGCAGGCACTGAGGACACTGGCTGGCCACAGCCTGACACAGAAGCCACATGGCCAGAGAAAGAAAAAGAGGGAGACAGAGTTAAGAGGGGGAGAGGTGTAAGGAGAAAGCCAACCAGTGTGTAGGGTGAGGAATGCGGGTGAGGTTATTCTGGTTTTCTCTTTTATGTTCTCACATTTTCTCACCTTCCTTCACTGTCACTTCTTTCTCCGCGCTCTTACACTTAAACTTCAGCCTGACCAAACTTCAACTTAAACCTTATCCCTCCATCTATCCCTCTGTCCCTCTTTTCTCCCTTCCCCCTCTCTCTCTCTCCTCAGACAGACACAGCTACCCTCCTGGACGTTTCCTTTCTGCCGGCCTGCCCCAACAAAGGTGCTCAGTCATGTGAAACCTAATCTCCAGCCCCCCAAAACCTGACCCTTGACCCCTTCAGTCTTCACACAGCCAGAGGGGGAGGGGAGCCAGGGCAGGAAAGGGAGGCTTTTGCGAAAGGTCACATTCCCGAAGACACTTTTGTGTACGCACGTGTGCGTCTATGTGTGTGTGTGTGTGTGTGTGTGTGTGTGTGTGTGTGTGTGAGCGTGCATGCACCCAGTCCATTATGTGGTTTGTGTTCCAGCATCAGCATGTGTGTTTGATTCTGTGTCTGCATACAAAAGTGTATGACGGGAAGTTTGCCTGTATACTCCTGTGTACTAGACTGCCTTTTAAGTTTTCATGCGTGTGCAAGTTTGCACGTCTTTGTACAGTAGGTAAGAGTGTGTGCACACATACACACACTGTATGCACATATGTGAGAAAGCACTTTCAGCCCCCAAGCGTTGCTGCCCATAGACAAAACACAGACTTTGTTTCTAGCTGAGCCAGACCTGTAAGTCTTGTCTGGGCAGAGCTCCTCTCCTTCCACCCGTACTGGCAATCCTCAGATCTTTGTATGTGTGTGTGTATGTGTGTGTGTGTGTGAAGCATAGTGTGTATATGTGTGAGGCACTGGGTGTCAGCTGTCCTGGGTGATTAGTGCTTTTATATTGTTCCAAGGAGTCTGGACGAGGCCCCCTCTTCACTGCACCACAGCACAGCTGCAGTCTGTCTCTCCATCTCTGCTCTTCAGCCTTCCTCTACTCCATGACACTTGTGAGATGGGCTCAGGCTCAAGAAAAAATTTGCCTGAAACAGAGGCAAGAAGTAGACGAAGAGGAATGGACAGAGAAGCGGAGCATGACAGAGTGCTTATAATATATGGAAATAAGAAAAACTGAGTTCTAGAAGAGATAAAGCGGGACAATCCACTGACAGCTGACGCAAGAAGAAGACAGAGGCGACAGAGAGACGGAGGAAGGCAGAGGAATAGAGGGAGGGCAGCAGACAGGGAGAAGTGGCATATTAGGAGGATTAGAGTCGATTCAACGCGAGTCTCTCCTGGACAGGATTTCCCCAGCTATGCCTGGCAGGCCTCCCCTGCTTTAAACACACAGGCAAGTCAGGACAGAGAGAGAGAGGTAAAGTAGGGGGAGGAAAAGCAAAAGAGGGAGGGGGCAATCTTTATCTTTTCAAGAGTGTTTGTGAACTAGTTTTGATTAGCATAATGAACTAATAAATTCTTGCCCTTCAACAGAGAGCCAGTGTATCCCCCTAAGACTTGCCTGAAATGAGAGTAACAAAAATAACACTTTTCATTTTCTCCAACATCTTGTTCTACAAATGAAAACAATTCTGATGAGGAAAACTATTCAGACAGGACTGTAGGCATTATTCCCAGTATGACAAACTTTTTGAAAACTCTCCCTTCAGCTAAAGAGCTGTGACTGTTGCCTTCGCAAGTTAAGGACATATGTCTACACAAGGAGGAAGAGGAGGGGGCAGGGGATGGTAGGCAAGGGCAGAGAGTCTGCTATGGGAAAACTATGTCTGCTATGCAAGGGTTGTTTGGTGGTGGGATTTGTGGGCCAGAGCATTGTTGCTCTCTTGACATTGAACTTGAGAGATCGGAGAGGGGGGGGGTGTACATTATAAGTGTATATATGTGCAAGAACACACACAGGCTAACAATTCCTTGCTCCCAACACCCACCCAACCACCCCCACTTCCTTGCGACTCTGCTTTATCTTAACTGTCAACACCTGGCCTAAGCAGGAACCTCTCTCTATCTGTGAACTTTAATCTGGCCCTGCTAGGCAAACAGCGCCAGGCTCGGACAAGGAGAGCGATTAGTCTGTCACGTTGCCCTCCAGTGCTTCAGTGGGGAGAGGAGGAAACGGGGAAGGGAGAGGTCGGAAGAAAAGAGAGAGATTGCGCCATAGTAAGATATATAAAGTTAGTTGCAGCGTAATGAAAAAAAAGAGACAAAACACATGAAGGGGAAAAAGAGACGCGAAGACAGAGCAAAGGCTCAGAGAGTGCTGTGCTAGGAAAAAAGAGATGAAGAGCAAGACAGGGAGAGAGACGGGAGGAGGTGGGAGGGTTACTGGAGATATAATGCAGACGCCTCACTGACCTGACAAAGCCACAGACCAAAGATATGGTGGTGAACTTCCACCCCACCCTACCATGACGGATGACTCAGGCTGAGACATGCAAACACACCTGGGTGCAATACATCCAAACAAATATGCTCACAGTACACATTTATGCACAATGTTGCATATATTAAGTGTGTGTGTGTGTGTGTGTGTGTGTGTTCTGGTGGTTCTTTCAACTCTGAATAGTCCCCTATTGTGTTTTTTAATCAGACTGAGAGTATTCAGACACATTAAAAAAAAAACAAGATCACTAAATTCAGACATGTATGTAATACTTTTTATTTTTTTCAAGACAAAATGGCTGAGTGAAGAGAATAATGCAGACAACAGCTGAAAATAGAGTGGCATCTCCGTAACTGAAAAATAACAACAACAGAATCTGTAAGTCGAGCAGGAACTCATGAATGTTGGTCAATGACCTTTGGTCATCAAACAGAGAAATTAAGCCATAACAATTCACCAGGAGGGAGAAAAATGAACTGATTTGTTTTGCAGTGACTCTGTTCTGAACAGAGCATCTAAGTGTATAGTCATAATAAATAATGTCGACCAATGCCGTCGGTCAACTTCAAGTTCAGTTCAGAACAAATAGCTTGAGAGTAAATACAGAACACAGGATGAAATCAGGCTGAAAACTCAAATGTACCTCAATACCATCAGTAATGATAACATGTACCAAACTTTTTTTTTCTTTCTATGATTTCTGTTTTATTTAGAATATGCCTTGCATATGAGATGTACCATATTTAAATTATAAAGCACCATGGTTCTTTTGGCAATGAAAAAAACAAAAACTAAATTCAAAATAACGACAAAAAGGAAAAAAAAAACTGTAGGAAAAATGCTTTTCAGATTGATGTTGGATTGATTGCATATGACAAAGGTCTTTTTCAAAAACGGCTGGAATGTTATCAGGTGGTACATGTTCAAGGACAGTAAAAAGTTGGCTACCGAGAAAACCCAACAATAGCTTGTATTACTGCATATAAAATGGCAGGAGAGAAAAATATATAAAACAAACTAAAAAGATATGTACAACCACCTGTTTTTACCTCATTGTGGTCACTCCAGCGGGACTGCCTGAAAAAGCCATTATATGACCTCTCACCCTTGGGGAACACCACAACATTTTCTTTTTCAAAAACATACTTATTTTCAAGCATACAAATTATTCACACTATATTATCCTGCCAAATTAAGAAAATATACGGTGGCAGCTTGTTGGGATTTTTTTCACTACAGAAAAAAAGGGTACATTGAAACCTTTAAAGAGTACAGGCAAAACAGTAAAAATACAGGCTCCAACATAAATACTATAAGTGCCTACACTAAGTGAACATTAATTTCAAATACCATTCTAAATACAGGAAAAAAGTAGACCATAAATGTGTTTTGAACATAGGAACTTACATGAGTGTGCATTTTCCTATGTGCTTTAAGTTCTCTCTATATATTTATATATCATAAATCTCTCCCCAATGCAAATTTTTGTTCAACCTGAAGACTTGTGTATAGTAAAGGCAAAAAAGATGATGATGATGATGATGATGATGATGTTCATTACAATTCATTACATAGTGATCAAGTCCCAGATGTCACCGAGACAGAAAGAGAAACAACAATAAACAATTAAAAAAAAATTAAAACAAAATTTAAATAAGGTTCTCCCCTAAAGATATTGAAGTGTTACTTTAAAAACTCAACAACACAATTTACTTATCTTGTTAAATCAAATTTGTAGAATTTTTATCTTCCTGTACTGAGCAGTATATTTCTATAATTGGTATGAAGCAGGATATTTCTATGGCGGTTCCTGCATTGATACCCCCAAGAGCCAAACTGATGTTTAGTTCTCAGGAGGAGACATGGCTGGCAACAGTTTCTAGTTTCAACTCTTTTTTTTTTGTTTGTTTTTCGTTTTTAATGCAAAGCAATGACACCACACTAATCTGTCAGCATAAGAGCATGTTTTCCCTTGAGTGTCCGACTGTAAACTGGGAAAATTGAACAGTGCACGTAGGTAGTCCCAGATCTGAAATCTGGTCCTCATTTTATACTCAACCGACTGTACCTCCGATTAGAGAGACAGATACAGAATCCAAGGCAGAGTGACAAGTGCTATATCATCAACAATGACAGGAGATGGAGATAGAAAAAAATGCAACTACCACAATGAGGTCTAGAGCATGTTAACTGAAAAGAACACAAAGCGTGAAAATTTTGCTCTTAAAAACTTGTGTGGAGGGGGTCATTTGTTGAGAAAAATGTTTTTACTAAATTCAGATTCTTAACTTTTGATTTGGACTTCCATTTAAGATCGTTTCCAATGTGAGTTCATAAAAAAGGTTTCAGATTACTTAAAGATTTCTAAGATCTAATGCAGTAAAGAGATTAAGCGCTATAAGGACATACACATTTGAATTGTAGAGACACCTGGTCAACCCACTCCCCACCCGCTGCCCTGACCCTCACCCACCCTTACCCTCCAAACACCCACCCAAACCTCCACCACCCAAATTCTGTCTGGCTTAGAACAACTAAAACCCACTCTGTGGTCTTCAAATGGCTGCTGGCTACACTGCCTGCTTGCGGACACTGAAGAAACATAATTCTGTGCTACTTACAAAAAAAACCTGCAAACTTTTAATTTTCAAAGAAAATAAACACTCTGGAAAATTAAGAGCTTTAAGTTGGTTAAAACAACTTGTCAGACTACCCTCTCAGTATGGTACAAAACATAAACGCCTAAACCAAAACTCTACACACCAAACAACCTACTCCTTTTTAGCATGTAACATGCCAGTAAACAGAATCATAATCAGGAGAATAACAATATACATGAATCAGGCAGATAAATGATTTACCAGAGATACACATAATCTTTTTTTTGTTTTGTTTTTGTTTCAGCTGGTTCCTTATGCTCTGCTTAGTCACAAAACGACAGGGTCGTACAGGTGCTTGATGCAAGAACCTGCTTATTCCGTATGTGCACAACAATGTCCTGTAATCTTCTATAGCTGAAACTCCGAGCTTATAGCAAAAAGGAGGATTAACTAATGTAGGTATCCAAGGCACTCTTAGTTGTCATTTCACACCATATTATTCATTTCAGTGCTGTTTGTCAAAGAAATATTCAATGGCGCTAGTGCCTACCATTTTATAGGCAGCCCAATTTATACATATATATATATAACTCTTATCTCAATCTTGCATGGAAAATCTTTCACAAAGATCAGTTTTAAGTGTGACCCTGCTTGTCTTGATGTTTGATAATATGACACTGTCCACTATGTTTGAACACAAACCTGTGCATGATATGTATGACAGTATGTACTGTATGCAGCATGGGTTCTCATAACTAACTTTTTTTTTTTATGTTGAAGAAATCAAAAGTATCAACAGCAACACATGTACAACCAAACCCACCAGCCGAGGACAATTTTCTCTCTAAGTAGCCAAAACACACTGAGCATGCTGTCCAGTTACAAAAAATACAAAACGTGTAAATTATTGCACAATAGAAAGGCTCAAAAAGTTTTGCGTTTGATGCAATAGTATTGCCCCAATAATGGATCATGCATTCAGCTTTTTCCAGTCGGGGATGATGACAGGGCTGTACCATGTACTGGTGTCTAACCCTGTTGTCCTTTCCCCTCACTTTTTGGCTAGTTAGCCAGGGTCGCTTTTTAGCCAGGGGAGTTGAGAGAGAGCTGCCAGCATGCTGCTCTTTGCCTACTCGGTCTTAATGTCATTAGCCAGAGGGCGGTCACTGTGCCACTTCTTCATGTGTTTCTCCAGAGTGCTGTATACACTGAAAGGCATGTGGCAGATTTCACATTTGTACACATCCTTGCCCATCTGTCCGTGGGTCTTCATGTGGCGGGTGAGCTTTGAGCTCTGGGCGCACGCATAACTGCACAGCTCACACTTGTAGGGCCGCTCTCCAGTGTGACTGCGTCGGTGCACTGTCAAGTTGCTGCAGTTCTTGAACACCTTGCCACAATACTCACAGGTGTCACTGCGGCGGCCGTCCTTGGAGTTTGGCCTGCCATTCCCACTGCCGCCGTGGGGAGTGCTGGCCCCACTGCCGGTGCCGCTGCGTCCTGAGGCAGCCCGTTCCCCATCAAGCTCACCAGGTGGAGTGGAAAAGCGCAAGCTGCCGTTTTCTGACGAGTGCTCAGATGACGAGGCAAAGGGCGATTGTCTGGAGTCCCCACCTGTAAAATTGATGAAGGGGTCCTTGAGTTGTCGTGAGGCAGCGTAGCCAGCTAGCCACTGGGAGTAGACGTTCTCCGTGTTTGGGATGGTGGGTGTGGGGGGGTCAAGGTCCTTCTCCACCTTGATGCGCTTGGACAGGGGACTGAGGGACTCAGGGCTGACCCCTCCACCCAGCAGCTTCCTGGTCAGGCTGTCTGTGGATAGTGGTCCCAGGCCATTAATGGTAGTAGTGGTTCCATCATCTGCTCGGTCTGACTCCATGGCCGAGTCTTCATCACAAGGCTCCCGGGACGAGTTTCGACGGTGTGGGTGTAGGGCCTCACTGTTCTGGTGGTGGCGGGCCCCTTCCAGCCGCAGGCTGAAACGATAGTCATTCCTTTCCTCGCCGTCTTCAACTCCAGGCTTACTCTCAATTTCCTCCTCTTCCCCCTCCTCCTCTTCTTCTTCCTCTTCTTCCTCCTCCTCTTCTTCTTCCTCTTCCTCCTCCTCCTCCTCTTCCTCTTCTTCTTCTCCATTTTCAGACATCAGGCCATTGTTCTCACTCTTGAACTTGGCCACCACTGACTTGAGAGCATCTGTGGCACTGCCCAACAGATCACTGGTACCAGGTTCAGGGGAACTTGCAGTCGAGAGGCCGTCATCTGACTTGGCATTAAGCACTGACGACTTGCTCTGACAGTGCGTCTTCATGTGTCGCTTCAGTTTGCTGGCCTGGGTGCAGGCGTGGTTACAAAGGTGACACTTGAATGGCTTTTCCCCCGTGTGGCTACGCCGGTGAACGATTAGGTTGCTCTGGAACTTGAAGGTCTTCCCACAGAACTCACAAGACTTTGCCTTGAGAGGTGTGCCCGGTTGGGTCGCATTGGATATGGGATTGGGGGTAGAGCGTGTGCCAGAAGGTGACTGAGAAGTGGAAAGGGGAGGTGTAGCTGAAAATGGAGGCTTTGAACCTGGTTGGAATGGCTGCAGCAGCCGTTGCATAGGGCTGGGCCTGTTAGGGGAGAGAGGCGGGGATGCCCCGGTGGCATTCCCAGCCAGCTCACGTAGACGTCTAGAGAAGTCCATGCTCGGAGGGGCTTCTAGTGGCACTGAGTTGAGCCTCATCACCCTGTCAAAGGCGCTGGGATGGTGGGTTGCCAGAGCCAGGTCATCAGGGCTGAGGTGGTGGCGTGGTGGTGGGCTGAATAGCGGTGGGGTTCTGGGGTAACGGCCCTCACGAGGTGTGGATGCTGAATCCCGGCCAGACCCAGAGCCCGGCATCCTCAGGAGGCTGTAGGGACTGCCATCAGCCAAGTGGACAGCATGAAGGGGAGGCTGGGAGGAGGCACAGTCACCCCCCATCCCTGGAGCTGCACCCACGCGCGGGGTGAGGGGGCTGCCAGGTTCGCTCTCCAGATAGATGCGGAAGCCGTGGGTGTTCTGGGCATGCTGGAGCAGGAACCAGGCACTGGTGAAGGGCTGCTTACAGGTGGTGCAGGTGTAACTGCTGGGCTCATCTTTATCTGGCAAAAAAGGGACACACAGAGAGAAACAACATGAAAATTTGATAAAATTGACAACTCAATGATGAACAATGACTGATATTACACCATAATTGTGGAATCATTCAAAATGATGCACTTCAATTATGAAAGTGAGATTTTAAAACATGTCAAAAACTGAGGATGTGGCAGAATTTAGAAGTAAGCCCATATGTATACTTTTTAATTACGAGTTCACTGCTGTTTTTGTCATTTTCTAGCACTTTCATCACCAATTAAGGGAGCCAAAATGAGAGATTAGATTGAAGCTTTAAAAAATGATTTAAAAAATCTTGTTGAAATAAAATTAAATGAAAGTAATTTTGTTAATACAGAGAAATACACTTTTCTGCTTTGTGATCACTGAGCATGACTGAATCTTTACACAATGCATTTTGTGATTACAAAATCTGAGATCCTGAGCTATAACATACGTGAAAGATTAAATAAGCATTTTAGATTTTTTTTCAAACCAATAATCACGTCCAGTGCCTGTACGCTTAACAAAAGAATAAATAAAACAATAATGAGAGATATCTTAGGCAGCAAGTACACAATTTACACAGCTGAGCAGGCATAGGAATATTTCAAACAATAATTGACTTTCAATAGCACTTGCACACTGACCGGAGATTTGCTTGACAATGCACGCCTAATCTCGTTAAACACACTCATCTCCCCTCCAATGCCATGTTTACAGAATTAGCTAGGCTAAAGTGGGACATGTATCTGATGCTGCATATTAATGTTGAATGAAAATAAGAGGTCACATGTTAATAAATTGTACCAGCGTTTATCACAAAAAACACACATTCGCAGCAAAAAGAAGCAAAGGAGGAAATTGTGTTTGTATGTGTTTGTGTGTGGGCGGGGAGGCTCCTATGAAAATGCATTTCATGCATTACTTTTCTATTTCTGATATTTCATGCTTTATGGATTTATTTAAATCCTCTCAGGTGAATAGAAAAGGAGAAGAAGGGGAAAGCAGAAGTGAGAGATATGCAAAATAGGAAGCATCCGCCACTTGCAAATGTGCTCCCTCTTTCATCTTTTGGCTTTCTTATCCTTTCTTCTCTTTTTTCTTTTTTCACTGGAGGGCATTTTTCTGAAGTCATTTGCAGACACTGAACCCACAACCGTGGAGGGAGAGCAAGAAGGGAGGGAGAGAAGAAGACAGGCCATGTGTGTGTGATTGTGACTATGAACAATCCGTAAGATGGTGGATGGACAGCCTTGCATGTTATAAGCCTGCTGTGGGTAAGAGACAAAGGGGTGAAGAAGGGGCAGAAAGAGAGGACGGTTGCTGAGAGAAAATAGCGATGTTTTGGATGAGCAATAGACGTAACAGACTGGTGTTTTGTGGTCCTCCTCTCTATCTCGTGTCCGCGGCCACCGCGTACCCCTCCGAGCAATCTCACTTAAAGACCAGAACACGGCATAAAATGTGCACCCAATCAAACCTCCACGCAAACCTTTTTCTCTTCACTGAAGAGTTGGAAGGGGGGTATACTGGTAAATTATGGATCATTACAATCTGCAAAAATTACAGTTAATTGCTGCCACCTGCAAGGGGCTTTGACCCACTATGGAATTTTTTCCATCATAAAAAAGCCATTTGCCCATACACGTTTTTGCTCCCTCTCTCATAAGCACAAATAAAATGTGCCCGTTATGTTGGCTTTGACTATATGTAAGGTTCCCGATTATGTGTGTGTTTTTATGGGTTTAAATAGAAAGCCCCATATCACTCGTAAAATGGTTGCAATAACCTGGCCTCTCCTGTTCACTTTGCTTTGATTTGCAGCCTATGCACACTTCCTCAGCCCTTCTTTAATGTGTGAGCAGAGAGTGTATATGCGTGAGGAGGAAAATTGATGATTTTTTTTCTGTTATTGTGAAGGACACAGGAGGGAGATTGGGGGTTGGCGAGAATGTCGTCTTCTCCTCCAAGACACAGCCGCGTCCGTCAGAGGAAAGAAAGCACTGAGAGGTCATGGAAGCGAAGGAAGGAGGCAGGGAGAAAGGAAGGCAGCGAAGTAGGGAGAGAAGTGTGGCATGAAGGGGACATTCCTAATGACAAGTCACCACATTTCTGAAGGACACGAGAGCCACAACACTGCACTTCAAAGCTAGTAGTCAATTCATTTTCTTCTGTATCAAAAACAGCATGTCTTGTGCTATGCAATCACAAACCAATCTGTGGACATTTGACAAACTGTGCTCATGCCACAAGCAGCTATGATAATTGTTACTCCCATCCAGGCAGTGGACACTTTGATGGGCATCAACAAGCCAGACCAACGTATGCTCAGATTCACAACAAAAGCAGAGAAGATATCTAAATAAGCCCACTATTGTCCTTAATAGCTGTCCTCAAAGGGATGGAAAGACAGTTATTTAAAAGGAGAAAAGACATTGTGACAAGGCATTTGATGGCCTTCAAGGCCTCTTTTTTTTTTGCAAGTAAGAAGAGCAGAAGACTGCGCGAGAAAGGAAGGATGATCTTATAAACGAGCCTGTCCTCTAATGGAATAAAGGAGAGCCGATCTCACTGTCTCCGTCTGTTTCTCTCCCTCCATTAACTCTAAGTCTGTGGAGAGTTAGGACTGGAGAGCAGGAGAGCTGGGGCTAATGCTGGATCTCCAGGTCCCTTTGAAATAGGATCAGCAGAGAGGAGAAACCACACTGACAACCCCTTAGCTGCCATTTCATGGCAGGGGCTGAAAGAGGGGACTTTAGGGGAAAGAAGACAGAAAGCATATAGGAGAAGTGAGAGAGGGCAGTGGGATCAGGAGCAGAAAAGTAGAAGAATGGTAATCACGAAAGAGAGAAATATAAAGAACTTAAGGGCCAGAGCAAAGCAGAGAGACGTAGAACAGTCAAAGGGGTTAACAGCTCCTTCAAAGCCATTTCAGCACATTGCAACACAAAGCAGAGGGAGGCTATTATGGTGTCTAACGGACACAGTGCACTGCTATCAGGCAGAGAATATGATCCAGGGCTCGCGCAAAAAGCACAAGGCCGACTGACGCAAGGGCACGGGGGAAATTATGGCGCCTTAAGCAGCAGATATGGTCGCCTGTAGCTGCTGACACCATATTCACAACACTGTCCCAGACAACAGTGTTGACCAGACAAAGCAATACACACAAGCAGTGTAGGAGGCCAAGGCATCATGTACACTTTGCTCATGCAGATTGCTCTATTGTTAGTGACCCAACCCCCAATGCCAGTCTCACACGCACTCAGTCTCTCAATCACCACACACACGCACACTGAGTAACCTTACTACCCCCTGCCTCCCTCTTTCTCCCAACAGCCAAAACACAGCCGCAAACACAAACAAACAAAACAACAGACGCCAAGACATCCATGACCTTGACCCAGGCTTGGCAGGTTAATGATGCGTTAAGGAAAAAACTGTCATAAACTGCCTTCATCTCTCAATCAAACCCATCACTCTTCTATTGAGCGTACTCCCTCAAACTTTCTAGCCATGCATGCGAGAGTTAGCAGACTTGGCTTGACCTCCATTTTTTTTTTGTTTTGTCCTTGACCACGCCTGATAGTGGGCTCAGGCTGTCCTGGTGTGACCACGCAGCTCTCACTGATATTGGTCATTTAGCTAATGGAGGAACGAGCTAACAGGATTAGCTCGCAGGCAGTCCAAAAGGAGAAGGAGGAAGAGGAAGGCGCACAGACAGGGGACACGGGGGGAGATGCAGCATGTCACCACCATTTCCCAAAGTTATCAGTTGCCTGGGCTCGGGAGCACTCACACACACCTGAAAAGTGATTATGCTAATAGCAGGTCTTTGCCAATATTCATAAGTGTTTATGGGTGTTGGAGTGAGTGCCTTGGGAAGACGGAGGGTTGTCAATACAGTGCCTCTTATGAGTGCCTCAGCCATAACTGCCGTTAATGTGATTACTAGTCTGTTTATGTCATTAGGGTATTCACAGTCAGGGATTGGACAGGGGTGAAGGGTGAAGCAGCAGAGGACAGGTTGAGGAAGAAGGTGGCGACGTAGTGGAGGCATCCATTAGAGCTCTTCCACTGCATTTTCTAAATTCACTCAATGACTTTCACCTGTCCTCAAGGTCTGAGTGGGAAAAAAAAAGGTGGTGCTTTATTTCAGCTAGTTTTATACTTGTGTATTGCGAGGTGTGTCTTCGGCATGTTGACACCCGAAGGTGTTTTATCAGTCTCTGCATCCGTTTGTATTTGTGAAAATACCTTAGAATAGAGTGGCTGGCTGGCCGGCCGGCTGGCTGGCCTTAACCTTCCCTCTTGCTTCTCTATCTCTGTCTATTTGTCTGTGTTTGTCTGCCACAGCCACACACACACACCAGGGCTCATACACTCACTTCTTTGTCCTGGGCCAGGCTCGTTGTGGTGCGCTGAGCCACTGGCCACAGACAAAAGGCTTGTTTGACCAACACTTGTTCCTGAGACAAAGCCGGATGCAGGAAATACGGTTTACTAAACAGAAAGCCAGCCAGGGAATAGAGCAGGCCTAAGCCCAGCCTTTTACAAGTCTGATGTGGACCAGGGCCTGCAACGCTGGCCGGTGTTGGAGTCACACATTACACAATTGGGAGAAGCTGACCACTAATCACTACACACATCACACATGGGCGAGAAGTGAAAAAAGAGAAGGCGACACTAAGAAAAAGAAATAGTGGAGAGCTAAGAGAGTAAGAGACAGGGAAAAGAGAGGTACAGTGGGACAAGAAAAGGCTAGCTGGCATGAACAAGCAAGGGGGGGGGGGGGGGGCAGATCTCCTGATAAAGATGCATGGTGGTCTTTGAGGGCCTGTGCCCAGTATAAAGTAATCTGCTGGCTGGGGCTTTGTCTCCAATCAGACTTTCACACTTCTTACCTTTCCTTTCCCCTTCTCCTTCTCCTGAAAGTTGATAAGAGCAACAGTGGAACTGAGCGTCTCTCTGAGCCACTAAGAAACCATTATGGACAGATGGCACCTACACAGGGGCCAATGAATGCACGCACCATACACAATAGACAAGTGTGTGTGTGTGTGTTGGGGAGGTGTGATTTTAATATGCATGTGCTTTTGCATGCATGTGAGTGTTCACACATTCTCATTGATAGAGAGTATGACCACGTGAATGCATGTCTTCCTGTGTGTTTGTGTGTGTGTGTGTGTGTGTGAGTGTGTGTGTGTGGACATTAGTATGTAACACACTTGCTACAATCATTTCAAAATTAGCATCACTGCGCTGTCTGCTTCCCTGCGTAACCTTACTCTCTTTGATCTTTTCTCAGTTGAACTGTGTTTGAACTGACCGTCCACCCAGCCATCTATTCGTCCATCCGTCCATCTCACTATACCTCCATCTATCCATCCATTCATCCATTCCGACTAAGCTCAGCTGGACAGCTTCGTGCCTGGGTGCGGCTCGGTCCGGCAGACCTTATAATAGGCTGGGCCAGCCGTGTCTCTGATGCAGATCATTATTTGCTCTCTGCTTACCAGCGACGGTGGGAGGGCGCATGCTGTTGTTTCTCATCGCAGCTCTAATGGTACAGTGAAAAGACCTCTGGGCTTCTAAGCTTAACCAGTCTAATTAAATGGACCATCGCTTATGCAAGCATCCGCAGAGATTATTTATTGAGTTGGGATCCGCTTCACAGGATCAAACCGCCGTCAACAAAAGCCAACGCTCAATGGAGTAGGTATTAAATAAAGGAGTGGAATCAAAGAAACTGCAAACTGCCAAGTGTCAGTTTAAGCACACATATCCAGGTACATAAGAAGACTTAATCAAGCAGGAGTATTTTTGGACTCGGGCAATATCCCAGATGGGCGAGGAGTCTCTGAGCACTTCAGAGGGGAAATTTGAAAAGTGTTCTGTCAAAGGAAAGATATGTCTCAATAAACGGCAGCTTAAGGGGAGGAGACTGGAGTAAAGTAGGCTAACCAAGAATATAAGAGAATAAAATAGAATACAATAGAACAGATGTGTTTGCCATCTTTACTTTCAAACATACAGGCTGTAGCATTCAAATGAGAGCATCTGCTGTCTTTCTTTACAAGCATCATCCCTGTTTGAAGTGCATGGACAAGAAAGCCTCCATAAGACATGGGGCCAGCAGCCTGAGCTTCACTATCTCTGCATGCTCAGCTTATGACAGGCTTGCGTCCCCGCAGAAAGGATGGAGGGGGACCAGGGAGGTCGACTAGCTGCACATTTCTGCATAAATCTCGAGATAGATAGCATCAGGAGAAGAGGAACAGGGGAGGGAGGCAGGCAGGCAGCGGAGGATGATAAGGCCCCCGGGGCAGGGCATTCGACACTGTCAAAACTGTTTCGTCTCCGGCTATTGAACGAGTGGAGCGCGTTATGAGCCGGCATACCATTTGCCAGGACGTGATTCGGCTTCACCGGAGCATACAGGGCCCTGTATCTGACCTCCCTGCTTTCCCCCTCTTCAGTCCTCACAGACATGCAGGGAGCTGGACAGAACAGCAGTAAAAGACTACAAAGATTTTAAGAGAGCATATTGCAGACACACAAATGCTCCGATAATCAACAACTTTACTGATGAATATTCTGAGCAACAAGAGGTAGAACTCGTGTTATCTTGTTGTTTTATTGTCACAAAAAGCACACTATAAAATACTGTGTGTCAAAGCAAGCTGCACTGGCTATAGAGAACAGAACAATATCCTTGCTGTCATTTCATCCATTTCTTTCTTGTTTCTGTAGAACACCCTTGAACGAGAATTGATTGTTTTTTGTGCTTTATTTGTTCCTCAAATAAATGATTCTAGTTTTGCCCTTTGGCAGGAACACAGCGTCAGCCTAGTTGCAGCACCAAGGATCCAGTGTAAATCTTGCTTAAAGACACTTCAAGGCAGGGATGCCTCCCCTCTCTCTTAACCTAAACAAACTGAACTTTTTATGGGTTGTTCTGGTGAGGGAAGTGTGATACAGATTTCACATCTCCTAATGCGCAAAGTATAAAGGGCATGGAACTCTCCTCCAAAAACTGAAGATCTCCTGAAAAAAATGGCTCCCCAATTAGGTTTTTGACATTTAGCGCATATAATGCTGGTGTTTCTTTTATTTTGTGCACTTGCTCCAGCCTTATCATGGCCATCCACCTATACTTAGGCCACATACTTACTAAATGTGAGATGACTAGTTAGAGGGCAAAAAACGGTAGCATGTGGCAACCACACAGTATGTACCACGGACAGATTTGTACAAACTTGCACCAGTAAAGCATGCACATAAATATGCACATAGCCATAGATAATGCAGCATAATGCTAATAGATGTCAAAACGTAGAGCTGAAGTTCGGAGGCACTAGTGTGTTGATGACTGAGAGACATAGAGAGAGAGAGAGAGAGAGAGAGAGAGAGAGAGAGAGAAGAAAAGATGAAGAGGAAGAGTTGGTCGTGAGGGTTAGAGACTTCGCCTGATCTACAGGCACAGACCTGCAGTCAGGGTATCTCTGAGCTGATGGAAGTCCGGACACACATATACTCGCACACACACTCACACACGCACACACACTGAGTCTGGACTGTGTAAACACTTCAGTCTGTCTGGAGGATAGAGTCACCCCCCCTCAACCCCCCCAGCCCTCCGTCCCTCATGCAGCCTGCATACTCCTTTGTTACTCCTCCTTCCATCACGCTATTTCCTTAACATGCTCTGATGACAGCACTGTGAGAGGTTAAAGTGGGTCTGTCTTTCACAATCTCACACACACACACACACACACACACACACACACACACAAACACTGACCCACACACGCATGAACACAGTTTCTTTCTCACCCTCTTCTTCTAGCTCTTAAATACTCTGCTCTTAGCCTATAACACACACACACACACACACACACACACACATAGTTTCTCTAAATCTTTCTTTTCTTTGGCACAAAGGGACACTACCTTTGGCTGTAAACACCTGTGCCACGATACACCTCTCATCTTCCCCTCCCACTCATTTACAGCCAGGCAGATCTCAAAATCCATCCATCAGGCTAGTGTGTGCAAGCCTTTTCCTCCTACCTTTGCCTGAGGTGCTCTGTCACTGTAAATAATATTTCCAGAGAAAATAAGACACACGGAACGGGCAAAGGAGAAAAAAAAGTGGGGGGTGGGGGTAAAACAGGGAAAGATACTTTACTCATCATTATCTTAATCTCAGTGGGACTGTGCTGAAGGTGGGCTTGGAGTTTCAGATGTACTTGGATGAATAGTAAAATATCACATTTTCATGCCCTGGTGTTCAAGAGGAAACAGGGAACTGTTAGGAAACATAAAGTTATCGCTAATGTTGACCTCAGTTGTTTGTTTCCTGAACACGCTTGCAGTAGCCCCGGAAGCTCTTAAGCATGGGCCATCATTTAGATATCAGTGAACAAGGGCTGTTTTAAACATGCAGTTATTTTTCACCCTGTCCTACCACCTCAGGGTGAGAGGACCAGGGCATGTGAGCTCGAGCCAACCATAGCAGCTCGTTATGCATACGAGCCTCAAGGCATTGAGGAGGGACATGGCACTTTAAAACAAGAGGGCCAGTGTGTTGGAGTGTCCCGTGGCCCGGAGCTGTGGAGGCTGAGGGTTTAACACGCGTCCCATCTGCTGTGTGTGACTGTGCACACGGTGGTCGAGTGGTTAAGGAAGCATCAATAGCTGGACTCTTTAGATCGAGGGGTATCTCAGGGTCAGATGTAGCTCACAAATCAATTTTTCTTAGAAATAGAGAGATTGGGTAGTCAAGAGAGATATGCTTGTATGTGTAGTGACCGCAGAACTGAAGTCTGAACTTTGAATCAAAACAGATAATATCACAAGTTCAGTGTATTTTTTTTAATGTTGTTACAGTATGACACACTCTCATTTTATCCCGTTAAATTCACTGAAATGCCATAACTAGCAAGGTCTAAGACATTAAGTACCCTGATCCTGTAATAAGGACACGGCCACTAACAGTGAGACTTCAATGCCCTAACCCACCGCCATCCAGTCATCCAACCCTCCATTCCCCGTTCCATTATTAATTCATCAAGGAGGAAACAGTGCTGGGCCACTTCTTAACCCAGACGCTTTCCAAATCCTGATTAAAATTGCAAAATGGCCTCCTGTTCAGCCCTAATTCAGCCCCTTCAAGACATTCTGACAGAAGCAGGAAGAGAAGCGGCAGAGTGGGGAAGTGGTCAGATATCCAAAGTGACCTACAAATGTTTCCTTCAGTGCTCCTCTGAGAGCCTGACAATAAATCTGATGGAGCTACCCAAGAGGCTGGATGCCAACCAGGGCCACACCTTTGTGACATGTAGTTTTGGGCAAATGCCCCAAGCAAATGGTTGCCAAATCAAATGAGTCAGAGTTGCATCGAACATTACAGGCACAGTATTCTTTCCCAGTGACACAACTTTGCACTGTGCACGCCGGAGAAAAGACTGTAGGGTAAGAACTGGGTGAAAGCAGCCAGTTAATACCTACATGTAACGTTTACCATCAATAACAGCCTGTAAGATGAATGGGCCATATGCTTGGCAAAGGCAGGCCACGCTCCACACAATTCTTCATCTCCGAGGCTCGCTCTACCAGATTCCTGCCTACTAATTGAAGACATGTGGTCTGATCAGCCACTATAGCAATGCAAGCGAGGTTGGTAAAATGGTGGACAATAGGACCTAGAGCCGTATTCCTCTGTCTTCCAACAAAAGGCAAAATCTGCATTTTTATCAGTGATACGTTTAACTTTGCAGCCCCATAAGTCCTTGTAAGAATCATTTGAAATCATGTTTAACACAGCTAGCCGTGTCTTTTAGGTTACGTCCTGTGCACAGCCACACTGTCACTGGCATGTTAAAAATACAGCATGTGGACCCTTCAGCTTATTCTCCCTAGAGGTGTGTTAGGAACATGCATAGGTCCAAGCAGTAGCGAGCGTGATATTAATTAAGGTAGCCAACCTGTAGGTTCCTTTGTGCCCAGCTGTAGAGCATAAATCAGGCTTTTAACGAGGCTAGGGCCCTAAGATCTCAAACCGTGTTGGAATGCTACCTGCACAGCCATGCCAAAAATCTGTCTGGGTCTAGGGCTCCTATAGATCACTATGTTTATAAGGGGGGCTATAGCGACCTACCATGGGAGGGAAGGAGGGAGGGTGGAACAGAGAAGGAGGGTGGCAAAAGGGGGGCAAGAGCTATTTCTATTGGGTCATCAGGTTTAAGTAAACATGTGTGGTGTTGGCGTATAAGTGTGCATGCATGCATGTGTGCTCCACCACAACAAATTCTCTTGCTTTTATGAGGACTCTCTATAAGAAGCAAGGGTAACCAAGGAGAAATAATATGACAGATGGAGCTAATAAGAGACAGGGAGATAAAGACTTAAGACAGAGGAGGAAGACCGTAGTAACAGTTTGGTAGGTAGAACTTCGACAATAAACGACAATAAATTACTTCCTCTAAACATAGTTAATACATAAAAAAATACTAAAGTGAGCTTTTAGAATTTGGAGAGAGTCGATTTGATAAACGGGTTATGTGAAGAAAGCCTGTGTGCCTTTGGTGACAGAAGGATTTATTCACAGACAGCTGCAGGACAGGACATAACGCCTGTAAAGACTCACTGACTGGTTGGCTGACTGACTTGTTGAATGAGTCCACCTTCAAGCCATCGTTTTGGCACAGAAAGGGTCCATGAACTCTGTCATTCCACAACAGGCAGTGGCAAGACATACTTACACAAACCCACACACACATAGAACCAATGCACAGGCATGATGGAAATACACACACACTTACACTCACTATAACATATTGTGCGGCCACACAAAGGGCTCTGAAACTCTGCTCTAAATTGCTGAAGCAATGTGTTCGACTGTACTGTAGTTTATTGTCCTGTGCATTAAATGGTACAGCAGCACTTTTCAATGCAATGCCTACAACCCTGGACAGCCTACTAGCTAACGTATATAAATAAGTCAGTGTTGAAGAGTGGAAATTTGGATTAATGGCTGATCAGGGGATGGGTAGAGCTGGTTTCTCAGGCTGCTCTCTGCAGCACCACCTGAGATTTATGGGCCAGATGTTTGTGCCATTGCTTCTCTAACAGACTATAAAACTTCATTTACAGAGGGCAACAACAGAGTCTCAATGTAAAGCATCGCCAACATGCTAAAATATTGCTGTGCTAATGCAAATGTCCACTCAAAGTAATTTAAAAAATGTAATTAACAAACGGCTTTCATTAGGGGGAATGCTTGTGGCCCCTGCAGTTTCTCTCTTAATTCCTCTATTTTTCTCTCTGTCTGTCTCTCATGTCACTCGTACAATAACAGCTCTGACAGGAATGTTACTCCACTCCCTGCCAACATGAACTCAGGTTCTCAAGATCCGCCCTGTCAGTTTGAGAGGGGCTGACAACCTCTGACTGACGCAGAGGTTGCGGGGGCATCGACCCCGGTGGACTGCTTGTGTTGCATTCCGAGAAACGAACTCTGCATGTTTGCGCAAGGTCAAACCGTAAAAATCCTACATGTTCATTCCGTAAATGTCCAGCTGATATAGTTTAGGCCTACAGACAATCCCGGGAGGAGAATGTATTAGAGACGACTATCTCATGTACATTTGACATGGCCATATAGATGTATAAAGACATAAAAAGACATGTTTGCTCTTAAAACACATGGCCTTTATTGCTCTCGTCCGGTTTCATCACCTTTGCAGTCTACAGAGGGGGAGCTGATGAAAACAGGACTTAAGGGCAGTGAAAGAACAAGGATATTATCTGAAGAGGAAGGGCTGTAGTTGACGGGTGTCAAGAACGGCGTAAAAAGCTGTGGAGAGGAGAAGAAGGGAAAAACAAAAGAGTGGCAGACAGCTTTACACTGCAGCACCCCATTCTAGATTACATTAGTGGCAGCTGCTTCCTTTGTGTGGTTTTATGGCCTGGCCCCAAGAAAAAGCTGCTAAAATTTCATTTAATCTGCTGCAGAAACTCAAGTGTCTGTCAGCCACTCAAACAAGGGGGCCTAAAAGCACCATGCTCTCAGATAACGGAGGCAAAATAACGCTAATAATATCTCTCTCCGTGGCCATACAGGCAGACATTTTGTGTAACCAAAGAGGGCTCGCCTGTGCCGCCGGTGCATGGGAAACTGGCCCGCTCTCCCAGTGCAAGGGCAGGCCCTTAATGGCGGGTGAGGCAGCCAGACAACGTCCCCCTTCTTCCCTCCTTCTCTCCCTTTTTATCTCCACCTCCTGTTCATCCTTCCAAGTCATTAGCTTATGTTAATCACTAAAACTACCAAGAGTGACCCCCAATTTCATTTAGTATGCCACTATACTTAACAGCAGATGACAACGCAGCTGCTACAGCTGATTTATTAGAGTAAACTAATTGTATGACTGAGCCTATATTTTGCGTTAATTTGTATCAGTGATCCATATTCTCAGACTTTGATGCACACAGTGCGTGACGAAATAAAATCCCATCCTCATGCAATTTCTTTTTATTTTCAAATATATCCTTAACATGAACTCAAAATCTGTTTCTGCAAACACTCTCCCTCACTCATTTGCTCCTTTTCCTTTTTTCATCAGCTTTGTCTTACTGCATCATGTTCTCATACGCTTGGTAAGAACAATATGTTTATGCTAAAAACTCTGGGTGAAGGCTTGCCAAATTACTGTTGCCACAAGCATATGACTTTAAAATGGCCCAAAGTCTAACAGGATCTAAGTCATAATTAAACAAGCCACAAACACAATGAGCCTAGAAGTGGACATGCCAGCAGTGTCCTTTGAAAACAAATGCTATATCTCAACTGCCTACTCAATATCCTGCTGCTAAAGACTCACATATCCAAATGTAAACACAAAAAAGGACCCACAACATCTTACTGGCCATGTTAGCCTGACAAAAGGATGGAGCCTTGACAGCAGTGGTAACTGACAGAAAGCAGCAGTACAGGCAGCGGTTAGGGGCAGCTTCCTTCCTGGGCTTTGGGTTCACTAAGCGACATGTCCACATGCGTCCACATACATTTTATTCAGATAAACTGAGGAGAAAGGGGGGGGGGGGGGGGGGGGGGGGGGGGGGGGGGGGGGCATGGAAGAGAAGGGGCTATTTTTCTGTGTGATGGCACTGCTGTAGCTCAGGGCAAGAAGAGGAGGAAGAGGAGATGCAAGGGGCCCCTTTCCTTCAACCTCTCAGATAATAAGATGGCAGGAGTGAGGAGAACTGGGAGGATGGGGGAGAAAAGAGACAGGGAGGTGTCTGTCTGAACCAGATCTCTGCTCCCTCAGTCTGAACGGGGCAGATGACGAAAGTAAGCTAGTGACTCTTTATCCTGCAGGAGCAGGTCTCACTTGCATATTGCTCATCCTCTCAGGTTTGGCTTAGGCTTAAGAGACTGACACCAGTGTGTGACAATGAAGTGTGGCCACTACAAAAATGGCAGCACTTGTCAACTTCTCCTAATTTTGCAAGACAGGTATTTCTGCCTAATCAACATAATTCTTAGAATTATTGTAAACTTTTAAAGCTTTTTTTCTACTTGTTGAGCATTAGCAAAGTTTTTAGCAAAGAAAATACTTTGAGAGGCGGCAATTTACTACATAACATCTACACCTCTAGAAGCACAGGTGAGTCTGTGGCTAAGAGCGAATTACATCAGTTATCTTTAAAGAAATAGCTCATTTTGATATATTTCAGGAATTACACCTTGTCACTCTCTTGCCAAGAATTCTACAAAAACATTGATACCACTCTCATAAGTCGTCATGCTGAGCTAAGTCTGGATGTAACTTCATATTTAAAGTAAAGAAATCAATCTTCTCATCCAACTCTCGGCAAGTAGGCAAATAAGTATATTTCCCAAAATGTGGAACTATTTCTTTAACCTCCTATTTTCTTCTTCCAAAACTCATCAGTTTAATCTGAAAATGAGCTGATTTTAATCTGTATTGATCAGACGAGGCTCTAAAAAATAGTGCTTTGCACAATGTGCGTGTGCCAAAATATGCTAATGGCCATTCACCTTTACTTTCTCAACGTAAAAACAGTGTTTACAAAAGGCAACTAAGAGAAGAGAAAAGAAAGAAACAGAAAAATTCAAAGGAAAACAAACAGACGCACAAACGAGTGCTAATGAAGACATAGCAAGCTATAGAAATGGGGGGGAGAGCGAGAGAGTGGGCGATGGCAAATTAACCTTTTTAATTGGAGAGTAGTAGTCCTCTTTGGACCCTGCAGTTGGATCCAGAGTGCTGACAGATGATGAGAGGGAAATGGCAGGCCTATTACAGGCAATCTGGCCCTGCAACTTGGCAGACCACAGCAGAACCAGAGCCTGGGGAGAACAGGGCATGTCCAGCATGGAAAGCATTCCCTGCCAGACCGCTCGCTGGCAGAGAAGGGCTTGCCTCAATAAAGGTATAAATAGAGAATGGTTATCTTGGCACTTTGAACTATGGGGTAAAGGGCTGTCATAAGGGAGTCTGGTTTCTTGTCTGATAACAAAATACTACCTGGTCAAGGAAAAGGAGAAGGGCTTTGCTTTAATGAAAGAGAGAGAACCAGTCTGACAGGTATGTGAGAGGAGAAGGGCCAGGGAGGGAGGGATTGAGGGAGGTGTGGGGGTGAAGAAATGCACACTGAAATATTCACACACCATTTGGGTTGACTTTGTACTCATGCACACATTTTCAAACCCAATAACATCTGCCCGGTGTTCACCGAGGAGCCAGATGCAAGAGAAAGACATCAGAGAGGATAACTTCCTGTCCGTCTGTGGGTCTGGATGTGAGAGCCATGTTTATGTCTGGGGATACAAGGAAAACAAACATCAAGGTCAGAGAGGCTGGAGCCTGTCCAAGCGATAGATAGCCTCTTCTTAACAGGGCTGCAGGCCTGTTTTAACATGCGACCTCAGGGGGACGCCAGGCTTTAGACAGAACCCTTAGGCGGCATTTCAAATTCAATATCCGGGCGGCGAAACTCTCAGGGATATTTCCCAAGCCGATGACTTCTCACCTGACATATGAAAGACACTTGTAAGTTAACTATACTTTTATAACCATGTCAAAACAGGTCATTATTTCATCTAATTTCTTGTTCTCCACATTTGATCTGAAATGCAGCTTTCAGCAAATCAATCAAACGCCTTCTCAAGCCATGCTCTCTACAATAAACGACAAGTATCTCACTTATTGTCTCGCCGTCCAACAGACAGTTGATGTAAACCTAATCCTGACGCCCAGTCTTAAATGCTGACCCCATTAGCCAGACGTCCATGGGCATCTCTAGGTCATCACCACAGAGACAAAGAATCACCAACCCTCACCTCTGTTCTTCTCCTTCCTCCCTTCCCTATTGTCTGTCTGTGTGTCCACACCTTCTCTTCCTCTGTCTACCTCTATCTTTGTCCATCTGTCTTGCATTATGTATTTTAATGCATTTTTGAACAAGGCACAGGCAACATGGCAGACCACACAGGGTTGCTTTTAGTCACATGATGCAAAGCCATCCAAAGGATGCAACATGGAACTGTGGAAGTCCGTAAAGTCTCACACTCTTCACATTTATGTCCATGTGCACGCATACACACACACACACACACACACTCAGTGTCCCTCCATCAGCATCCTCCATCTTCATCTCATGCACACAAAGTCTTGCTTGCAAATTTCTCTCTCACTCTCTCCGTCTTTGTATCTGTCTCTGTCCATAAACACACACGTGCGCGCACACACACACACACACACACACACACACACACATACACAGCAGACACATGGCCGAAGAGAGCAGACTACCATCTGGGAGTAGTGGCCGGCTTTGTCTGGGGGGGGTGAAAGCGCCAGCACGACCCCCCTTCAACACATAAACCACACACACCACCCTTGCAACGGCCCCCATCGCCCTCCCCATCCAACTGCTCTAAGTGTGAGAGCTCTTCTCATACAATCTGCACATATACATATGCAAATTTGCAGGGGGGCATTATAAAAACAGCCATCATCACACACACACACACACACACACACACACAAGCGAGATATTTAGTTGGCTTCGGCTCCAAAGTAGCCACGCAAGAGTTTTGGAAAAGAAAACGTGTTTCTGAGAAATAGAGCAAGAGCTGGAAGGCTGGAAGAAAAGGGCAAATAGAAAGGAGAAGATGAAAAGAAGAACCTTCTTTATAAATAACAAATTAATGTGAACATGTGTGAAATACATGCAAATGGGATTGCATGCATTTACATGGGGGCACACATAAACACATGCACACACCGACACACAAACATACATTATCCGTGTTTGCCCTGCAGCATGCATGTGATGAATTCACACATAAAAACTCGCTCCATCAATTGAGACAAGACGCATCACATGAGGGTCAGATGGTCCCACAAACAATAATCATGATGAGGCTGGGTATTGTGTGAAAGAGTAGCGGTATGATACCAAAACATACCTAGTTAATGCTCAATGCTTTTATATTAAATTTAAAAAAAAACTTAGCTTAAAATTGCTTCATTTTTATCAGTAAATATCAGTTCAAAGAATAAATAAACAAACCCAGAAGTCTGACCAAGCATTTGATGCCAATTTGTGATATTTTGACACGTTTTGAATGTACAATTTAAAAATGGTGCCTATACATTAAGCACACATTTACATTCATAGATGTAAACTTCAAAGAATCAATAGAAATGAATATTATGAAGACGTTCAACACTAGACAAATCAACTTCTCCATAGCTGCACATGAACTTGAAGTCTTTTGTCTCGTGTTCATTTGTCATAATCAAAGACCACAGGGCGCTGAGTGAGGACAGAAAAAGAGAGTGAGAGAGAGAAAGAGAACGACACCTGCAAGGCTAGCTGGAAAGCTGACACCTAAACCACTTCTTCTCTTACATAAACCTCATCAGCACTTCACACACAAGTTTCACACTTTTCACCAAGTCACTTTTCTCACCTCGGCAGCTCACAGTCACTTTAGTTTTAGTCATGATCACGTTTTTTCCCTGTTACTCGATATAGTAGCGTGTGCATGTCCAAAGCTGTAAGCACTAAAATCAATCACAGAAACAATTTATTCAAAATGACAGACAATTGATAGCTGTAGCCTGAGTGAGGACTCAAATTAAAAATTTCTACAATCCTGCCGTGATGAACTCTCAAATTCCTTAGATGTTCTTGATGTGACAGAGCCTTCTGATCTGCCATCTCGAGGCAGGGTTTGTGTGTGAGCTGAAAGCATTTGAAGTGGTGAAAAGCCTGCTCTCGAAACTCAAGGGACACATCCGAGTCGTAATTAGGAGAGGAGCTGCGTCCATATTTTATGGCGTACACAGACACAAACGTGTTCACAGGCATGATTTCCATTACTGGCACATATGTACATATGTGAGATATGGATCCATGGGTATATTCATACATGAAAAGCTGACACAGATAGAAAGTTCCGGACCCACACAGCACAACAGTCCATTATGTAAATCTTCTATATCAAATTCTCTCCCCCAGTTTTCACCACTCTCATGTTTGCTGTAATGTTTTCTGTACACAATGGCAGTGGCGGTGTTAAGCTCATGTTGCCCCATCAAGAGGAGAGCACCAACAACAACCAAACACTTTCCCCTCCTCTTCCCACCCTGTTTACGACCGGATCCGTTCGTGTCTCACTTTGTTCCCACGCTCCCTCGCTTCTTTTTTCTCTCCTCTCTGCATTGTCCTGTGCCCTCAGGTTAGAGGTTCTCTCTGTTTCCTCCTCTGCAGCCTGGAAAACGGAGGAGGAGGACGAGAGGAGGCGAGCTGGAGAGAGAGAAGAGAAAAGAGGGAGAGAGAGGAGGGCCAAGCGACGAGGCCTGTCCGTCTGCCTCCTCGGGCCTGGCTGGCTAACCGGTCTGAACTGGTTCTGACATAGGTGAACCAGAGACGTGTCCTCTTTCCCCTCTGGATAAAAACGAACCACGGTGGCATTCCATCCACAGTCAGCAGGTACCAGGGAAGTGTGCATCCATGTGTGTGTCTTTATGTGCATGTGTGTGCGCCTGTCTCCCAAGACCTTTGAGGCCTGGACCATTGCCAAGTTCATCTGTTAATGGACAGCTACTAGGAGAGCTGCCCCATCCCCCTCTTTCCCTCCTCTCTGTCTCTCCAGCAGCCATGCCTGCTCACGACCCCCCCTTAACCTCCCCAACCCCCAGCCAGGCCTGCCCAGATACAGGCCCTCACTCTCCCTCTCCCTCCTCCTCCACTCCCTTTCTTTCCTTGCCCTGAAAGCTATATCATTCCCTTTCTCCTCCTCCTCCGTCTCCTCCTCCTCCTCCTCCTCCTCCTCACTGCACCCCAACACTCTGTGCTTCTCCTATTCAAGATAAACAGAGTGCTTCAAGTTCAGGGGACACCCTGGGACCCTTTAACAAAGCCATCTATCATGCTGTCTGCCTGAGACTCCTTTGGCCATAGAGGGCTATGTTGCTGCTGCTGCCGCTGCTGCTATGTCTCTCTCTCTCAATCTGTATGTGCATGTGTGAGTGTGAACATACTCAGGCTGGACATAGACCAGCCCGCAAGCCTGCTAACCCTGACACACTACTTGCTCTAGTTGAACCCAATCTGGACAATTTCCCAATTGTGTTCGTGGCCACTCCTGGCCCTTCCAAGACCAGAGCAAAGACAGACCCCTCCTCTGCTAATCCCCCCCCCCCCCCCCCCCTCTCCTGTTAAAACGGGACAAACTCACGACATGAGGACATATCATAGAGCGAAGAACAGCATGCACGCGTAGGCCACTTTCTCTCTACACCTCGGAGAGGGACTCCGCTGACCCCTCTCCGATTCCCCTGAAGTCAAACTGCGGGACGATTAACCAAACTGTCAACAGCTTAATAGTCTGGGAATAAGAGACTGACAGTGGGCCTAGGAGCGGTGTGTAAACACCACTGAGATTATGAATGGTACACAAGAGAGAGAGAGAGAAAGAGAGACAGAGAGAGAGAAGCCCCTTTCATATATGGCTCCTGCAACATTTATGGGTTCAAGCTTTTTTTCGGCATTCATGCACAGGTCTACTATATGGAAATATTCTGTGGCAGGTGTTTTCCCAGGTGATGTAGTACTCCATGCATTATTTCCTGCTCATTACAGGTGGCAGCAATGTTGAAACAGCAGCGAGTAGGAAAATAAGGACACCGCAGAAGAAGAGCATGGGGCATTGTCACACAGGCCGACTTCTGAGTTTAAAACTTAGAATCACTTTCCAGTTTTTTTATGCACAGCTAGCCGAAATAAATGCATTCTAATAAAGCGGCCCTGCTATAAATCCTACCTTCGTTAAGGCTACATTGTTCTGTGGTCATTTTGGAGGTTTTAGTTTGTGGTGCATACTCTTACAAAGAGTTTATCTGCCCACTTTATATTAATGAGGCTACACAACGTTGCTTATTTTGCAATTAAATGACGATAAATAGCATTCTAGGGACCACAATACTTCCTTCTATGGTATGTGGAGATAATACGGTTATATATTGTGGCACTACAAGCTCATTCCTGCCATAGGAGAATGACTAGCACTCGCGTCATGGTCACACTAGCACTCAGGTGCATTTTCCATCCCTCCTCTTCCCTCCTCCACTCCCTTTCTTCCTCCTCTTTCTGCTTGTCCTCATGTCTCTCCACGGCACACAACAGCTCCAAAAGCCCAGCAGCTGCTCACCACTCCAGCCTGCTGGAGAGGGGGACCGGCCTGCCAGTTTTAGAGCGCTAAATTATCCATTAGATGTTATCAAGTTGTAGCAGGGCGATGCCATTCTGCTAGGAGCCATCAATCTTTCATAAGTCCTAGGCACGGCGTGCATTGGGATGCACCACCAGAACCTCTCCACCGCTCCCAGCACACCACCCCAACCCATCACCGAACTGCACGCAAACTTGGACATGTACACACAGTCAGGGGGACATGGTCAACAGATACACATGCTGACATTAATGCAGCCAGGTACACGCTCTTGCACTCAAGCTTTGCAGAAACAAGCTTGTTTAGAGAACATCCAGTTCTACATTTCTTGCTTTGTGTCTTTCATCCCCCTCTAGGTCGTCCCGCTTTTTCGCTAAACAAAACTAACATTTTGAGCCAAGCATCAAAATTTACGCTGCCTAATCCGTGTTTCACTACCCCTCACACCACTTTCAGTGCACACTCTTCCTTTTTTCCTCTGCTCCTCATCTCTCCCTCCCTCCCTCTGCTTCTTGCCGTGGCCTGGCAGGCAGGCAGGGCAGACATGTTCAGAATGCACTCCGGTAATGGGCTAATCAAAAATGCAAAACAATTGGCAATTACCGCGCGGGGCCCTAATGGTCATTAGAATTTACAACAAGGTAATGAACTGAGAGTCAGCTCAGTCCATGCATATTCATAAAGCAATCAGGCCTTTGAAGATTAAAGAAGCGCTTCAAATTTAAATGAGGGCGCCAGCATGTTATCAGTGAGATTCAGCCTGCAAAAGTAAAGGGTGCCTGGGACAGGAGTGTGCATTTATGAGTGTGTATATATGTGTGTGTCTGTTTGTGATGAGGGTTGGGGGGTCAGTTTGGTATGGGGGATGGAGTAGAGGTGTAAGTATGTGCGTGTGTGTGTGTGTGTGTGTGTATGCATCCTTGCATAAATGATGACGGTGTGTGTCGTTCTCATTGGTGTGCCAACTCGTGCCTGCATGCTTCTGTGTAAGGCACTACACTACACCAGTACTACCATATAGCCTAAAGTGGTTCTAATAACCAAATTAACACTCTCGTAAAATGAATGAGGCCCCTATCATCTGATCAATGTTTAAAAGACGAGGGATTTGATTCAAGATCAAATGTACAGTTAACTTGAGCTATTAGGAGGCAATGAGCTTAGGAATACAAAACCCTCAGGGGAACACAGCAACCTATTAGTATACATTTATGAAAAAGCGCAGCAGCAGACACGGTTTGCATGCGCATGTACATGCTAAAGCACTCTAAGACTTTTACCCACACATACGGAGAGCTGTGAATTTTCACAAGTGTAATGTCAGACACTGGGGGCCTCTCCGTCCTGTATCTCTATGGCTGAGATAAGGCTGGCGAGACACAGCTGTAGACGACCACCCACCCACATACAAAAGGTACAAACAGCCTCGCACACACCCATAGACAGGCACAGTCTGACAGGCCAGCCCCATTGCCTGGACCTGCAGCGGGACAGATAGTGGAGGAAGAAACACTCGAGAGGCAGATAGTGACCACGATCAGTGGGTTCAGACTAACATGACGTCCTCGTCACTGTGACTCTCCCATGGCCTCAGCATTATCACCACGGGTGTGAAGACAAAGCAATGGTTCTTCAGTAACACAGCACTTTAAACACTACAGTCACAATAGGACCAGCTGAGGTTGAGCTGACATATTAAATAGTGATACGGGATGTGACCCACAATAATAAAAATCGGGATCATAAACTTAAAGGGAAAAGGATACATTTTTTTAGAAAAAATTAAAAAGATGATTTTCTTATTAAAATCTCTGCTCTCACTCTAACCTTAACCAACCTGCCTACTTCCTAAAATATCCACCACTTCCTGAGCTACAGCTGTATCAAAGACACTTTTTCTTCTCTGTTTCTGTTCTGTCTAAAAATAAAGTCATTAACCTGCAGGTGGTGAAGCCGGCGGTTGGCGTGACAGGCCCTGACGCTGTCAGATGACCCCTGACCCCGTGATGTGACTGCCTGCCATGCTATTGACAGGACAGCGGCAGGACACGCTTATTTCTGAGCATACTTTTTCATCCTGCGTGACGCGGCTGTGGACAAACAAGGTTGTTTCTGTCGTATAGCTTCGTTTGACAGTAGGTAGAGGGGATAGAAAGAGGTGTGTGTGTGTGTGTGTGTGTGTGTGTGTGTGTGTGTGTGTCCATTGGCTTGAGAACGAGCTCTAGAGTGAATGTTGGAAGCCTTTAAGAGGTGCAGACATGCTAATATAGCCAAAACTTTTCAGTCCCTCGAGACAAACTGCAGGAGCGATGCGTGGAGAGAGAGAACGAGTGAAAGAGGGAGAGAAAGAGATAGAGAGACAGAGAGGAAGAGAAAGGAGAGAGAAAGAAAAAGGCAGAGAGAGGGAAAGCGGGAGGGGGCTGAAATAAGTATCATATGTTTCTGACAGATCTCATCAGCTCACAACACATCACGGGGCCTCTGCCACAGCAAATTTATTACAGACAAAGCACAGGTTCACAGGAGGGGGTTTACACTGTCCATGTGTGTGTGTGCGCTGTGTGTGTGTGTCTGTAAAGAGGGGTGAGGGTGGGGGTGGCATTGTTGTGTTCATTAAACAGGTGTGTGTGTCTGTGTACATTTGTGGGTGGGTGAGTGGGTGGATGCATACATTTGTGTGTGCCTCTTTATGTGTGTATGTGTGCATGTTTGTGTGTGTCTGTGTGTGAGCATGCATACTTGAACTAGCCTCCACCTGAATGGCCTGAGGCTGTGGTACCAGGGTTGTTAGAAGACAAACAGAGACACAGGAAGCCCAAGCCAGGGGCCCTGAGGACAGCACACACACACACACACACACACACACACACACCTACCCTTAAGTACACACACACTCCCGCTGTCAGTCACACACATAACAACCACCTCACCATAAGTCCTGCTTCCTAAACCCACAAAAGATTGCTTTAGCACACAGATACACCTCCTCTGCCTCCCTCTTACACATGCACACACACACATTTAGGCCCAGCCCGTCCCTCAGGCTCAGCGCTATGTGCCAAGTCTGGCCTGGCATGGTCCACAGAGGGGTGTCCTCAGGCGAGCCTTGCCAAGTCAAAGACCCTTTCATGTTCAGCCTGCACGCCCAGAGTAGTAAAAGCTTTAACAAACAGCCCGACACACACACACACACACACACACACACACACACACACACACTCTTCTCTGTCTCACACACACACACGGAAAGCTATAAACAGTTTAAGTGGTCAAAACCGCACTCATACACACAAACACATGCACACGTATGCACATACATTAGTTTAACACCGCATCCACACTCGAGATGTAAACATCCACTACACTTCAGCACTTGCAGCCAAGGCCACTAACACTCAATTCAGCAACAAAGGCTGACAAATCTCTGCCGACAACATTTGTGGTTGTTATTGGAGGTTGGCTTCGGAATACAAAAATGTCCTCTATGAAAAATTCATCCTAAAAACCATTCATGTTCGCCTTCATTAAAACTTAGTGAAGCCCACATCCAAAAACACGACTGACTCTATCGGAGCCCAGAACGACTGTAGGATCAAATTAGAGTCAGTTTTTACAGACAATGGAGCGCTTATGGTGAAAATATTAGCTGGTGTCCAATAATTACAATAGCGTGCATTGTGCCTTTTCAGTATCAATTAAAGTGATCACCAAAACAATGGCACACACCGCATGTGAGCTTGCGAAGCAACCCATACACTCGCACATACACACTGTGGACACATGAAAAAAGATATCACTACCAAGAAGCCTCTCGCCCCCCACCACTCACACTCACACACACACACACTTTCTCTGCACTGCCCAGCCCCCCTGTTCTGCCTGTCTGATACCCAGTGTGTATATATGTGCTTATGAGGGTAAGGGGGGGGTGGTTTGCAGAAAGGTGGCACAGTGCCAATACAGACCCTGCTAAATACCTTTGTCTCCACAACACACAGGGACAAACAGGACAGGCAGGCCGCTGCGGGAAGACGCACTACAACCACAGAGAGGTGTTACAAGAAATACCTCTCCGTCGTAAGAATGTTTTCCTCCTCATATAGAAAAAGGGGGAAAGGTGGCTGCTATAATTAACTCAGTATCGATTCAGAGTCCAGGTTACAATGGAGGCAGCGCGCTGGAAAGAGGAAGAAGTGTGAGATGGTGGTCGATTTGAGCGGCTACAATGGCCTCATTATCACACATGGCTACACTGGCGAGAATGCAAGAGGTGCTAATGCTGGGGTGGATAAATACAGGCCACGGTAATGTAGCAATACGAGCGCGAGACTGTAGTACCACACATAAAATGTAGTGAAGAGAAATGATTTGTAAAAATACTAATTATAGTATATAGGACATGATAGAGCTTTAATACAGCAGTGCGACTGTGCATCCTAAATCATAACAATGAACAGCATCTTGCTCCAATTACTTAGTGTAGGAAGACCAAACAATCATTTACTGCACTGATAACAACCACATTTATGTTATTGTTATTGTAAATAAAAAGCATGAATCCACTTCACCACTATGCCTGTTGAAAAGTGACTATATCCTATGTAATAAATTCAGTTTTACACCACTCTGCGGTCACATAGTTTGTGTGAGAAACCGTCATCTGCTCTCTTTCTGGGCCATCCATAATCTGGAGACAAGCTACGGTGTCCCTATGCATATCTTAAATTGTTTATCATGCAAATGATGGCACGCAGGCTGCTCTGCCCTCTTCTAACGGCCCAGAGCTCCAGACTGCAGACCCCAGCCCCAGCTGCAGCCATGAGCCTCCCAGACGGCCTCAGCTGCCCCAAAGACCGAGAGGCACGGCTTCATCTCCAGCTCTGGGTGCATTACAGACAACTGCCCCCACCTCCCCCACCTCCAAGTTCAACCATCCTGGGTGTCAGCTCCTTCCGTCCTGCGGCTTCTTCCCTAAACCTAGCCAAAGCTCTTGCCCATATAAGCTGCCGTCCATACAGAAATCCATCAAGAGGGAGGGTGGGGAGCAGAGGGCTCACGTTCGTTTGGGGGTATGCAATGCAGCAGATATGGTAAATCTTTAAGGGTGTAATACACTGTAATACACAACATGTAATACACCCCCCTGGGAGAAACTGGACATCAAGCCAATGTGGCAGCAATACAGTGTTTAGGGACAATACTGTGTGTATGGAGATGCCTCATCTCAGTGTCAGCCTCTAACTGAGTAGGGTGAGAGAACATGGCAGTTAGCATATGGGGTAAAAGGTGGCGTACTGGCACTGCCAGGCTGGATCCATCAATCTTGAGCATAGAAAACAAAGGTGGGGGAGGCTGGCTTTTATGCATATGTGACTGATGTGCGGTGTGCGGGTTTTTGTTTTACCCAAAATGTAGCAGGTTTATGCTTTTCCTGATCTGAAATCTTGGCCTCACACGATCGTGTTTTCTTTCTCTTATGTTTTGTACAAAAACAATATTATATCAGGTTTACAACACAAATTAGAGGATGTGTCAGAACAGGACAAGAACTCACACAAACAACCAAATTAATCTATTCCTTACAACAAAGCCTGACTGCTACACAAAGCCAAGAGACATATAAAGGCCTATAAATAAAGCTCTGCTCACAATGCTAGTGACCTTATGATATCATGTGAACTCCTCTGCATGATGATCTAAATGAGCAAAGAAAAGCATGTTCGAACAGCTGACAAGGCCAAGAGGCATGTTGGATGTGTGTGTGTGAGGATTCGCGCGTGTGTGTGTGTGTGTGTGTATGCGCGCGCACAGGGCAGATGTTTAACAAAATGCACACTAATGAACAGAGGTCATTCTGTATGACAGTGGGCGGACTAGCTAACAACAGATAACAGTAGACCCTTTACAATGCCATCTGCAAAGCTGCAGCGCAGACTAATACAGTACAGTAGTGCACGTTATTGAGCACTACTCTCCGTGCATTTAGCCTGAATTGGCTTCAAATTAAATCACAACGGCGCAGACAATCAGTCCAATCTGGCACACGATATCGCATCTGTTAACAGAAATGAATAAACATTTAAACGGGCCGGTCAAAATCAAGCCCCACTCTGTATGACCAGTCATAAGGGACCCACGCTTGTTTGCACAGCGACTCGTGTTTTCACTACAGCCTCATTTAGCCCCGGTGGACAAACAACAAACCAGCCGCCTTAAGAAGTCCTTAATTACTCAAATCAAGAAACACTGACAATTAGTGGCTGTGGGGTTCCTCAAATAAACGCTTCTTCCTTGACAGTTCAGCATAATTACATTCTTTTCTATCTCTTTTTAATTTTAGCATCAGAGTGAGCCTTCACAGGCGCATATTTGAGGGTAGGAGAGATATGGCAGCGTAATAAGCCAGGGAGGGATACAGATACATCTCTCAGCACCACATGAGAGAGAACGTGGAGGCCACAGGATCTGAGCACATCTGTGATGCAGCGACAAACCGATAGAAATCCATCTTCTCTCTCTCTCTCTCTCTCTCTCTCTCTTTCTCTTTCATAATCTGTTTCTTTGTCTTTCTTTGCCGCTGTGTGTCTTTTTTCACTATCTTGAAATGTTTCCCTGTCTCGCAATCGTTTTCAGGGCTGCTAGTCTTCTCATGGGTTCATGGCTCAGCTGAGGGAAGCTCTCAGCTCTGAAATGCAGCTCACATATTTCACACTCTGGTTATGCAGATTGGATACATCCCTACTACCGGAAGCATCTGAGAAAGCATTTGTTTCCTTTTGAAATAAACTCTCTATGAACCTCGGAAAGCGTGACCCACCACACACCTTTAGGCTTTACAAACTCACTTCCCACATTCTTTTCTTGCTCATTTGTTTACACTTGCGTGGCAGCCATTTTAAGCTCCCACTGTGTTTACCTGTGATATTCTCCTGCTTGGGGATTATTCCTTGCAAGGGTGCAGATAAACAATCCTCATCCTGCGGCGACACCTGAACAGCCACCTCCACGGGGTGATACGCCCTCCGCGGGTGCTGATGGTGGGTCCGCGAGTGTGAGGAGGATGTGGAGAGGGGCGAGGCAAGCGGGGAGGAGGGCGGCCTGTCCAGAGGTTTGTCCGTACAGAGGCTACCGTGGCACTGCCTCCGTTTGTGTTCAATGAACAGCAGGATGTCTGCCAGGGGGAAGCGGGAGTGGCACTGGCCGCAGGTCAGCAGGTCCTGGTCCCCTTTGAGGGGCTCACCCTGAGCCACTCCCAGCCTGGGGGAGTCCTGAGAGTCTTCTTCTGGTAAAACACCTGACAGCGGCTCAGCTGGACGGACAGACAAGAAAGAGGATTGTGAGATATAGTTCAGTGAGATGTAGTGATTCTGTAAACAAATGTGGCAGGAGAGGCAATGGAAAAGCACATTACTGAGTCTCACACTGCTACAATATATACAGACATGTACAGGAATAAGGTCAGGTTGTAAAATGTGTAGAAAATTATTTTTAGAAAGAAAGAAAGAAAGAAAGAAAGAGCACACAGACTACTTCGATAAGGACTGACATGTTCAGCTTGCAGGCAGCAGCCAAACGATTAAGTTGCTTGACCCTCTTTATTGTGCTGCCAATCTCGCTTTTTTAATGAACCTAACACCTCTGAGAATCAAAAAATAGATTCTAATTTGAGTTCAAGATGATTGGACCCCATTTCGTTAAAAGTGCTGGGATCTCGTGAACCAAGGTTAGACATTGAGGGGTTGGATGTGGAGTAGGTCCCTGAAGTACCGACAGAGAGGGAGAGAGGAGAGAGAAGAGAGGAGAGCGAGAGAGAGAGAGAGAGAGAGAGAGAGAGCATTTTAAAAGAAGTAATCTAGCCACACGGTAAACGACATTGGGCGCCCCGACTGGGATGTTGAGATAAGATGTGATGAATTCTTGCCGCCGGTTCAGCCTTTAATTCCATGTCGGGTCAGACGAGAGGGTGGTGAGGGACTATGCAAGATAGGCCCTGTTACCTGTATGTTCTACTGCATTAAAGATGAGGGAATTTGCCCCTATTTTAGTGGAGCTTATCTTAACCAACTTATGCCATGGACATCGGCAAGGTGTGTGAGGCTGGGCTAGGTGGAAAGATTTTCTTCAAAACCAAATAATCTCATTTTGATGCCACGCAAGAGTGATGTGAATAACTTTGAAAACTAAAATATAATCCTTCTTTCAGGCATCTGACTGCGCCAGAATTTAAAGTAGTTTAGGCCAGTGTTTCCCACTGGGCTACAGGAGTAGGTCTGTTCCACTATCAGGAAAATCATTAGGCCTCTTCCTTTGCTATTTTAGGCTGTTATGACTCCCTGTTACAACAGAGGATCAATGATTTAATTTCAACTCAATCACTTAATTTTTTTTTTTTTAAAAAGCATAAGGGCAAATATATATATTTCATCGTCAAATGGAATAAAACACAAATAAATGTATGAAGCATGTTGGTGAATTTCCTCTCTGGCTGTATAAATCTGTAATTAAGTGTCCATTTGCTACATGACAGCTCACCATGGGCTGCAAAGCAAATTTATGCAAAGTGTGTAAACATTTTGTGTGTTCAAAAATCTCTAATATGAATAGATGAAAACATACTTATTCTGTCAAATTAAATGTTACTGAACTCTGGCTCTGTGCCAAAAATAGAAAGTTTACAGGCTAAATGAAATCACTGAAAGTGGAAGAACCGTTTTTAGTTGGGGTTTTTTTTTTTTTAGGCTGAATTGTTCCATGCAAACAGGCCTCTAACAGCTTGTCTGCATTCTCTTTGAATATTTTACGTCCCCCCCCACCCCCCACCCCCGCCCCCCGTCCTTTAGAAACCACACATGAGCATTTCAAGGAACATAAAATATATATATGCAATCACTTATTTCTGCTAAAACATCCTCTGCGTGCGCCTGGTCCAGCAGCACAGGGATAAAAGTGGATCAAGTTCAAGTTCATAAGTGGCCTACAGGACTACGATCATATTGCGCCCCCCACTGACAAACCTTTTGACAATTATCCCACAAATGAAGGCATACATGTTGCGAGAGCATAATTGGCTCCGAACGAAATGGGAGCAGCATGCAGTGACGCTTTTATGCCAAAAATGACCAAGAACAAAAGAAATACATGGGCTCCAAATCGCCATTGAAAACTTAAATTATAACAATCTGTGGCTGTGAGGAAGCCTCCGCAGTCACTGGCCTGCGTGAGAATGTATTGATAAAGCACTTATCAGGCGGGCAGTGGGGAATTATTCCCCTGCAAACATGGAAGCATATGGTGAAAACCCAATCATGCAATCTCAATTAATGCCCTGCAATTTTATCACACGCGCGCGTAAAGCGACTTTCCTGCCCTCCTCTCCCGTGTAGTTGGAAAAACATCACCGGTCGTGAGAGACTCCAGCGGATTTATACACAACCAATATGCCGATTAGTGACACCAGATAACGCTGGCTAACGCATTAAAGACACTGGATTTAAAGGAATGAGGAATCTGTGGCACGGAAACTATATTCCTCCCTGATAGGCGCGCACGAGGTCTGTGCGCTGTGGACAAGTGGTCATGTAAACACCACTTCCCTGTGTCCAAAGCAGCTCAAGCCTCTGCAAATACGTCCTAACAACGACAAAAAAGAAGCGTGTGTCGTTGTGGCCAAACAGCTTTTACGCGCCGCACCTGAAAACTTGTGAGCAGCGAACGGCAGCGGCAGCGAGCCTGGGCTGCCTTCATATAGCCAAAGGTCTCTGGCCATAAAGCCCGTGCATGCCCTTTAATGGCGAAAGAAACCTTGAAGGCTGCGTTATACAACACGGTGACCAACACAAGTTGAAGCTCTGTGTCACGTTGTTTCAAAACTTCCACCAGGTGATCCCACAATCAATATCAAATAACCTGCAGTCTTTGATACGTTTGTAATTTCACTCAGGACAGCGGAGGGTCCGTACGTGGCCGTATCCTACCTATTAATATTCCCACCCCCCAAGGAAGTTGCCCTACGCGGGGAAAGAAGACAAGAGGCGGCTCGTTGAGAGGGACGAGCAGCTGAATTAAGTCAAAAATGCGGTTCATGTCCACTTACGCGAAAACTCCCGTTTGCTCAAGTGCTGGGGTTTGCCTTGCTTGCGGCGAGACATGTTGGTTTAGTGGCGGCTTTTCAGCTGAGTTCACATTGGGAAATCCGTTCCTACAAGGTAGACTCCAAATGAAATATCTTCATTGATGCGTCTGACATCCAAATAGCAAAAAAAAAAAAAAAAGAGAAACCATAAAAAAAAAAAAAAAAAGGAGCTGCGGATCATACAGAGGGTGAGTCGCGGCGCGCTGCGGGCTGTGCGGACCTCCTCATGACTTTTTCGCGAAGAGAGAGTGATGGGGGTACGGCGGAGCCCCCCTGAGCTGCAAGTTCAAGTGCGGACGTGACGTTCCTGCGAACTTGAACGTCAGGAGATGGACGGACTGAGACATAGAAAACATGGGCAGGGCGAAGCCGGCCAGTGGGAGGGGGACAGGCCATAATAAAAACCAATGGACACTCATGATGGACTACCTATGGAAAAAGGAGGGGTGTGAAGGGGGGTGAGGGAGGGGGGGAGAGGAGAGACCCCGAAGACACCAATGGACAGAGGGGGATCAAGGGGGCTGGGCTAGAGAGAGAAAGAGAGAGAGAGAGAGAGAGAGAGAGAGGACTTGAGTTATCCAGGGAAGTGGAGGAGCGGTGCAAAGTGCACGAAGCAAAGAGCGTAACAATGTAACAGCTTTACTGCTCCATTCATATCAATTAGAGTTTATTTTCAGGCTGCTATGAATATGCATTGATTATGTAAATTCACACTGTAGACCGGAGATTGTGTTTTTACACGAGCTTAGGATAATGTGTTATTATAATCATTAATCAAAGTACGTTTTGTGTTGTTGCCAAGGCAGGAGGAGATAATGTCATTTGTATTTTCCACTTTTTATTAAATGTGTTTCATAAAAGCTTTAAAGCTTTCTATAAGGGAGAGCTGTTTGGGGCACAAAGTGGATTCTTACTTTGGTTTTCGTCCAGCTTCTGGAGAGGGCACCACAATGCAAAGTGTTATTAATACGATGTAAAACGATCCGGCTGGCGGACTTCTATTAAAGCAGAACAAGAAGGCGGGGAAAAAAGACTTTTAGCCTGCATTTAGAACCAAGTGTCCTTTTTTTTTATTTCTAGACTACAACATTCCTTGCTGGGATATTATTAATCAGCGTGTTACAGGCGTTAAATGTATTAAATCTATTGTCTACGCACCTGAGTCTGTGTTCAAGAACTCTGCGGTGAAAAGGTGATTTGTGTTCTCAGCTTATCTTTGTGTTTTCATCCGGCAGCTTGTCTGTGTGAGAGATAAGCAGAAACACTTCTGGACAGACAGCAGCAGCAGCCGAACCTCTCATGATCACAAAAATAAAAGCATAAATGATAATAAAAGCATAAATTCTACTTTAATATTCTGTTATACTGCTGTGATAATAAAGAACGCACCTTGGATATTCGTATGACGGAGCGTCTCTGCAGAGCTTTTTTTTTTAAATATAGTTTTAGTGTGCAGTTGAAGCCTTTACTGTGCACACTTACTGATAGGAAGGAGCCGGATTACAATCACGTGCATCCAGGCAAATAATTTGACATTTCAAAAGTGGCCAAAAGAGTTGTTTGCTCTTTAATTAAGAAGACACATTCGAACAGTTTCAGCTACGACTCCCCTCCACTGTTTGACTGTGTTTTTAGCCGAAGTTACAAAGCATCATGTTCATTTTACATAAAGGGTTAAATGTTGCTGCACTTTAAACCACAGGCTGATAATTGCTGTGTAATAAGACATCAGATAAAACAATGGATGTCAGACAGTAGGTGCAGGTAACCTAAAGCATTCACTGTCTCACCATTGTTAGAATTATAGCACTTGATATAAAAAGGGCTTTTTATCTTTAATACCTGTTTGTTTCCATGTCACCATTATATTAAATAACGTCATAAAAGATTGAGTCCGAGCCAAATTAGTCACATGAAGGCTATAAAAGCTCCCAGTCTAACCCAATACAGATGAGGGCCCATAAACAGCAAGCAGGAGAGATCATTCACATAAACCTACGTTTCATACTGAGGAGGAAACATTCATGGTGTTTTAAACAGATCGACTGGTGCTCTGGTTCGCTTTGATTTCATTGGTTTTTAGTCCTTTTGTGGGAGCTATGGTTGATCAGGCTCAAAGTGAGGCAGCCTGGGCCCTCTGCCACACCACGGCCGGTACTTTGGCTCCATCTAGTGGCAATATTTCAGACAAACAGTACAAAGGTAGAGTTAATTATGGTGATACACAGCACAAAACTTTTTTAGATAAAAGCTCTATAACTGCACACAATTCATTTGTCTTCGTGCAAACTCATATTTAAAAAAAGAGAGAGGTGAGGTGCAAATATCTTTAAAACCTAAAACAATTCCATGACGCTCAATTCACCAGATTAAGATAAGATAAAATAAGATCAACTTTATTCACCCCGAAGGAAATTATTTTGCCAGAATACAAAAAAGAAAAGACAAAAGTTGAAGCAGTGTATACGATTAGAGAAAGGAATGAAATAAAAAATCAAAGTAAGTATACAAAGTACAGAGTGTAAAGTGTCTAAGTGAAATGCAGATGAACAGTGCCTAACAAATTAAATAAAATGAGTACAAAATACAAACAAGAAGCGGATAAATAAAGTGAAATAAAGCAAATTATATTTCAGCTATTATACCATTCATAACCCACTCCATGCTCTCTGTCACGCTCAGTCTGTCTAATGATATCACACATGTATCAGAAGCCTAAATAACTCTGTGTACGTCACTTGTACAAAATCATTGTCCGAAATGACAATGACCCACCAACACGGGCCACTCAGGGTTTGCTGTCGCTCCAGTATTACATAACCCAGTGTGCTCTTCCTCCATGAGCGCACAGCGCCACCGTGAGGCCAAGACGCAGCGGTGTCGGAGGACCTGGGCTGGGCAGGAGCAGCAGCAGCAGCTCCGGTCATAATCCTCCACATATCGGATGCTGATTGTCCGTAGAGCACCTGGTGAGTGACATCTGCGGCCCTCCGTGTATCTCTCTTGTTGTCTCCGGCTGCTTTCTGGGCACCGAGGACGGAAACGGCGAAATGAGCATCGTTGTGTTTGTGCGACAGAAGCTATATGTCGTCCATAACGGCAGAGCCTTGGCCGCACAGTGCCAGACATCCTCCATAACCCGATTTGCTGTGACACCTGAAATCTATTATTTCTGTCTAAATTAGCGTCTGTTCGGCTTGAAGACCGCGCGTAAATGAAAGGGGACATCCTGAACGCTGAGGATGACTGTGCTTCAGATGACATGTCGGTAATGAACGTGAACGACAGACGGACCGTAGCTATACGTCTGTTTATACCACGGTGTCATTGTGTGGCATTGGATTGTTTGGATCTGATTATTCCTCTGTAGAATGGTGCCTTTGTTAAGCGGCTCCATGATAAACGCCGGGCTGAGACATGGCCTAACTGGGCTCATTTTCAGCCTCTGTCATTGGCCGACTACAAGCCATCATCTAGGGCCGCTTGCCAGCAGCACCCTTGACGTGTTGTCATTTTCAGAGGAGATGTACATGTGGGAGTGGATGGAGCCGCGTGTGGTCAAGCGTGTTAAAGGGAAATCTGGGCCACTATGAAGCCAGGCCAGTGAAAGGGTTAAATCGCCCATCCCTCCACAGGAAGATAGAGAAGAGAGAGAGAGATACGGGGGGGGGGGTGCTGATGATGAGGGACAACCGGCTGCTGGTCTCACTGAAAAGAGCTGTTGTGCTGCTTCATGTGCCTGGGAATTCTGACACCAGCATGGAAATCATATGAGAGCATTGGGGGGGGGGGCGGCTGAGATGTGGGTTTGAGAGGAAAATCAATGCTTTCTAACGTCCTGCCTCTTTCTGGGCTGTGTGTGTGCTTATATATATATGTGTGTGTGTGTGTGTGTGTGTGCGGTTTTACTTTCTGCACAGCATATAATTGAATGAATTGTCCTGATGAACATGCATCGTTATCTATCTCTTTCTGAATGTCTGGCCCATGTATGTCTTTACGCCGAAGTCATCCTCACTTCCTCCTCCTCTCTGTACAGCATCTGACTCCTCTGTTGTGGCTTCTGCAGTGTGGCGCTGGATTTGGTGAGCAGTCCTGCCAAGCAATTGAGTTTAGGAGTTCAGCAGGATGCCTGGATTTCAGTAAACTGTAAGTGGATTTGTATGTTCAGTTCTTCTTTCATGTTGTTTGCTGCACTACACAGAGAGAGAGAGAGAGATAGGCATGGCAGTGTCCCCGGGAGATACCTGAAATAGCCACATATGACACGCACATGCATACACAAAGGCAGATGTTGAAGTCATTTTCTTTCTGTAATTGTATGAAGCATCATGCCTCATTCACGCCCGTTAGCGCTGTAAGGACATTTTTTCTGAACCACAGGATACGCAGATGCATAACTGCAATCTAATACTGTTCCTGTTTCCAGCAGGATGCTTTAACGGTCAAAGGTGAGCTAGCGAGGCAGAGATGAGTCTGACGTCCTGGTTCCTGGTGAGCGGCGGGGGGACGCGTCATCGTCTCCCCAGGGAGATGATCTTCGTGGGGAGGGACGACTGTGAGCTCATGCTGCAGGTACAGTGCTGCCACTCCTCCACACACAAGATCTGAGCTGTCATTCTTCATCCGGCCGGTTTATCATCTGAAGCGGAGAGATTAGCGTGGATTACATTGATTGACTGGATTTTGTGTGGTTTAGTCCCGCAGTGTGGACAAACAACACGCTGTCATCAACTATGAGCCCAATACTGACGAACATAAAGTGAAGGACCTGGGCAGCTTAAATGGGGTGAGTGTTTTATTTATCTACTATTCTGTGTCTTAACTGTTTTTATCTACTTAATGCTTAGAAAACATCTCTTATGTCCAGCAGCTGATGACTAGCTTTTAAAACATGTCTGGAGGGAATCCTTGAGGAATTCGTGAAAGCATGATTCAGCATCTCTAAACTATAGACAATGTTGTTGGTGTTGTCATCAACAAGCGCTAAGCTATCCTCTGTGTCTGTCAGAAATAATGCATTTTGCAAGTGTAAACTAATAGATCTTATATCATTTTCAGTATTAGTTTTGGTATAGATTAGTTACACTTTCAATGAGCATTAACAGAGTTTTCTACAAACTCTTTTACTTTACAAAATACAGTTTAACATGACATGGACTGTTCACACTCCGCTTTTGCTTGCAGACATTTGTCAATGATGTCAGGATTCAGGAGCAAATCTACGCCACACTGAAAATTGACGACAAATTGAGGTTTGGATACGATATCCTTTGAAAATGGTTTTGTATATTTGGCCCAGTGACACACAGCACAAGGTCAGTGTACACGGACAACACTGTAACTCTATCGGCTCATCTGGAATAGCTGTGAATGCTCACTGCACTCTGCCTGCTGCATAATAGATGAGGCTGTCGGTGCATGTTTCCCACCCCTGCAACGAGCTAAGCGTCTTTTACCTTAACCTGCCTCACATACCAACCTGTTCACTGTGGTTCGAGGAGAGCTGCTCATTCCAGAGGAGGCCCTCAAGGTTAGAGAGCACATTGTGCATGCAGTGAGAGACTCGTAGCCAGAGTTCATGTTAATGCATAGAGTTCATATGCCTGCTCATATTAGCACAGCCAGAAAGCTATTGGTTTTTTTTCATCAGGGTGTAAAAAAAAAAAAACAGAGAAGTGGATTTTAGTCAAACAGAGCAAAGGAGTTCTGCTGAACTGGGCAAAATAGTACTTTTCAAGATGGAATCTGCTGTTTCATCACAGCAAACTGCCCATGTAGCTGTAGAAAGGACAGGATTTCATCTTAATGAGGAGGATGAAAGTTCAGCAGTAATATTCAGAATGTCTCCTCACGCTACGGCTGAGATCAAAAAGAGAGTGTGGAGTTATGCACTATAAATGTGTGAGACATGACATGTTTTCTGTAATTTTCAGTGAACAAAATCTGGCTGCCCTTGTGGATTCAGCAGCATCTGACAGCCATGTTTTGCTTCTTTCTCTTCAAACTCTCCTTGCTTGTGTTTGTCTGTCAGCACGAGAAGTTCAGCAGCCAGCTTCAGCTGAACCAGAAGAAACCCCCAGAGGCCGAGTCGTCTAAATCGGAGGTGAAACCGTCCGAGGCGGCGGCGGCGGCGGCAGCACCGGTGTGTGAGGGGGCCGCCGCCAAGCCCCCCGAGGCCGGCCGGGTGGAGGATAAGACGCCAGGTGAGAATGTCCGAGGATGCAGCACGTGGGACACAGGTTATGACGCTACATGAGCACGTCAGTGACACAGGTCTCAATCTTCAGATGCCACTTTATTAAATGACATGAGTCTTAGTTAGATAACACAGTGATGGTTGTTCAAAACTATTATTACTATTATAACTACTGTTAGTGGTGAAATGGTTCGTCGATCGATTCATGTGTCAGCAATTGTGAGTCATTCATCGATCAAAAATTCCTCAAGTTGGCTGGTTTTTGCTTCTCAAGTTGAGGATTTTGTTCTTTCATTATTTTATTATTTTTTATATCTTTCTAAACTGAAGATCTTCTTAGACAACAAAAGAGCTTATCTTGCGCTCTGGGACTTTATAACTTTCACAATATTCTAACAATATTAGCTAATGATGCATTCGGTAAATGCAAGGAATATTTGGTTTCAAACATTTTGTAAGACAGGTATATTGCAGTTGCGAGCAAATGTAAGGACATTAAAAGTGTTGATCATTATATTTGTTGTAGTAGTTATAACTCATAACTGTTAATGGATGCTTGATAGCCTAATATTTATGACAGCCACTGTGGGCCCTAATGACTGGACCGAGCATCATTGAAAACTAGTACTGGGCTTCAATAAGAACCCAACTTTTGGTACATATCACCCATTAAGTCAACAAGCAGCTGTGGCCAAAAGATTCAGCAGTCGGCCTGATCACCTTCTCAAGCTGTTCCTACTGTTTTTAGCTGTGCATCTGTGCCATTCCCATGTAAGCCTAACTTTGCTGGATTTGTTTTTGCCAGGGGACATAGCAGTGTTGCACAGAGGCACCCCCCTCTATGGCCAGCCTGCCTGGTGGGGAGATGGAGACGCTGATGACCAGCATGCTGGTAGGCCTGAGGAAAAGAGCTCAGATCGGAAGCGAGAAAAAGCTGAAACAGGTATTTACAATACTGCAGAAGTACTCATTTATATGGTCTTATGATGTAGTTGAGACAGTAATTGATGTGGATCGTGTAACTTGAAATACCTCTGGGCTATTAGCAGCTTTAATTGTGTTGAGTATCTATAAATATATTACTACGTCCTTTACATTTAGTAGACTCTTTGGTGCTAAATACATATCTTTGCTGGAATTCTAACAGACACCAAGAAAGGTACAGAGGTATCTAAGTCTGCCCCACAAACAGCTTCTAATCAGGAGCCTAGCTACTTTGAGATCCCAACCAAGGAAGCTCCCTCAGCGGGTAAAGGGAGTGGTGACGTCCCCTCACGAGAACAAGAAGCTAGCGCATCCTCCGCCGCAGAACCTATCCATGGCCACGCATCCTTTACCATTGAGTTTGACCCTGGGGCGACAAATAAAGTGACCGTCAAAGATCGAGTGGCGAAGACGGGACCAGAGACCAGGCCACGTCCTAAAAGGGCAGTCGGGGAGGAGCTGAGTCCACTTCAGACGGCCATGGTGGCTGCAGAGGTCAAAGTTGCTGACTGGCTGGCCCAGAATGAGCTGCCGTTGGCTCTGAAAGACGCGGTTGCGGAGGATGACGGGGAAAGTGTCAAGAGCGATGTGCCTGTACAACTGAGGAGCCTTAAAGGTGTGTATGTGCAGCATATATGCCTGTATTTATCATTAGGTGTGTGTATTTCTTACTTGTTTGCTTCAGTTCTACTCTTAAACCCTCCTTGTCTCTGTCTTTGCATCCTGACCTTCTTCTCTTCATGCCAGGTAGTAAACATGAGGACGGTACTCAGAGTGACTCAGAGAACGCACTTGGACAGGAGCGCAGGGCTGCAGCACTGGAGGAACGCTCGTGGGGGCTTTGGGGCGGTGCGGGGATGAAGATCAGAGAGGGTCGCGCTAACGTACCAGAGGGGCTCTTCGCTGAGGAGGACAGCCCTGCTCGTCGGCGCAAGTCGTCGACCTCCAAAGTAGCAAGTGGATTTGTGGAGAGGCGGCGTGGCTCGGCGCCGCATCAGCAGAGTGGCCGCGATGAGTGCTATCACCACGGGGATGATTACAGTGACAGAGGGACCTATACCATTGAGTTGGAGAACGGAGATCATGAAGAGGAAGAGGCTCGGAAAATGATTGACAAGGTGGGGAAGAAGAAGGTTATTATCATAAAGTCTATTTTTATATTTCGTCGGCTTCTGGTTGTACCATAAAAGAGTTTCATACATGTTTGTGAACACTTCTCTATGTGTGTATGTTGCAGGTGTTTGGTGTGGATGAGCAGGAGGCTGTGTGTGTGTCCAGGTTGGGGGGCTCTGACCAAAGAGAGAGGCTCACCTCCCAGAGATCTGGTGCTGGAGACAGAGGAAAGCCTGGACGCATGGAGACAGAGGTGCAAAATGTAACTGGTGTCTAAAGTGACAAGCAATCCAAAATGTCTCATCTTCGGTGTTAATTGTTAAAAATACTATATTTTTTTGTCTTTTATCTTTCGTGCTGCCTCCGTCCAGGTGCTACCTGAGGAGTTGGTGGTGGGCGGTCCTCGCTGGGTCTCACAGTGGGCTACTCTGGCTGCCAGTCACATTAGGACAGACCCTGAGGGATCAGGAGGGGAGAGTCACATCATGGTGACAGAGGACAGAGGTACGTCACTTAAATCTTATCTGAATAGGAAGATTTTAGTTGGTCAAGTATGTGGTCTAGATTGTTTTCAGTTCCTTGAATTTCAAGAGATGAATCCTTCTACATAAGATGTTGATGAAGATAAATAGTGATGGGAAACATGGCCTTGTTACTGTGTTGCACAATGTTATGCTGTAACGTCACTACATAGTTAGTTACGCCCTTCAAGTGAACTGAATCGAACAAGAGTGCATTTTACTGGTTATGAATTCAACTTTTCATTTGTAAGAAGAAGATTGTGTTATTTCACAAGTTACATGGTGTGGCTCTAAGTAACACTAACAACAAAGGAACACATTCATGTGGGATTTTTTTCAGCAGTTTCAATTCTACTAGCTTTTATCCAAGGACCAACTCTACTAATAATGTGTTTTTCTCTCCCCTCAGCTGAAATAAGCGAGTCCAGCCACTCTGCCTCCTTCGCCTCCTCTAGCTACACAGAGCGTAAGAGGAGAACCCTGCCCCAGCTGCCTGGTGAGGAGCTCGCCCTAGGAAGGAGGACCACAGGCTCCGGCCTGCGTACGGACATGGGTGAGAAACAGGACACAGAGCCACAGGAGAAGGAGAACCAGGAGGAGAAGATGGCCAGGGGGAAGAATCGGTCTTGTCATGGTACTGGAGGTGTGGGCAGTCAAGGTGGTAGCCCCAGTCGCTCCTCACCAGCCAAGTCGCAGGACAGTGGTGGTGGGAGATCAGGCCAGTCAGGCGTGTTGGCTAAGCTCCCGCCTCGCCCACTGACCAGTGGGGAGAAAAGAATGGAGGAGGCACGGAGGAGGAAAAAGGAAGAAGAGAAGGCGAGGGAAAGTAGTGGGAAACCATTGTTGAGGCAGGAGAGTTTTACAGTGGAGAAACCAAGCTCCAACGTGCCCTTTGAGCTCATACCTCGTATCGATGGGCACACACGCAGCAGAACTCAGAGCAGGGAGGCTGGCATTGACAGCGCCACACTGCAGAAAGACTCCGAAGCTGTGGCAGCCTTTCTAGAGACGACTGTATCAGACCAAGGTGATCCCCCAAGTCAGTCCATCGAAGGGTCCATGTCACCAGAGTCCGATGTGGACACGACCAGTACAGTAAGCCAGGCTGACGGAGCGAGAAAAGTAGTCCAGAAACGGCGGACCCTTGCAGCGCAGCAGAAGGAGAGAACGGTGGTGTGCTCATCCAGCAAAGGCCCCTCCGGGGCCCGAGACACCCAGGACAGGAGAGCCAAAACCAGGGCATCTGGTCCTCCGCAGCCCAGCCGACCTTGGACGTCCCTGGACCTCACTGACGATGATGTCAACTCCAACTCGCTCCTCTCTGACACCCAGCCCACCTCTACACAGGAGTCTAGAAGCTCACATGCCAGAGCCCAGTCTGGGAGCACTACAGTGGGGGCTAGCACCAAGTCTAGTAGGGCTAAAATCACCCAGGCTCCAGCTTCCTCTGCAGCCAGTAAAACCACCAGTGTTCCCAAGCCCAGGCCCACCAGGACGTCCCTGCTGAGGCGAGCCCGGCAGGGGGCCTCATCAGATACTGAACCTGCTGATCTCGATCGGATGTCGGTAGCCTCCGAGGCCTCCACCGCAAGCTCCACATCCAGGACAGGAATGGCAAGAAGGGGCATGTCCAGGATAGAGGCTCTGGCACAGCCGAGGAGGCAGAGGGTGGGTTCACCATCAGCCCAGAGTGACTCAGAAGCCACTGTGACGAGGAATAGAGGTCTGGGGGCCCGGAGTGCTGCAGGTGATTATGCCATCAGACAAGGACCGAGAGGGTCTAATGTGACCTCAGTGTCTGGACCCAGAGCTAGGGCTAACAGCGCCTCCAAGCTGCCTGACAAGAATAAAGGCACCACCTCCTATGGACATGTCACACCTGCATGTAAGTGTTTTTCTCCATAATAAACTATTTTCTTTCATGTTCATTGGAGATGGAAATATTATTATCTTTCACACTTTCTGTTCTTTCCATGCTCCAATTGATGCTCCTATTGCCTAAATATTAAACAATTATATTACTGACAAATCCACAGAAAATGATTGTCTGCACCATCTAAACTTTACTTCCATTCTCTCCTAATATTAGCTGGCAGTCGGTGGCGCCGCGTGCCTGTGGAGTATGCCTCCACCTCAGAGGATGAGTATGGCTCAAACCGCCACATATCTAAGCAGGGCCACACACGGCCGTTCCCTTCCACCCGGGTAGCCCAGCTAGGAGGTTCAGCCCCAGCAACTCCTAGTCCTACAGGCCTGGCCGCTCTGAAGCAGCACTCCAGGGAACAGGATGAATATATGAGAGACTGGACGGCACACAGTGAGGAAATAGCCAGGTACGTAGGCGAGAGGTGCACCAGCGCAGTGTGAGAGCAGTGATGAGTCACGGTAGCAGTATTCAAACACGTCTCTCCTGCTTACAGGTCTCTTATAACATCTTTTTCAAGATTTACTCTGGATTTGTGTTGTGCAATAGTTTTGATAGATATGAGTTCATGTATGAAGCATGTGAAATAAATCACAAGGTAAAACAAGAAAAGAATGTTTGACATGTATCAGATGGTGATGTTTGTGTTTGTTCATTAGGATCAGCCAAGACCTAGCCAAGGACCTCGCCATGCTTGCCAGAGAAATTCATGATGTGGCAGGAGAGATCGACTCAGTCAGCCCTGCAGCCACTGATCCTGGAGTTATGGTAGTCAACACACTGTCAAACAACCACAGCATAACTTCATTTTTACAAAATATCACAGTAGCTGATTGAAATTCAGATTCTTAAAAAAAGTCAAATTATGTTGTTATATATAATTATGTTGTTATATTGACCAAAAGTTGGATCTGATGAAATAACATTTCTTTGTATGTTTTTCAATTCTAACAGCTGGAGGAGCGTGTGTTTGACGACAGCTTGGACCTCGGCGGTCCCACAGAGCACAGCAGCAGTATGGGAACCAATGGGCGATCTGTGGAGCTTCGACCCCGAGGCTCGAGTGGACAGAGCTCCCGCTCCATCCGCAGGCAGACATGGAATAGAGATGATGTGAGTTCCTCTTTCAATATTATACACTTACATACGCTATCCTCAAAATATACAGACATTCTGTATGCCATATGGCATCTTTCAAGCATGAGTATGGTGAAACATTGTGTATATGTCTGTACCGCAATTGTGCCACCAGAGGGAGCTCCATACACACCAAATGTATTCAACATGTAAGCCTTGCTTCTCATTGGACCCAAAGCTGATGGCTGAGCTCATAAAATATTTCTGTAAATATATAAAAAGGTCATGGCTATAATTAGGCTAAATTCAGCAATAGAACTGACATGGTTGCATTTGCCTCTGTAGTTTCTCTTTACAATTCCACCATCTGCATTCATTGTTGAGTAAAAGTGACATCGACATGTTTCTCTCCATCACCTTTCAGGCGGTGCTAGACAGCTTACTACTAGCATCTGTGACTCAACTCTCCACCAGGATACGCCAGTCTGTCGACAAAACAACCTGCAAAATCAGGTGAGCGTCGTGCTAAACAGGAAGTTGGCCCGTGAAGGGATGCTCTGTAATTGTAATACGGTAGGAATTTAATACTGAGGAAAGGGCAAATGTGGCATAGAGCTGTCAAAATACAGTGTGTTAAGATTTCTACCTTTGCTTAATGTCGGAAGTGGGCCATGCAGCACAATGTGAGTGGCACTTCACAAAGGTCTACTCTGACAACCAGCTACGCTTCTTACTCATTATAACAGCAGGATGACAACTCAAAGGCCTTTTTTATTCCCATTATCCACAGACAATGCCAGAATGAAATCGCTTTCGCAGTCAGTTAGTACTGCTATCACAAGGTATTTTACACATATCTTTATGTATTTGGCTTTCATCTATTTTTGTACCAACTTGGCCTCCAGGATCCTCTTCAAGGATAAAGAACGAAAATGGGAAGAAATTGAGAACAAACTGCAGGCAGAGCACGACTCCTTACTCCTCAAGAGCTCCAATAAGGTGATGCACATGTCCACTTCTCACACTTTCTCTGTTTTATCTGATGAAGGCTTGTGAAATAGACGAGACAGTTATATATTTAGCCATGCCAGCAGCATGATGAAGATGAAGATATCCACAGTGCCCACAACATAAATCCTAATGACTTTCCCTTTGTTGTGGTAAATTAAATGTGTCTACAGGAATTTTATGGATTGCCACGAAATTTGGTTCAAGTTACCTTAGTAATCACATTAGGGATCCCCCATCCTTTCCTCTAGCTCTTCCAGCAGGAAGAGCTCTTCTTTTTTTTTTTTTTTTTCTCAAACCGGGGACCTTGTAAGGTACAAAAAAATGTGAATTTGGTCCAGTTGATCATCTCGTCTGGCAGCCACGACTGGGCTACAGTGGCTGTAATATAATCCTTCGGGGCTACCCCAAAGTGCATCCACTAGAAGTACTTGTCTTTCCACTGACAAGCTCAGATTGTAATTCTGTGTCTAATTCTAATTCTAATTCAAGTGTCTGACAGCGTTACAGAAATGATTCCTACAAAGACAGATCTGAGAAGATCCTTTTTGTTTAACCAGACACTTGGTTCACAGCCCCACGAGCTCCATTTCAGAACACGGGAGCTGATAAGTCTAGTTGCTGTGAGTTTGTCAGTTTTAATGTCATCTGACTGAACTATTCAACGCACACAAGGTAGCAGTAGACCAGCAACTGTCTTTGTTCTGTGTGTTAAAATCCCTGGTTTTGTCAATTTAGTCTGGTGGCTTTGAACCAGCTGTTTCTGGTTAAACAAAAAGGATGTTAAAGATCTACCTCTGTAGGGATCCTTTCCAGACACTTTGAATAGCAATTCTGAGCCTGTCAGTGGTAAAAACAAGCACTTTTAGTGGATGTATTTTTGTTGTGGCTGACCCTAATCATTACATTTGGGCCAGTGTAGCTTGTTTTCTGCCTGGCTGAGGTGATTTAATGCACAACTTTTTGTACCTACCAGCCATTTGAAACCAAAATGACATTTTTTTCTTAAAAATAGGGCCCAGGTTTAAAAATACCAGAGTTGTCCTTTGATCCAGTCATCTGGTAGATGAGTTTCAGTCTGATAAGCATAATGTTTGCTTTTTGGCTCATTGCTTAGTTTGGCATGAATGAATACAAAAAGACAGACTTGAAAGGCCATTTGAGATGGCTACAGTAAATTAAATATTTTGCCTAAGAGTTTGTTTATGTCCGTAATCCATTAGCCTTTCATAGAATGGGATTAATGTCATGCAGTATTAAATGCACCATTCCCTGTCTCAGTAGCTGTACAAACCACACGGTATCTGATTAGTCACTGAAGCAATCATAGTGAGTGCTGACAGTGTTACAGCTGTCAGGGGGATCAAATCAAAGATACTTCAGTCTTGCACATACTATTTTGATTACCCTGCAAATTCCCTATTTTGAGAGAAGAGCATCATAAATTTGGTTGTTTTGATTGAGAAGGAGGACTTACGAGCTGTTGTTGCTGGTGCGAAAGAGTCGACAAAACTTTTTCCTGTGTCAGGGCCAGTGGCATAAATTCTGCCTTTAACCCAGCCTGAACCCCTAAAGACTGCCTGTCCACCACACAGTCACAAGGCTCATAAAGCATTGCTGTGGCGCGGCTCCAAACTTCTTCCTGCAGCAGCGAAGAGATGAATGGAGCTGATTTATTTGGTGTATGAACTTTGGCTTACTTAATCACGTCCTCAACCAGCCTTCATTTTTTACATATGTTCTCTTAACAGGAGATTTCAACCATCATTCAAGACCTGAGGAGAGTGGAAAGACAGTTGCTCGGTATGACCTTTCTTTAGTTGTTAGTGACCCACGACACAATGAATAACAAGTTTCTATAGTTTGTTCTATTTGGAACTTCAATTTCAGAGCGCTAATTTTAAATGTTGTCCTGTGCTAATCTGGCAGTAATTGACATGATGGTGGACCCAGACGGCACCCTGGACGCCCTGTCCAGTCTTGGCCTGACTAGCCCTCTGACTGACCAGAAGACCAGCCCTGGGACTCAGCAGGGAGCGTCGGTGTCGCACCCTGGAGCTGGAGCTTCCTCCAACACACCCTCCAAGCCCGAGGGCCCGGCCACTGATCCCTGTGCAGCGTCAGTCCCCCCAGAGGTGGCGGAGCGAGACGCAGGGCCCCAACACAGCTCTAGATCCTACAACTGACGCACCGAGAACATAATTCAGAATGCATCCTTTATGTTGGACATGTCGTGAAGCTCTTGAAAGAAGTGGTGTGAAAAGTAAGAGGACTTTTAAGTAACTGGTTTCGGACGAAGGAGGAAAGAGGGAGGGAAAGCCTGACTGCCCTAACTGTCAATCAAACTAACTCGTGATAGGACTTTGTAAAAGTCCAACACTACCAAATAAAAGCTCTTGGGAAGTGAGATTTACAATATGACAGCATTACAGTATAAATTGGTGGACTTGGGAAGAAGCTATGACATAATATACAGTAACCCCTCTGTGTTTTTGTGTTACAGCTCATTATCCATTATCCTTAAAACCATTTGAAAAAAGAGCAGATGTAAAAGATGAGAGGGCATGATGTTCAACATGAAATTCCTGCTTAGATTCTTTTACTGTGTTTTGGTTTTAAATCAGAGCATCTCTGACTCAGTCTTGCAATTCAGCTACAACCATTGAAGTGTTTGAGTCAAGCTTGTCAGTCAGCTGACTAAAGGCCAATGCAGAAACCCAAATTACAATGGTGCAATGGTGTCAAAGAAGGATTCAGCAGATGTGTATATGAAAAGTGTTCTTCTATCCTGCCATAGAATTATATACTAAAATAAATATATTGTTGGCCTGTTGCAATTACAATCCCCGAACCTGTCTCAGTAATGATTTTCCATCAGAAAAGGCTACGTTGCTTATTTGCTGGGAAAAGAACTGGGTATGTACAGTATGTACCAGTGTAAATGTTTATTATAGTTAAATTAAAATCTCCAATCCATGCCTTTTCTCGTGTGGCGATGTCGTCTGAACCAGTGTTATCAAAGATAGGCAGTGTGTGTTCATAGAATCTATAAAATCAAATGTAGCTCCCAGAAAGGTTTTTCCTCTTTCAAATGTATTTTGTCACAAGTGCCCTGGACCAAGCAATCAGTACAGTTGGAGAAAAGAGAAAGGTGTGTAGAGATGGTGACGTGGAAGTGCAATTTGTGTTTTTGCACATTACAAAGCTGATATATGTTACTATTCATCTCTGAGGGACCAGGACATGACGTGCCCCTATGGCGCTCTTGTATCATGTTGATGTCCTCGACCAAAAACAAAGCAGGGTGAAAGCCAGCTGCCTGTAGATGAGCTGTTTGTCAAATTCTGTTTCTGATCTCAAACAAAATGTTGTATTTGAACCAGCATTGACGGGGGCTACCTCTGAGTCCTGCAGCTGCATTTTATCGTTACTGATGCAAAGGAAGGACGGACAGTGTAACAACTGTGGGTTTTCCAATGTCTTGCCTCATACCAATGTTTACACATGAATGTAACCTGATCAGAACTGTTGTAACATTTTAGCCAAATCAACTTTAATAAAAGATGAATAATTGCATTTTGTGCTCAGCACCTACTATTCTTTAATTCTGTTTGGAGCATTTGGACAATTTTTGTTTGGATGTTTTGTATGAAATTTTTCTTTTTATTTGTAATGACGTTAGGTTATGTTGACCTTGCAATACCTGTGTTTGTCTCATTTCCAATAAAATGCATGATAATCATGAGCTATTGTTTGTTTGTTTTTGTAACACTATTATATAATAATTATTATGAATGATTTTTGAGACAAGTTAGCGAAACCATATCGATTTAAAGTGACAATATGACAGTGAACTGTTGCAGGGTTCGGCAAATCTTGCATGAGTTTTTTTTTTTCCAGTTTGGTATTAGTATTGTGGTATACATAAGAAAAAAGGGTTTCAGTACATCTTCCACCACTGATCTTTTATTTCATTTTAAAAACGGAAGTGACGTTAGATACAGTAACATATTAGAACAGATATAAGGTCAAACCTCATTTGTCCAGCTCTAGTAAAAAGTAGATTATTCCATTTAGGCTTCAATTTGTTCCTCTTTATCGCTCCAGAATCTCCTCCAGTCTGCCATCATCCAGATCTATAACCTCCCAGATCCACAAGAAACCCAATCCTCCATCATGTCTGGCCTCTCTCTCATTCTCTGCAGAGGCAAGTACACACGACAAATTAGGTTTTAGAGGCCACACTGCCAGAGCAACTGCACTGCTAATTGTATGTCTCCAGATATTCTGCTCTACTTCCTTAATCCTTAAAGCTGTGTCAGGGTTTTTCTCCCTTGCGAACATTCACCGCGGCTACTGGTGCACATCAGCTCTCCTGCAGGTGTTCACCTAGTGCTGCAGCGAACCCTACAGGGAACCTGAACTTAATAAAACTAAGTGGGAAGAATTCAGCCAAATTGTTCCCACTTAGTTTTATTAAGTCCAGGTTCCCTGTAGGGTCTGTTGTCGTACTCACGCTGCTTGTATTTATTGCGTATAAATAAAATATTCATTTCACTACAGGTTTTTTGGCTCTGAGGTGTCAGTCCGGGCATCCTTAAAATAAAACTGATGGTTTTATTTACTCATATAGACACATTAAAAATTAACATGATTATAAAATATTTGCTAGGTGATGCACAGCATGTGCCCTATGCACTATTCAGTGTAATTTGAGCTGCCATTGATGATTTAGCACCTATGCAGCCTCAGGGTGAATAAGATGCATAATGCAATGCTGTGTGTGTGTGTGTGTGTGTGTGTGTGTGTGTGTGCGTGTGTGTGTGTGCAGGATACTGGAGGCATTTACATATTCTGCACTCTCTCATTGATGGACCATCAGTGCTTATGGGCACTGGGGAGGAGAACAACAGGAATAGGGCAAAAAAAAATGCTTTGTCAGCAAAGTGAGTGATCAAATCCACTATAGTGAAGTGCAGAAGCAATGCACAAACACTGTACCTTTTGAAAAGCTGAAAGACTCGCCATCTCAATGGAAAACATGGATATTGTTAAAGCAGCATTTTGGCAAATGCGCTTATTTGGTTTCTTGCAGAGAGTTTGATAAGAATGGTACCACTCAGATTGACTGCAGTCAGCGGCAGTTAGCTCAGTTTAGCATAAAGACTTAAAACAGGGGGAAGCAGCTAGCTTGGCTCCACAACAGGTCACATTGTTACAGCAGATATTAACTGGATTTTCTTGGCTGGTCTCACAATGACATCGCGAGGCAACCAGCAGAGATGTGCAGATGTGCTGCATCAGAAGTACTTGTCAGATGGTCAAATAGCTTTGGAGTCCCCCTCCCCCCACACGTTTCCAACAGTGGATTAGGGAAGACTGTGTCCAATCAGTTGCACAACTTTCCAAAACCAACAATCCAACATGAGTGTCCACGTCATGCTGTGATTGGCCTGCTGTGCACAGGTGAGCAAGAGCGTTTAAACTTCTCTCAAGCTCACTTTTTTCATTATATGTGCAACTATTTCTGTCACCATTAATGTAAACAACTAAGTGAAACAGGATGAATACCTTCCAGGAGAAGCAATGTGAAAATGTGTGCTGCTCTTCCCACATTTCTCCGCCCTCTCTACAACGACAGGCTTTTCACTTTGCCTCCTAGTGTGGCCACTCAGGACATCTCGGATTTGTTCTTTTTTAAAATAATCCAGCCCTTACATATGTTTACATTCAGTGTTTCTCACCAAAATCCCTTGTGTGAATCCTTGAGGTCTAACAAATGTGATAATGTGATCCTTAAAAGTTTGAAACCTACATTGCTTCCATCCATGTTTATTGGCAAGCAGTCTTCTTGTTCCCATCCTTAGCTGGTGCTTACCACACTATAGATCAGTGGTATAGTGAGTTACCATTGGCAGGAATGTGTATTACATCACCTGTGTGAAGATCCGTCCACATTTGCAGCCTCTTGCGCTCAAACACAACAAGCAAAACAGGGACCAACTCACAGACAAATGGCTTGAAGGCGCTGGGACGCAGATTTTGTTACTGTTGAAAAGAGCCAGACTGACCGTTTCCAGTCTGGATGTTAAGCTAATTGGCTGCTGGCTACAGCCTTATATTTACTGTACATGTATGAAATGGATATGTAGCATCAATCTTTTTATGTAATTCTCTGCGAGACAGAACTACTGCAATTACTGCTTTAAAAATAGTAGGTCACATGGAGGTCAAGGTCACATTTTAAAATGCCCCACGAGGACAAAATTAATGAATCTTAAGAACTATGTACAGGATGAGCACGGTGGCCACCAGGGAGTTTGGGTTTCGAATTAGTTCAGTGCAAGTCAAGTAAATTTTTCTTACACAAGCAGCTTTTTGTATTCATAAGATAAATTCTGCAGGCTGTAAAAATCTTCAGTCATCTTGTTGGTGTGTCTAGGTGTGTGTGTCTAGGTGTGTGTGTGTGTGTCTAGGTGTGTGTGTGTGTGTGTGTGTGTGTGCCCCTTTTATAGCAGGCATATGGTGTCTTTCTCGACCTGTGCTAAAGGTTTCTTAAGGTGAGGCTGCAGTACTTCAGGACGTTCTGTCTCTGCCAGTATCGGTATTCTGTATACAAGGTGCAAACAGGAAAAGAATTCGATTTCATACACTTGAGTGCGTGTGAGAGTGTACGTGTCTTCATGTCTGATAGTCTCCTCACACTTCTCTCAATCAGATTACTCTCCTTCACTCTCAGCCTGATTGTCCAGTGCAGCAGCTTCTGTTGCTCCAGAAGCCCACAGAAGCCCATTGCCTGCCCCTCCCATGCCGCCTGGGAGACACACAAACACACACACACCCTCCCCAACAAGTGTGTGGGAGTTTGAGGAGGCACTGGTGCTCTCGCCACTAACAGACAGGGAGCACATTGTAGTTCTGGCGGCACAGAGTCCAATAGTGGCTGATTCAGCTACTGAATGATAGATAGAACAGAAAAGAGGGAAGACGGGAGTGACAGGATCTCAATGTGTACTTGGTTGTTGTGAGTGTGTGTGTGTGTGTGTATCAGACCGGCAGGCAGCAGCACACAGGTCATCAATGGAACTGTCAAATGATCCAAGGTCGAGGGGGCCAGAGGTGGCTTCCCCAGCTCTCCTGCCCTGTGTGTCCCAAATGAGAAGCAGCAGCTACAGCACGGTCCAGCAGCAAGGCTACTCTGCATCCATCTTTCTCCGACGCAAGGACAAGCCAGAAGGGGTGAGACAGGTACCTCTGAAACATCTAACTATATCTAACTATATCTGCCTTTTGGGGAGGTGAGGAGGTGGTGTTAAAAACTTTGAAATAGTAGAAGCATCTAAACTGTGTAAAAATATTTTGAGAGGAATTTATTTATGCATCACACTGCCCAATATGCAATATGACATGCCGTGAACCCAGGAGAGGAATTAGTATCATCAAATGGAAACCCATTCATTCTGAATGCCTGTGGAGCATCAGCCTCCACTCCAGAGAATTGCTGCTGGAGAAGTGTGCGATTGAGCTCTGTTGCCTCCAATGAGAATTGATTTCCACTTACTTCGCTCCTGGCACACAAAAAAAGACACACACCTACAATCTTAACTAACAGAACCTACAGTGTCTTTTAGATAGTTTTAGATTTTCATTTCTGAGTGTGAGGGTGTTTTAGCATTTGTAAACTTACGCTGAAAACATGTTCTTCAGAAGCCGGCATATTAACAGTGGAACAATCGTTCCTGCATGTTAAGATAAAAGCCTTTGCTTGGTCCAGCTTTGCTGCTTTTCTTTGAGTTGAATGTGATTAAACTTATTATCTTTGGGTTTTGGATCGTTGGTCAGACAAAATAAACACAATGAGTATATATCACTCCAGGCACTGGGAAATGGCCACAGACATTTTTATTATTTTCTCTAAAGCAGAGATTTATGTGCAGAGTATTTACAGCAGTGTGTAGTCTGTGATCCAATGGCATAATCAGCTGATGTTCACAACTGCATAAAAGCTCAAGGTTCTTTGGGCACACTAATACAAAGTGTCCTTTCACATCAAACAACACCTCCCACTCACCTATTCAAAAGTCAGACACTTTGAAAGTGATAACAGAGATTAAATACGTCTTCTCTTCTGATAGATTTGATTAGAATGTTTATACATTTGGGTTTGTGTGTGTGTGTGTGTGTGTTTGTGTGTGTGAGAAGGAGTAGGAGGTGGAAAGGACCAAAAATGCAAACAGGCCCGATGATGACTGATTTATGCAATGCCACCAGTGTGATCGCATGTTTCAGAATTACTGTGTGGGTCTACGAGCTGCCTGAGAAAAATAAATAAGTGGAGGGGAACCAGAGCTGCCTCAGGACGAGTGCATCCACTTGAAGCAAGTTGCCGAAATCTGTTATGCAGTTTTATCAATGTGACGATTCACATGACTAGTTTTCTTTTTGCATAAGAGGTAGTTTTCCTGCTTTTATTATCTCCACCACAGAGGTTATGTCTTCAGTCCAGTAGTTTGCTTATCAGTCGGCAGGACATCATAAGACCAACTTAACAGATTTCAGTAAAATTTGTCGTAAAGTTAGGCCATCTGTAAAGGGAGAATTTACTAGTTTTTGGTGCAGAGAGTGCCACCATGTTGGGACTCATAAAGCACTTTATGCAGAGTCGGGAAATATATCATCAAATACAATATTCATTCATTCATTCATTCAATATTTGAAATATACAATTTGTAAGTGTATCAGATTAAACTACAGAATACAGCAACCACGAAATATATCAAAATAAACTACAGTATTTTTGTATTTGAAAAATACATTTCCAAGAGGGCATGATGTCATTTCATAAACTTCCACTCGATATTCATAGATTTTGTAGCTTTCATTTCTAAATGATACAATGAGCCACAGTGCTGTTCAATTAAACTGGTTTAATAACAATGAAATATTGGCACGTTGTATATTTAACTGGGTGCTGTCAACGTGCCAGCATGGGCTGCCTACAGTTGACTTAATATCTAACTTTTGAATATAATGTGTAATAAAGTGTTTTTTTTGCCATACTTAATAGAGATATACCGATATACCACATTTCACCCACCTTTTGCTCCATTTGCATCATGTCATCAAGCACCAAACATAGATACAAATCTATGGTGCCAAGTGCCTTCACATAACAGGAGAAAATACTGTGAGTCAAGATTAGCCAAATATTTTGTGATTAAAATCTTTCATATGATATTTGAGGCATATTAGATGTATGAATATTCACTGTCAGAGTGGTTGATAGCTAAATGATGATGGTGACTATTGATGTGCTGCTGGATTTCAGTCACACAGTACAGCAGCATCAGTAAACATGACTGTCGCCTCCAACTAAATCTCGGCCTGGCCGACATCAAACACTTGGCTATTATCAGCTAAAGATAACCAATGTCTGGCCACAGTGTTGATCCACTTGGACGAGGGAAGACTGAAGGGTCATGATGGATCAACCTTAATTTATCAAGGTGGCCTATCGTGAATGCTCGGGTTTGGACAAGGTCGTTTTATAGACAAGACTATAACACAAAGGCTTGTTTAATACAAACAAGGATGCACCTTGTATACCCTTTGTTGAAGACATGCCATCACTGATTGCTTTTTCTTTTTTCTTTCATTTTCCAACAAACACGCCCTCCTCCATCACATTTTCACTGTATAGCATATAAGCACGACCTTTTCCCCACTTATTGTATACCTACATTTATTTCCTGTTTCATATACAAGTAAATTAAAAGAAAAAACTGATTGTCACTTATTTCCACCACTTACTGCTTCCTTGGCCATTAGAAAGAGTGCAGTTTTAAGCTGTTTCTGCGTTGGCTTCACCATTCAGATCCAGAGCTCTGTCTACTTCTTTTTCACAGTCTGTGCCAAAACTGTGAATGAATGTTAAATTGAAAACAATATTAGATCATTTAATTCAAATATATGAATATATAAAAGGCACACATAAACACATATACTGTTGGCAAAGCTGTTGTATTTTTACTTATTGGCATAGTTACAAACATTGATGGGATTTTGAATGAGGTTTCCTTACCTCTAGAACTCAGCTCTTTTTTCCCCATCAAGCAAATGCTTAGTCATGAAAAAAAAAACAATTCCATTATCAATTGATCAATTAAACAATTCATTCCTCCTCTCTCTTTTACCCACGTGGTCTGTTGGTTGTAGAAAGACACTCACTTATGGAACTTTCTGAACAACACAGCCAAACAGCAATTTTTTTCACCACTGGATCCCTAGCTGCACCCCATCCACAGTCCCTTTGGCATGTGGCCCAGCTGTCTCCTGTGGCACTGCGCCCGGTCAGCCTTCACTCAGCACATATCACCCCGAGTATGACGCCATGGCAACGTTAAAAAAAAAGTCCTGTGCACGCACGGAAACCTGCTGTTGAGCTTTTAGTGTGAAGGTGAAACACCTACATTGAGGCGTCCTTCTTTGGCACTCATAGGGGTGCGCTGTGAACACCAATATGATAATTTATTTAATTTGCAGGCCAACCTAATAATAATCAACATCTAGGCTTCTAGGTTAAACAAGTGAAGGCTTTGTAGATGTACGATAACAACTCTTTTCAGCACAAAGTAGGACTACAGTCACTACATACTGAGATACATCATTGAAATGCTATTGAAACAACCTAATCAAACCTTATTAAAACAGCAAAGGCCACCACATTTTTATCATCCACACACACACCTACACTGTGCCTTTGCCAGAGTATTATCATCTGCTCATTTGTGTGTAAAGCCTGAATGTGCCTTGCAGTGTGGCTCCTAATTATAAATGGTCCCTTGTGTTGTGCTGTACGTTGTCAGACAGTGATGTCCTGTGCAGAGTCAGGAGAAAGTAGGAATGAACTGTAAAGGCTGCTGTGACCTCTGAACTGCCCCCCTGCAAGCAGCATTGCCTGAAGAGCTCCTACAGCGGTTTAACAGAAGGAAAAGGAAAATGGGCTGGTACGCGTTTCTGACATTAGTATTCAGTGTTATGTCATGGTGGTGACTGTGCAGTTGGTAAATTGTTGGTGTCAACAGTTTCCTGGCATGACCGCTACTGACTGTTAGCTGGTGATCTTGTTCATGCTGTCACCCAGCTAAAAATGTCCCCGTGGCTGTCTCAGCTGTATGTGTTCATGATGGTCGGGGAAACAGTAAAAGAAAAACATCCTGCTTGTTTCTCCCTCTGTTCGGAGGTGTGTTTGTTTGACCCCATACATGGAGCTGTAGGAGCACTCACCTCTCCTGGGAAGTGGTCCAGACATTTCTGTCCCCCTCTGTCTCTTTCTCTTTCTCTCTCTTTTTCATTCGCAGACAGGGTGACGTGCAGAGGGCACCCGCCCCAGACAGACACAGCAGGTTTCACTGCTATGACTTTGTGCCTCTGCTGTATATCCCTCTAGATCCTCACACAGTGCTCCACAAGTCTATCATATAATTAAAATCACATACTTTGTGGGAATTACAGTGACAAGGTTAGGATGTGTTTCAATACAATTGCTGTGTAATTGAATATAATGATTGAACATTGAACTGAATGTAACAGAGCCTACAGCCACGTCACATGTCCAGTTAGCCTCTGTTCCACTAGTTTGTGTAACTCAATGCAATCTTTCATCTTCTATAGGTGACCCCTCCACTCAAACCGTGTCCACAGACTGTATATAATATGTGGCCATAGCCACCGTGACACCCGCCCATTGGTTTGTTGACTGCTGTTTTGAAGCCTCCGATTTGCCATTTTGGGCATCGCCATCTTGGTTTTGGAGCCAGAAGTGATTCATTCATCATTTTGCAAAGATTCTGCTTCTAATTGGTTGTGTGTGGGCATGATTCATCTGTGGTTGGATAGTCAGAAGCCCCACCCTAAAGTATGCTCTGAAAGTGTGAAGTAGGGTCAGTTTCTCAAAGACTTCTATACAATCTGACATCTTTGTGGCCATTAGAAGGAATTAAGTTTTAAGGCATTGGCTTCACTTTTTAGAATCAACCACTTTTATACAGTCAGAGCCTCTGATGTTTAGCCCGCACACGTCTAAGTCGTATGGGGAAATATTGTTTGTTAAAGGCCACTAAAAAACATAAATATTAGATAAAAAGCAATTTAAGATTGTTTTATGAATTTGAATGAATTTATATGAAGTGAGGCACACGACGGTTGCTGTTGTGAAAGGTGCTCCTCCACCTTTCTATTAGTGAAGTCACAAATGTTGATGGGGTTTTGAATGAGGTTTCCTTACTTCTGGAACAGAAGTCAGCTCTTTCTGGTACACTAAAACATTAAGAAAGACAAAGACGTACATGCTGATCTTTAGCAAGTCTAATTTTTGCCATGTTAACCATCTCTAGCAGCTCAGAGTTGCTAATTAGTGCTAAAAACAAAGTACAGCTGAGGCTGATGGCAGTGTCATTAGTGCTGCAGGTATTTGGTCATAAGCCAAAGTATTGAACGACTTAATAACTGCACGTGATGATGGTGATATACAGTAAAGTCAGAAGATCCTGAACACATACTGATTATGTTTTCCAATACTATATAGCAAACTGCTGCCTGTTGTATTTAAGTCTATGGCCTACTCTCATTTCTCTCTCATCCCTCATTAGACCCTTCATTCACTCCCTATACAGTGCTGGACTCATAAACAACAGCAGCTTGCCTGTAGTCAGCAGCATATGTTGTTTTCTGCTTTTAGGCGACGCTATATTCATCTGTGAGAAAAGGGTTGGGGCAAATAAGAGGGTGCAAAAAAGTGTTTGCATATTTTATTTTTTCCCTAATGAGGCCCTTTAATGTACTTCTGTGCAATAGGAAGAGGCAGTGCAGTGGAAGTGAGACATGAATGAGTGTTCTGGTATCTGGTACATTACTGAAAAGCACATTTATTACAATGATTTAAACACAGGGGGGATTAAAGCAGCAGACAATACCGCTGACTTACAGTTATGTCCTTAGTGGAAGTCATTAATTGGAGCTATAGGGCGGTTTTTGAATTCTTTTGCCTTCTCTGAACAGAATTGGGTGCATGTGTGTGTTTAAGTGTGTGTACATGCCACACTTAATGAGTTTAGAACAGTTTTGCAGCAGCTGTCACACAGAGTGGATCGCCCATTGCATGTTTCAGCATCCCTCCCCTCTAAGCCTAGCCCAACTGCTTTCCGCCAGATGAGGTTTGTTCACAAGGCAGATAAAAGAGGAAGATAAAGAGAGAAGAGGAAGAGGAGGGAGGAATCGAGGAGGAGGGGGTGTTGCTGGGGATCGGAGCTACAGCTCTGTATTGGCCATTAGAGCGAGAGGGGTTGGTCTTTCTCCATCTCTTTCACCACCTCCACAGAGGAGCAGGGAGCGAGCAGCGCACATACAGCTCACACACACACACACACACACACACACACAAACACACACACACATGCAAACACACATAGATGCTGGAAGAACCATGTCAGGGCATGGGTTGGATCAGTAGCTGAGGCGCATACACACACACACACACACACACACACACCTTCCAGGACAGTGAGGAGCCAGCGGGATGAAGACAGCAATAAGGAGTGAGGAGATCAGTGTGGGACAGGCTGAGGAGTGGGCGAGGAAGACAGAAAGACAGACAGACAAAGATGTGTAACTGAGCAGCTGTTTCACACCAGTCACAGAAGTTTAGAGGAGTGCTGCTCTCATGGCGGGACCAACCACACAGGAGCCGTTGAAGGTGATGTATGCAGCCCTCAACTACGTTCGCTTTACTTGCATCCATACTTGTGTGATATCATTCTCATTTGGACTGTCTGTTAAATGTTAGTGCATATTGTCTTCGGGTTGTTACTGCTGGCTTCCTTTACATTATTCATTCATTCATTAATTCATTCGGATGAAAATCCTTAAATTAATTCCATGTGCTCTTCAATCAACCAGTGAAAACACAGGTGAGTATGATAAACACAGTTGAGACTAATAATTTCCTTGTCAATCCATTTAGCAATTACTTCTTTGAACAATCAATTACCCTTCAGTCTGTAAAACGCCACCAATTTGTCCGTCACAATTTCCCAGAGCCCAAGAGGACATGTTCAGATTCCTAATTTAGTCTAAATAACATTAGAAACACAAAGATAAGCAATTTCACTCATTTGGGAATCTGGAACCAGCTAATTTTTCGTTTTGCTTGATAAATGGCTTAGATAACTCTATTATTGCCAATTATGAGAGCATTGCCAATTCATTTTCAATTAATGATTTAGTCTTTAAAATGCTAGAACACTGGGAAAAAGTGATTATCCCACTTTATCACAGCCAAGGGGATGCCTTTATTATTACAACTATCAGTTTATTGCCAATTGACTTTCCTTCAGTCAAAATAATTTGATAATCACTTAATACTGTCAGCTGTACATGCAGTGTGAGTTATGTAAGGTTATTGTGACTGCCCTGAAAACAGCTGTTGGAGACCGCTTGAGTATCCAGCATGTTATTATGTTATTGTGTTTTTGAAGTGAAGGAACTATTGGGTCTTACTGCATCAGTGGCTGTAAGTCGACCGATCTGTCTCACTCCATCAGACTTGTTCTGTATCGTGAAGCTTTATTTCCCAGCAGCCATGTACACATCCACAAGTCAAGCATGGTCCTTGACTCTGCTAAATGTGATGAAGAGCTCAGTGGTCTCAGTGGACAGCGCAGGAGTGTTAAGGCACATCCGGCTGGCACCAGTCTTTCAGCCCTGCTGCCTGAGACAGACAGTGTAGATAAGTCTGGGAGATGAGGCTGGCAAACACCCTGCAACCCCGGCCTTCTCTCAGACTCGGTGCTGAAATAGCCTTTTTCTTTTGTTTGATAATGACATTTTCTAAAAGTTGGTGCTGGGAGTCAAATGTCTGAGAAAGGTTACTGCTTACCCTACCGCACATACACAATTCACTTGATTGATCGAACACAACAAAAGAGAATATGTAATGTGACATGATGACAGCTCACAAAACCGACAAAGCCAAACAGGGCAGGGAATGAGATGGTGAAAATCTGTAGTCGTAAGCAAAACAGAAGTGCCAAACTGCACTTTTAAAACAGTGAAAGTGAAGACTCCTCAGGCTGGATCAGGGCAGTAAGGCTTCTCTGCATCATAACCTCTGACCACAATGGCATATATATATATATATATATATATATATATATATATACACACACACACACACCATATACTGTGCACACATACATGCACACTAATATAGCCTTTAATATTGCTTGTCATAAATGTGACACTGGATGTATGCATCCTGGCACAGAGGTCATAAACTCCCTTCCAGCTGGGATTCGCTTGAACAACAGAACAGTGTACAGAAAAGCATAAACCAGAGCTTTCCAATATTCCTTTACAGTTCAGCTTTACTGGGTATGAATTTGCCTTCAGCTGGAGAGCGTTCCACTCCACTTGTCCTCTGCCTTGTAGCATAAAGTGAGATTTGTGAAGCTGGGGAGGGGGTTGCAAGGAGGGGGGATTGCACCAGAGTTTTGAATTCCTCTGGAGCCTGGTTGTCAAATCAATGGGTTCTACTGTCAAAAAGAGTAGTAGTCCTATTGATCATGAATCCTATCCTCTGATCAATGATATTGGCTGAGGACATTAACATTTAAAGGCTCCTAATCTCTCTTTTTTTTACACCACCCAAAACTAACTGCCATGTTGATGTTCTGCAGCTCTACAATGCTGCAGAACATCCATTAATGACTTAAGGTGTGTCTAACTCTTCCCCCAGACCCAGCAGAAGTGCATCGCCATCTTTGCCCTCCTCTGCTGCTTCGCTGTGCTGGTGGCACTGATCTTCTCATCAGTGGACATTTGGTGGGACGATGAGGATGGCATCACAGAGGAAAACTGTAGCAGAGACTGTCAGTAAGTGTGGCCTGATAACATAACAGGGCAGCTTCCTCTGGAGCCACGAAAGGCTTTATACAACTTTTTCCACATTTGCAATAGTCCTAGAGATGTTTAAACACAGACACTGACTTTTCCTTTAAGGCTCCACACACTCAAAAAAAAAGCATGTGTATACTTTCAGCATCGTGCTCGTGGAGAACATTCCAGACGACCTCTCTCTCTCCATGGATGGCAGACCCCACCTCCCTCTCTCTGTTGGCTTTCACACACTGTTGGACCAGGCAAAGCGCTCAGTCGAGGTGGTGTCGCCTGTCTGGGCTTTAAACCCCTGGGACCTGCAAACAATGCCAAGCGCTGCCGAACAGGTACAAAGTCATGGCAGACAGTCTGAAAAAAATATCCCCCTACATTCCTGCAGAACGTGAACCAGCTGCATTTCCCAGGTGGTCTGTAAGAGCAAATGCAATTATTTTCAAGTAAATCTGTATGTAGTCTTTTAATGAGGTTAGTCCTGCTTAGATGTAAGGCTTGCCCTTTTAAAGACATCTGGGGACGCTGCTCAAATGCGCAACTACAGTAATGCTGAACATCGCTCTCCTCCTCAGGGTCATCTCTTGTTCCAGAGGCTGCTCAGCCTGAAATCTCGTGGGGTCAAACTGAAGATTGCCAGCAGTCTGACTAACTCGGCTGAACTGAAGACCTTGGCAGCACACAGTGAGTGGTTGTCATATTTTCATTTTAGAAAACCAATTTGTTATGCCATTGTAGCCAACCAGAATGAAGATTTATGGCTCTGACAACATTTCCTTTGCACAAACCAAGATTCCCCTATACTCCCATATATACACCTCTAGTACATTTTGTAGTTACCTGTTCTAAGCTAGCAGCATTGTATTCTACATATTGCATTACAGAAGCTCTGATTTGTGTCAAGGAAAACAGATGTAGCCTCATTTACACCATGCAGCCCCACCCTGCAGCTCCACAGCTCAGGTCATACAACCTTCATGCCTGCCAAACTTCAAAGTGAAGGTCAAAAAATCATGAATGTGCAAATGGCTTTGCCTCTCAGGCCTGCCTGCTTTACCCACATGTCCATCAGACAGACCAAGGCCAACTGGCACACTTCCACAACTCTCTCTATCTCGTACTTTCAAACTTTTTATACCACCACCCCTCTCCGTCAGTCTCTCTGTCTGTCTCTCTGTCTGTCTCTCTGTCTAGATGGAGAGGTTCATTTTGTTAATATGACAGCGCTTACCAGAGGAGCGATGCATTCCTCATTCTGGATAGTGGATCGGAAGCACATTTACATCGGGAGCGCTGATATGGATTGGAGGTCGCTGTCCAAGGTAACAGCAAACATTGACAACATGAGCGTGCAGAGTAAAACAGAATAGAGGGTAAAAAACGCCTCTGCAGTCAAGTGTGGTCACGTCTGCAGTTCATCTATGGCCTAACAATGGCTACAGTAGCTTTTGATCTCCAAGAAATAAAAGCTGGACATACAACAATGTAATTAAATGATAACCTGGGCACCTTATGGGGGCTTGAGACAAAGTCTGGATGAGTTCCAGTGTACCTGTTTCTTTTTATGCCGTTACTCCAGCAGCTCTTAATGGGCACCGAGGATGATTTAAGATTGCTGTCTGAGGCAGGCCAGAAAGACAAGTAGCATTTCACTTTGCATTTAGTATGTAATTCACAATAGAGGAGGGACCAGGGATCATTAGCATACTACTACATGAAGTGATTACCTGGCACTTTTCATGTTTCAGCGCCAGCTGGAGGTAGAACTACTGTTCGGTGTAATTAACTAAGGAGCCAGAGGGAAGGAGGGAATAGACACATGCATGAACACACACACACACACACACACAAAAGACAAAAAGCGAATGAGGCAGAATCTGTCAGAAATTCACCATGCATGGTCGTAGAATAGGCTGAAACCACTGTGAGCTTCCTTCTGTGTCACTCACCAAAATAGAATGAGCACAAAACACATTTCTGCTGTGTAATTAATGACCAGGAGGGAATATATTTAGAACAGCTGTCTCTTCACTTTTTATTGTGCTGTTTTTCACCATGAGAGGGACTGCAATGATTGCAATGATAGTCCACCTGGGTAAGGGGGTTAGGGGTCCTGGCAACATTTACAAACTTTCAGCTGTGATCATTAAACAGCTCAAACAAGAACAACTGAAATAGCTCAACACAACTAATATTATTCAAATTCAACACAATATGCCACTTTTAATGACTGCTGCTGTCTTAAAATTATTCAGCCGTTGAATAGAATCCTTAATAAGAGCATTCATTTGCAAATCAGGTATTGTCTCTAGGACACCTGCAAGGGCCACATTAGTTGCATCAGGTGTGCTTGAGATAGAACACATCAAACACCTGGACTGACTCGTTTGTTCACAGGAGTTTGGTTTCATGTTAGAAATATGGGTAAGTCAAGAGAACTATCCAAAAAGTTGCACAAACAAGGGATACAAAAAGACAGAAAAGACACTGAGTGTTCATAGAGAAACTGTTGGAAGCATAGTTCACAAGTTCAGAGCTAAAGGAATATTGGCTGCACGACCTGGACGTGGCAGAAAGGTGAAACTATCAACGGGTGCCACCAGATTTCTGAGGAGGATGGAGTGACTGCAAATGACCTGCAGCAAGACTTGGTGGATAGATACTGAGGTTTCACTTTCTACAGTACGGCACATGCTAAATGTTGAAGGCTTATATGAAGTAACTCCAGGACGAACATCACTACTGACCAAGACAAGCACAAGACAATGTGTAATGCGTTGAAAACCATATAAAAAAAGCCACAGAAGTTTTGGGATTCTGTTCTGTGGAGCGATGAAACAAAACTGGAACTTTTTGGGTCTATTGATCAGCAGCATGTCTGGGGGAGGAAGAATGAGGGATACACTGAGAAGAACATCCTGCCTACAGTGAAGCATGGCGGTGGCTCAGTGATGCTCTGGGGCTGCTTTGCTTCTTCTGGCACTGTAAAACTGCTGTGCAGTCTTGGAGGGCAAGATGGGTTCAATCAAGTATCAGGAAATCCTTGGAGGACACATTATGCTGTCTGTGAAGAAGCTGAAGCTTGGGCGTCATTGGACCTTCCAACAGGGCAATGATCCTGCATACCTTAAAGTCCACTGAGGATTGGCTTCAGAAAAAGTCCTGAAAGATACTAGAGTGCCCGTCACAGTCGCCTGACTTAAATCCCAGAGAAAATCTCCGGTGGGATTTGAAGAAGGCGGTTGCAGCACACAAACCCAAGAACATTAGAGAGCTGGAGGCTATTGCTCATGAGGAATGGACTATGATTCCTCATGGACACTGTCAGAAACCGATGTCTGGCCATGCATCATGTTTGCAGCAGGTCAGAACAGCAAAAAGGTGCTCTACTAAGTACTAAAGATGCTTGTTAAGAAGGGATTGAATAATTTTGAGACTGCAGTAGTCATTAAAAGGGGCATATAGTGTTGAATTTGGAGAAGCCATCTGTAATAGTTTTGTTGAGCTATTTCAATTGTTTGAGTTTTTTATTGAACATAAGTTTGAAAATTCTGCAATTAGGTGCAACTTTAACTCCACAATGGCTGAACACTGTTGTCCTTTATTCTCCCCTCAGAAAAATACTGATCCCACTGTAATTAGTAGTAATTAGAAGTACTACTACTATCATTATTCCTCTCACAGTGTTGCCATCGTCCCTTCGGCCTTCTACCTGATCTGACTTCCTCTCTCACATCGCTAAAGCATACCTATCCAGTGAGCACACCTACACTCAGACTGCAACTTTTCTGCTGCGTCACCGCTTCCTGCGCGCTCCTTTTTCACCCCCCCCCCTCCCACAGAGGAAAGAACTGGGGGTGCTGGTGTATAACTGCAGCTGTCTGGCTCTGGACCTCCACCGAATCTTTTCATTCTACTGGCAGCTCCATGAGAAGGACTACATCCCCTCCATCTGGTCAAAGAGAGTTACAGCCCTCTACGGGAGGCACGAAGCCCTGCAGCTCCAGCTCAACTCTACCCAGGCTGCTGCTTATTTGTCTGTGAGGAATGACTTTGTTATGTTGTAGTATTTACTGCATGTTAACACATACATTGACTCTATAAGATGCACAACCCATAGGTTGGGTCTGTTATAAATGCTTAGACTGGGTTATATTTCCTTTAAGGCACCAATTTCCTGACTCGTGACTAAAAGCATAAAAGTTTCATTACCAACTAATAACAGACACACACAAGGGGGCGATTAATCATGTTAATATCATGCTGGGGAGCATCTTGAGTCTCAATATCTCAGCACCTCGGCCTAATTTGACAGTAATGAATCTTGTTACCCTCCAAGCGACAAGACGCTTATCAGTTGCATTCAGGACATTTATCATCCTATAGGAACTAATGGAGCCATGCTGTCACAAGCTGCTGGCAACTCCAGCTTCCTCTTGCGCCTCACTTCTTCCAGCAGTGATACATGGTTGGAGAAATGTGCCTTGTTTTTCTTGTTCTTTACTCTGTCAAAATATTACTCTAAACCTGTCACACATTTAGGTCAATTCTAAATTCAGGTTATGTTACTTTAATCGACTTTTGTTTGCTGAACTGAAACAAATTCGTCCATTTTCGTTATCTTTGTGGGATTTTGGATGCAATCCTGTCTGAGTGATGCATCCTATCTGCAGACCTCCCCTGAACTCTTCTGCTCCAAAGATCGCACCAGAGATGTAGACGCCATCTATCAAGTCATCCAGAGTGCAAAGACATTTATCTTCATATCCGTGACGGACTACCTCCCCCTGCTGACCAGGACTTACAGAAGAACCTCAGTCACAAGGTAGAGCAAAGCCCTGTATCCCCGAGAGCTTTGACATTCAAGCTGAATCTCCTCACCCATTACTTCCATTTTAAACTGTATTTTTCTTCAGAGAAAGAAAGAAATCAGTAGCATACATTTGAGAAAGACACTTCATGCGAATCATTGCCTTTAGATTGGGTCTAATTACAGCGTTTGCGTCTACAGGTACTGGTCGTCTATCGATGAGGTGATCCGAGAGGCTGTGGTGCTGAGAGGGGTCAGAGTTCGCCTGCTGATAAGCTTCTGGAAGAGGACTCACCCTCTCACCTTTAACTTTGTCACCTCCCTCACATCGCTCTGCATGCAGCTGCACAACTGCTCATTAGAGGTGGTACGTGAATTCACAATAGTTCCTCCAAATGTTCTATGAAAGCTGTAGTTCATCACTCACAGTGATCTCTTCGTTATGCAAACAGAGGTTTTTCAGTCACAAGGAGCAAAAGGATGATATTCAACATGGACTCAACCACAACAAGTACGTGGTGACCGACAACGCTGTCTACATCGGTAAGCAGTGTTTAATGTGCTTGCAATCTATTATTGCACTATTTACACATTTCCAGGAAGCTCTTGTTTTTATATTGAGTGTTATTCTAAAATTACACAGTACTTATTCAATAATTCAACATTTTTGAACATGTGCTTGCTCTCTTTTTTAATCAAGACATGACTCTCACGTTGTAGATTGGTGTCGGTCCTCTCATCTAATCGTCAAAGAAGTAAATTTTTCCAAATATCAAACTATTATTTTGTATTTGCTCACTCACAGACAGACACTAAGACACACCAAACTACATATAGACTTGTACAGGCACATCAAGACAAAAAATGCTGGAACTCAGAGTCATTTCATCTTCACATGTTGCCTGTTAGACACTCAGCATTCAAGGTTTGCTGTTTGCCCACAGGTAACCATGACTGGGTCGGGAGCGACTTTGCCTTTAATGCGGGTATTGGGCTGGTGGTCAAGATGAAAAATGGTATTAGGGACAGGGGAGCGACAATCCTGGAGCACATCAAGGCTGCTTTTGAGAGAGACTGGAGGTCACAATATGCTAAGAGCCTGCAAGGAAACAAAGACCAGCAGGGCAAATACAGAAACCTGCAACAAACGAAAATGAAGACCAAAGAAGAAAACGAGTGAAACTACCCTCTATCATAATAAGCACAGAATGTCTTTCTATATCCTAAAGCCTCTTAAGACTGAATACTTCACAACACATGTACACAATAAGAGAATGTGACGTATACTGTTAGACTTGACTTGACTTTATTCTAATAGATTCAGTTACAGTTAACAGAGACAATGTTGAGGTGATAATGTGACTCACTGCACTTTTGAGTCACAGTAACAATATCTAACTATTTAATGGATTGTCGACTGTTAGCCTATATGAGCATGCTATGCTGCATGAATATTGAAAGCAATGAAAGCAATATTCAAATTCACACTATAGACTAAGGCAAGTTATATGCTAATTATAAAATCAATATACTCAATGTGAGACTTAATAGGAATCTATGAACATATCACATCAAACTCGCCAATAAATATGACATTTAGTATTTAATGAAGAGTTTTGCTTGCAGTTTTCATTTGTATTTCATAAACCTTTTAGTACTTTTGGCTGTGCATAGCATTCAGACCTGCAACTGTAATGAATTCAGTTTCTTGAATGACAAGCACACACAGGCTTGCGCAGGAGCTTCACAGATGTGACAACAGCTGTTTATAATGTCAGTGAAAAAGCTTGTCCTTATAAAATGAACATTTTTTTTCCTAATCGCTGCTGTGTTCATTTCAGCATCACTTCGCCGGGAAGCACAGAGCAGCCAGCGTTTATACACACAGATTCCAACAAAACAAGGTCAGGTGCTTCTCAGACAATAGTAAGACTCTCACAGCTTTTGTTTTCTCCTAATTAGCAATGACTAAAGCATTTCTGCCCAACCACGGTTCATATTTTCCTTTTATCAGAACTCTAATAAGCTCTGAGTTCTTTCCCAGCGTGCCTCGTGTGAGGTGATGCACATGGAGGATGAAGACCTCAGCTCCTGTTGTCTGGTTTAAATAGGCCTTCACAGTTAGAGTGCAATTAGAAAAAAGCACCCGTGCATTTGTATGCAGGCAGGTATATTTAATGAGGCCAGTGTGCATAATATACAGTAATCTTGAATCCTGAATATTGCATCGTTAAAGCGAAAGAGAGTGTGTTCAGGTGTCCAACACACCACCCACACACAGTTATCATCCCACTGGAGTCCAGTGCTCTGATAAACACATTCAATGGAATACTCTAATTTTATGTCAAATGGGAGAACAAACTATTTGTTTGTCTGTACAAATGGACTATATGCTGTATGTGACTGTTAACTAATGGAAACCATTTCACACCTGGCATTTAGATTTGTCGAATGAATCAACACCGGAACTTATCAGAGGAAGAAATCATGTAGTCATTTTAAATATTGCACTTTCAGTACATTAAAAAACTACTTTATAAGTATAGGCACGGATACGGTCATTTTATATTTTTGTACATTTTGTGGTGCTGTTGAATTGCGTTACAATGACAGGTGTTTTTATTATTTTGTCCACCCCATTTATATCAGTAAGGGCAGGCTGAATAACAGAGATATAATATATATATATATATATATATATATATGTGTATATATATATATATTATATCTCTGTTATTCAGCCTGCCCTTACTGATATAAATAGGGTGGACAAAATAATAAAAACACCTGTCATTGTAACGCAATTCAACAGCACCACAAAATGTACAAAAATATACACACATATATATATATATATATATATATATATATATATATATATATATATATATATGTATAATGCTATACAATTCAACAGCACCACAAACTAGATCCATCTGCCGAAATTGTATAAAGTGAACTAAAACATTGTAACCCTCATGAAAGTAGGATTTATTGCAGCCACGTGGGTGTACCTAATAAACTGTAGTTTGTAACATGTAATCAAAGTTATAAATTATACTTACGAGCACTGTTCGTATACAGTATAACATTACAGGGTTTGTATAATATTTGTACTGACTGATTCACTGATCTGTTCCCTGTGTTGAGCACAAGGTGGCGCCATTGCACCATCACAGGCTCCGGCCTTTGGCAGCCAAAAGTTTGGCAGGAAGAGTTCAGAGGTTTTTATTCAGGGGGGGAGAACAGCCTGAATCACACCCATGGGCATCATCTGTGTCTGTCTTTGGTAAAGTAATGAAGCTTTTAAAGTGAATTCATCATTTATTTTATCGCTGAACGGGCTCCCTGAGCGGAACCAGCACATTAAGGGAAAGTTTATAGCTGCTTATCTGAAAAACTGGTAAAAAAAAGTTATATCCTGGGCCATTTTTAACATGGCTCTGTTTAGCTAAGTGGCTAACGTGTGCGTGCGTGCGCGTGCGTGTGTGCGTGTGTGGGGGCCGCTGCCGGGGAGGGGGTGGGGGCGCCGTCGTCATGGTAACAGATTAAAGGCAAAGCTATTTCAGATAGCTCCATTAGCATTTCTGCTGCAGCGGCTTCAAACTCCACGGGAGACAGAGAGAGAGAGGAGGGGGGGGCAATACATTTTATGGTGTCCTCACTGAAATATGTTCTAAAAAAATATTTCAATAACTGCCACTTTAGGTAATTTAGTGCTTGTAAAAATCTCTCGCACATCAGCGGTAACTCTCTGTGTAACGAGAGGAGGAAGAGGAGGAGGGGGAGGAGGAGGGGTTTGGGGAGCTGACGGCAGATGCCTTTGCAGCAGAGGACCAGGGAGGATGTAAGTGTGTGTTAGTGTGTGTATGTGTGTGTCTGTGTGTGTGTGTGTGTGTTGCGGGACAAAATGCGGACACCGACTCGGCGACGTTTAAAGTACCGGATGCTGTGGATGTAGCAGCCTGGGAGAGCAAAGCTAAACCGCAGTGCCGAGAGGAAACACTCAACTAGTTTAAATGAGATGGATGGGACGGCTTGGATGGTGCACTTCTGCAGGACTGGCTCACTCCTGATGAAAATGTAGGTTGCCACCAGTCTGGGATATTCAGCTGAGATTCATCACCCTGCTGGTAAGGATGGAGAGTGGAGTTTTTCTGCCCTGTCTGGATCAGTTCATGCTGAGCCCACTTGTCACTTGGGTAAGTGCTGCAGGAGGCTCTGATTTCCTGGCAGAGAACTGTGATACCGACCTCTAATACTGTGCTCTCTTTGTTATCTAGGTGAAGACATTTACGCCAAACGATGGGGGCACTCACTTGGACTTCTCTGAATTATTAGATGGAGTCTTTCTCAATGACATAATGACTGAGATGTGAGTCACTTCACGCCTGCTTTGTTCTTCCATCTTATATTTCACTTGTCATGTTTCTAATCCAGGTTGTGACTGTAGAGTCCAGATGGGTATTCAGATTAGTGGCCTGTGTGTTGGAGCTGTTGGCTGTCATACACTCGGTGTAGCATCTGTCATTAAGTTATGACTAACTGTGAGGTTTAAGGGGAAAAAAGCTCAGATGAAATGTCAGTCAATCATCCCAATCAAACTGAACTCTTTTTGAAGAATTAGGCATATTTCCCCCCCCCCCCTCCCATCCCATCTGTAGCAGATACAGTATCAAGCATCTGCTAACATTCTTACCCGGACACTAACAGTACCGGCTTTGTCACTCTGCAGTAAGAAAGGGGATCTTTGTAGTCTGCAGCAGTCTTTAAATGCAACTTCCTCATTACTTACAGGTTAGGGTTTCCTCAAAAAATGTTCCAATTAGCATGAAGGTTGCAGATCCTCAGCCTGCACTGAGAGACATCACTTAGAGGAGAAAGACTAGGAATGGTCCAGATCTGCCAGGACATGAGACACATCATAGATACTGTCAAGGCGCTACTTAAGAGATTATGATTTAGGTGCCTTATGTTCTGAGGTAAATAACCCTCACCCATAAAAAGACACTAGCTTGTGGTCCTCTGGCAGTTTGCAATGTGTCAAAAACTTGTGCGAGCTAACACTTTAGCCTCCCCTGTTTGGATGAAATGACACTTCATACACTGACAGAAGACTAAAACTGAAGAGTTGCAAAGAAAGGGTTGAAAAACTGATGACCCAGTGCACTTGTGGATAATGCTGTCTAGCCACCCCAAGTCTACAGTATCCATTCATCCCACTTATCCCCCAGGGTCACAATAACCAGCTCTAAATGCAAAACAATGCTGCGCCGAGGGGAGGGGAGAGGAGGGGAGGGGAAGAGGCGGGATAATCTCCCGGATTGGGAGACCCTCTGGGATTAGGGCCTCGCTGCTGGTGTATAGTGGCGCTGGGACACAGATGGGAGGGAGGAGGAGGCACAGAAACAGGACAAACAGCACAGAGATGGAGACAGGCAGAATAAAAATTGTGATGCGCAGGGCAGCTAGGCAGCAGCTCTCTCTCTATGTTTCTGCCAAGGTATAGAATCAATTTGACACAACAGGTTTCCCGAGCAACAAGGTGACCTATACGACCACACAGAGGTCGATGAATTGCAACATTTCAGCTATAATGTGTGACAGTTCAGCCCCAGACTACAGTGGGACAGAGCCAACAGCCCAAGAATCCAGCTAAAAGGTTTTCTTTTGGGTAGGAAGTCTAATGCCACCCCATTTGGCCCGAAAACAGCCCAGTTTGCTGGCTGAAAGGAATGACGACACTCAGGCTAAAGTTAGGAATGAAAGGAGACCTTATACATGTTTTCATGACGATTCTTCAGCCAAGACTTTTACCAGCTCGCCGCTTCCTCTCCCTCCAGTCCACTGACAACCACTTGTTTGTATGTAAATAGCAGAAACGTCAAGTAAAATGCCTTTTATGTTGCATCCCATCTTCAGAAATCCCTCGGCTACACCTCAGGGTGCAAACAAATTGAGCCGAGATCCAAGTCAGAGGATCCAAAACCTGAACTTCCTTGTCCAGCAAATCAAGACGTATTATCTGGTGAGTGTTTGGATGTTCCCTCCCTGTGTTTCTCAGCCTTATAGTATGTTGTATAACGGATCCAAGCTTCATGCTGCCAAGCTGTCCATCTCTCTCTACATGGGATTATGATATGTAAACATTTTATTTGGATTTTTTTCAATTCTGCCTCATTTTGCATCACCCACCATGCTCACACTGGCTCACACGTGCGCAAATATAGTCGGTCGCACTTGTGTCTCAGCAGATCAACTAGTTCTTCTTAAGATGCATGGCCTAAATATCAGCCATGTACACATCTGTGTAATCGGCACAGCAGCGAGGTTAGAGCACAGCAGAGGGCCACAGTAAAGCTGCAGTCAGAGCCACAGACAGTTAGAGCTTTAGAGTGACACATAAAGTCACGAGATTCAGGGGCAGACGCCACTGATGTTGAGTGTTGGATTTTCTGTCTGTGTCAGAGTAATTAAGTATGATTCGAGCTAAGCTTTTCTCCGATAAGAAGACAAGAAAAGTAATTTCACTGAGGACAGCACAATAAAGGACTTCAGAGAAGCACAGCAGAGGAAGGATTCGTTTCTAAATATGATTTTATTACCGCAGATTAATTGTATCATCAATGTCTAACCATTGTCTCTGCTGTAGTTGGTCTTTGGAAAATTTGGTTACTTTTTAGTGCCTCTGCTCTCACTCACTGCAGCTCTCCATCCAAGGACAAACAAGGACAAAGACTGTCTTTGCTTGTATCAAAATGACTCTTAATCACGTACACTTCAGTAAAAGTAGATTTAGGGCAGCTTTTGACCCCAAGTCAGGTGATCATCAAAGTTACTGCAATGTATCCTGAGGATAATTTAATGGCAATCCATCTAATAGTTGTTTCAGTCCGGACTAAAGTGTTAGACCAACCAACTGACATTGTTAGCGCAGAACTACGCCGCTAGCATGGCTAAAAATATTGCAACATGGAGTCTTTACACATCCTCTCAAAACCTATTGGATCGAATAAACAAATTGTCATCCTCTACAGTTTAATTCTGAAAATACGTTTCCCAATCAGACTTTTCTAATCCCTCTAAAGACCAAAGACTTGCTCTCAGTTCCACTCACCATAACAACATATAAACTACGGGAGGAGAGGAGGAGGAGAGGGATGGGAGTTGAACTTTCCTTAAAGGGTCACAGTGGCAGGCACTCGAAAATGTTGATGCAGGTTGGACCCGATTACATCAGAGACTAAATGACTCCAGTCAACTGTAGCTTTCCTTCCATTTGGGAATTAGTAATAGTTTCCTGAACTTCACAGGGTCACTGTTCCTCATTAAGAGCTATTAGCAACCACTATTACAGTGCACACACACTAACACACACACACACACACACACACCGTACACACGCATGAACTCAAGCCACTTACAGCCAGACACCAGGCTGTAGCAAACAGTTTTGGTGGATTTCACCGCTGCACCAGGGAAACTGGCTCTGTCATCTACCCATTCAGAGCACTCCTCCATTTGTTGGCTGAGTTTCTATACATGTGTTGAAGCAGCTCCTATGTGCTGTACATACATACCTCCCTTTCCATTCAAGCACTTTGGCTAGACTTCAAGAAGTGTTGTATTCTGTCCTTGTTTCAGTTTGGCGTAAAATGTGCTCATCTTCCCTTTTCTTGACCCATCCCCCCTTTTCTGTTTCTCTTTTTCGCAGGATAATCTGAGACAACTGATCATGATTCCTTTGCCAAATGTGTTCCTGCTTGGCAGGACTCCATACTGTGGTACGCTCTTGTAAAGTATTCCTCATCTATCCTCTCTATTGCTGCTGCTAAGTCAGTATATGGTTGGATTAGCCTTTTTGCTGATACTCACTAAGCACTGCTTTGATTTCCTGTCATTTATATAAGACTATGACCTGTGTAAGAAAGACCTCAGTGTCTTCTACTGGCTGTTTGCTAAACTGTTCAAATTGTACGTTCTATGTGCATATGTAATTTGAAAAGATGAAAACACCAATAAAAACCACCAATGAAACCAGAGTGAGCTACTAGTATTAATGTAATTGTTAATTGCGTTTAGAAAATGTCAACTATGCAGAACAAGCGATAATCTTCATTTCTAAATAGAGATCAATGAAAATCAGGTAGCATTTTAACCCCAAAATGGCTTCCCATCACTGAAAACTCTTTCCACTACAGTTTTAATTCAATTGCACTCTATCAGTCTGATAACCACACTGGCTTGTGATGGTAAGGCTTTGGCAAGTGGTGACCCAAATTCATCAGCTAGTGCTCTGTTCAACTTAAATCCATGCCAGCAGGCCTCACTGCTTCAATCTGATACGTTTTATTTCAGATAGTGAACTTTTTTTCACTCCCCACAGAACAAAGTCTGGAGGACATGAAGAAGCTTTTGCTGCTGCTGTTAGGATGTGCTGTCCAGGTAAACGCTCACTATCTGACCATCAGTGTAGACAAAACTAAGATAATTTACCGATTTGAATCTGTTTACATTTTTATGTTCAGTGTGAGAGGAAAGAGGAGTACATCGAGAGGATCCAGACGCTTGACTTTGACACCAAAGCTGCAATAGCTGCGCACATTCAGGAGGTAACGTGACTGTATATGGCTTTATATGAGCTTTGAAACACCACAGCATTTATTGGGAACTGACAGAAGTTACTGTCTTATTGTAGCGGCATCCTGATGATCCTCCTGCCACTTTGGTATCTTTCACATTACACTGACTGGCTGTCTCTTCCCATGTTTACCAGTTGACCCACAGTCAGGAGAACGTGCTGGATCTGCAGTGGCTGGAGTCCAGTGAAGTGCAGCCAGATGAGCTGGAGGCTGTAGCCAGGAACATGGCCACACACCTCCAACATCTGCTGGACCAGAGGGACACCCATCTAGAGGTGCGTGTTCTTTTATCATTCATTCTGTTGGTCGGAGAGATGCATATGAACTGCATATTGTCCATCCAAGATGTATTTTGAGTATAAAGTGGCTATGAAGTGTGTATGATAATACATTAAGATTCTATATAGACAGACTGAGATTTTAAGAGGTAAATGAAGCAGTGAGTCACATGCTAAAGGTCATCAGTAATCTTGTGTCCTTTTTACAGACTATAGCAGAGCTTATGCAGGAAAAAGATGGCATGGTTAGTTTGCTCAGTAGCCCCTCCAGCCCGCAGTCCGGCAGCTACTCTCCCAGCATGCAACAGCAGCAGGTGGGGACCCAGCAACACCTAGCGGTGGAGCTGGCTGACTCTAAGGCCAAGATCAGACGACTTCGACAAGAACTGTGAGTACCAAGAGGACAGAGGGAAAGAAATAATTTATATATATACAAAAGGTGAAAAATAAAATTCAGTTAACAGGAAATCTTCCTTCAGGAGATGTCACTCTTTTACAATGTTAGTCATAAAACTGTTCCAAGATCTCGATATACACTGATGGCACCAGAGCAAAAACGCATGTTTCGTGATTGAAGTTATCTTTTCTCACAGTAAGTGATTGTTGGGTTTAATATCGTCTCCTAGTATAGCGCGAGTTTCTCTTCAGGGTGGCTGATGAAAAAGAGTTACCTTCCTCTCTGGGGAATTGCCAGCAGAGATTGAATGAGAAGCAGAGGGAGAGAGAGAGAGAGATACTAGATACTAGAGATGCCCCAGGGAGTTTGGCCCACATTACTGCCTGCTTGGCAGGTTCCATGGCTGTGCACTACCTCTGACCCACATTGCCTCTGAATTTCAGTGGATACTGCATGTTCACACATGCACCCACACACACACACACACACACACATGCTAACCCTGATCCGATCAAGATCGCAGTTCCATCCTTGCTCTCCATCCCATCTTCTCTGCTGTATTGTCCTCTCTTGTTGGGATGCTCAGATTCACACACTGCTGCCTCTGAGCAAACGCAGTGTCTCTTAAAGCACCAAGCATAGCTTAGACAGTTCTTTCATGTCCTTATATACATCTGAACCTGCTATGACTCTTCCTGCATGCATGTGTTCCTCAACAACATGGAGGGGGGGATAAAATGGGCTTTAAGGAGCTTTATGCTGGAAGCTTTATGTTAGAGTCAAGTATGTGTTGGTTTATGTGATGCAAGTTTGCAGCAACATAAATAATGAGTGTGTTTATGTGTTCACTCATATATTTGCTCATTTGCAGTATTTAGATACATAGTATTGCAGAAAAGTAGTAGGTTGTGCACACTAACCAACCCGCCTGCTTGTCTCTCTGCACTGAACATCTGATCCCGCCAGAGAGGAGAAGAGCGAGCAGATGCTGGACTGCAGACATGAGCTGGAGAACATGGAGGCAGAGCTGAAGAGGATCCAGCAGGAGGTTTGAAGAATAGCTCCTTCCGACACACAGTAACACACAGTAACCTCCTGAGCACTCGGCAGATTATACAGATTATTGCGCGCCATACTTTGCTGCAGAGCAGCGCTTAATGACAGCAAATTTAAACCTCTGAACTCTGACTCAGAGATACAACTGAAGCTTATATGGATTTGACTGAACAGGAGATCTCGATTTGTTTTTTCTGTTTAAGCCTTGTGCCCTGCAGTACATGGTAGCATGGCTCATATGGCTCCAGCAACCAAACATTTACAGGATGTTCAAGCAGCATTAATTGATTCTTTTTTTGGCCCCAATTTGAGCAGCGGAAACAAACTAACACAACATCACCATATAGGATTGGGTAGTGGGTGGGATTACATAATCAGATTACAAAAAAAGTAACTATAATCAGCCCACGTCACATTTGATGAAAAATCCATTTGATGAATGCAAAGCCAGTATTCACTCTCCTTGTAACTCTGTTTCATTCTTCAACACTCCTGAGGGCAATAGCTGGCTCTATAGCTCCTAAATGCTCTAGCAGCTATTCACTATGTTTGTATTCCTTTGGTGATGACAGAGTACAAGTGGGTTTATCACTGCTGCCGATGAGCTCTTGATGAGAGCTATGAGACAGAAACAAAACGATTACATAGCGTGCTGTAAAATCAAAACAGTGATCTGAAAGATAAAAAAGGGGCAGGCTAAAGCAAACGGAAACTGCAGAGTGGGGTGATAATTCTCTTTGGGTTTGTCACTACGAGTGATCCTTTTAATGATAATGTGTGACAAACTGACACAGTCATAAAACTGACATGAAACTTGAAACCTGAAGTTTCCCACTGTAAAGACTAACTGAGAGAGAGAATAGTGCAGAGCTACATTTATTTTAAGTTTTAGCTATAAACCATGCCTCTGTCTGTACCTTCACCAGAACTCCCAGCTGCTTGTGGACGCCCGTGCAGCCCGCACCTACCGTGACGAGCTGGACGCCCTGAGAGAGAGAGCCATAAAGGCGGACAAGCTAGAGAGTGAAGTGGGGCGCTACAGAGAGCAACTGCACAAGATGGAGTTCTACAAGGCCAAAGTGGAGGTTGATGCAGTCGTAGAAATGTTTTACCAGTGAATTTTAAGACATACTGTATATTTGGATTATGTGTCCTTGGAATGTAAAACTGTGATGCAACAATCACACATTGATGATTTTTTAAATGATTTATTGGATAATGAGATAATGAGTTGTGTCTTCACACTTTACATGATGAAGGAGAGTTTTCCTTAGATAGGGACAAGAAAATTGAAAGATGGAGATGCAAGATAAAATATATAAATCTAAAAGTGTGTGTGTGTGTGTGTGTGTGTGTGTGTGTATTTCAGGAGGTAAAGGAGGATAACAGGGTGCTACAGGAGACCAAAGAGGTGTTGGAGGATCAGCTGGCAGGCTGGAGGGCACGCTCAGATAAAATCCACCAGCTGGAGAAGCACAGTCTGCTGCTGAAGGCCCGCGTCCACGACATGGAACAGGTCAGACGTGTGCACACAAGGAGGCGTCTTCTTTGTTGTCTTTGCGTTGCCTTGAAGACACCTCCACAACAACATCAGCCCTCCTTCAGATTGAAGGATCATCCAGTCCTTTCAGCGGCTGAACAGAACCTGCTCTTATACCTCTGCTGATACTTTGTGTCTCCACTTTTTAGGAGAAGGAGGCAGATCGGCGACGTATTGAGGAGCTGCAGGAGGAGAACCTGGCTCTGTGTGTGGCTCAAAGGAGGAGCATGGAGGAGTCTCAACACCTTGGCTGGGAGTTAGAGCAGCTCTCCAAGACCACTGAGAACTCACAGGGTAAGAGCTGGTGATGCAGTAAGATGAAGTAATAGGAGAATTCATGGATCAGACTGGTTGGAATGGTAGGGAAAGTAAGGAAATGCTAAATTATGTAAGTGTGCTCAGGATACTTGCATGCATAAGTGCTTTAATCAATTAGCACATTTTATCTTCTTCTCTTATCTATTTGTTTTGTCTCTGCATGCATTTTGAATGTATGCTGAAATGTGATCCAGACTATTAGCTCAGTTACTGAATGTTCACGGATCAGAATAAGTTATACCAAATACTTTTGTGATTGTTACTGTGATCTAGAGATTTATGATGTCATTAATCTTTTTGAATTTTTAGATTTTGTTTACTGTATATCAAATAGATGTAATTGTTTGGACTGTGACTTGTTTGCTTGAACTACAGGCATGATAAAGATCTCCACGAGCATGTCTAAATGTTTACAACTAGTCTCTCACTCTGTCTGTCTCAAGTCTACACTTCCTGCCGTTAATTGCAGACATGTGTTTGTGTAAAGGCCAGCAGACTCTGAGCGAGGAGGTGAGTGAGAGGACCCGCAGTCGGATGCTGAAGCTGGAGAAGGAGAACCAAAGTCTCTTAAGGACCATAGAGGAACTCAGAGCTGCCTCTGTGAACAACAGCACACAGTCCAAACATAGCCACCACAGTGAATGTGACCATGTGGTCTGTAGCACCAACAGCTGTACCTCATCAACAGATGAACCCACAGGGTTGCAAACCTTCTGCTCGAATATAGAAAACCGCGCTAATGTATTCCAGCAGCAAATGCTGAATGGAGATTCAAACTGTCATCAGGAACTCCACGCAGAGGAGCTGGAGGGAGAGCAGGGTGACATCCCCCTCACGGATAATCCAGACCTTCATATTCAGGAAAAAGGACAGCTAGAGGACAGAGACGGTGATCATTTTAAAGAACTGATGTCTGATCTGGAAGTCTTAGAAAACAGTCACAATAGGCTCCATTGTTTTGTTGGATCACGTGACCACTCCCCCGGCTCAAAGAGCAGCAGTCCGTGCCATGGCAGTATCCTCAGAGGTGTGCCAACACGTTCCTCCTATGCCAGCAAGCACACACAGAGGCTGGAGGCCAAGTGCAGAGCTCTGGACACAGTTAATCAGCATCTACAGACTTCCCTCGATAACACTGGTAAGTTCTGTAGATCAAATAAACATAAAAGATTCACTGACGCAGTCACTCAAATACTAAGTGTTTTTTTTTTTCTCTTTAGAGCGGAAAGTTCAGCGCCTGGAGGCAGAGGTACAGGAGCTGGAGGCAGAGAACCAGAGTCTGCAGGCCACCTTAGAGGAGCTTCGGATCTCTGCACGCCGTCTGGAGCAACTGGAAACAGAGAAGCAAATCCTGGAGCAAGAAACCACAGTCCTGGAGAGGGAAAAGAGGCAGCTAGAGAAAGAAAATCGACGACTCCGCCAGCAGGTAGGAGAGGTTATTTCCCCAGGGTATGGTGTCAGTTGCTAACCTGAGGTAGAATAATAATTGGAATACTTAAATTGCCATTGAATGAAATGATTACTGTTCTACCTTCCTCCATCTCAGGCTGAAATCCAGGAAGCAAGCTTAGACAGTAAAAATGTCTGTATGGCCAGCCTGGAAAGGGAGATGCGTTGCCTTGTGAAGGAGGTAGAGGGGTTACGGGAGACTGCTGAGAGGATCAAAGTTCTTGAGGGAGACAACAGAGAACTGACCAAGCAAGCTGCTATCGACCAGAGGACCCTGGCCACCCTGAGGGAGGTGAGGAGGGGAAGTCTGTGCTGTCGAGCTCATGCTGACTGAATAAATAATCTTCCCTGACATTTCACCAATAAGGCATCGTTTTTACAGTAGCGATGTGCATGTGTTTCATGGAGGTTCGCAGATTTTTACCACTGACTAGATTTAATGATTTAAACAAAATGTTAGGCCTGCAGATTAACACAATAGTGTAGAAAAAGACTTCAGCAACAACAACATTTGGTTAACATCCTTGGAGGCACAGTTTTACCAAAGAGCTCTAACAATGCTATTTAAGTTAATCCAGTTATACTGTCCATCTTCAGGAGCTGGTGAGTGAAAAACTGAGGAGCCAGCAAAGAGACAATGAACTGGAGAGGCTGGCCCATGAGCTGGAAATGAAGGTCCTCAACCAGGAGAGTACCCAGCAGGCTGAACTAGAGGCACCAGACAACAGGTGTGTATTACTGCTTGGAGTTCCCATCCTGTAACCTTTTAGGGGAACAGCATAAGAAATGAGAAATGTAATAGCATCACAGTTGGTACAAAATTCCTTCTTTTCTTCTATGCAGCAGGTTCAAGATGCTGGAGTCAGAGCTGGAGTCGTCACTGAAAAAATCTCTTCAGATTAAAGAGGACAAGATGGGCGCTCTGGAGGCTCGTCTGCAGGAATCATCCACCCTGAACCAGCAGCTGCGCCAGGAGCTCAAGACTGTAAGTCATGTCATAAAATTCACTTTAGCAGGCCTTTACTCTGTAACAGATCCAAGTGTTTGACCCCTTCCACCCCGCAGGTGAAGCTGAGCTATGAGGCCTTGCAACAGAGGCAGGAGGAAGAGTGGACAGCATCAAATTCCACCCCTCCCAGAGAGACAGGCAGGGCAATGAGCGAATGGCTGCGAGAAAGCCAGGAGGCCACTAAGGAACTGCTAAAGCTCAAAGACCGTCTCATTGAAGTGGAGAGGAATGTAAGTGGTTGGCCTTTATTGAAATAAATGACCTATATAGTGACCAATTTATAAAACTGTTTTATTGTTTCTTCAACACACTAGCATCTTACCTCCTCTTCTTCTTTTCTCTTCTCTTTATCCTCCTGTTCTCTCCTCTCCAGAATGCAACACTGGAGGCAGAGCGCCAGGCTATGCAGGCCCAGCTGAAGCAGCTAGAGAGTCAGTCTGACAGCCAGCAGGCTCAGATCCTCGCCCTGCAGAGGCAGGCTGCATCACTGCAGGAGAACAACACAGCCCTGCAGACACACAACGCTAACCTGCAGGTGCCACTGAACACACACTATTCTGATGGTACAGTTAATGTAACAGCTTTCACACATACAGATAGAGCCCTTTGGTATGTATGCAGACAGCATGACTGAAAGCATTTATGTTGCATCAACTCCCAATCAGTTAACTGTCTTTCTCCTCCAGGTGGAGAAATCCACTCTGAACTCACAGAGTGCCTCTCTTATGGCCCAGAATGCTCAGCTGCAACAGCAGCAGTCGGGGACAGAAAGCGAGCGGGACGGCGCTTTACGGGAACGCGAGGAGCTGCGTGGTGTTCATGAGCAGCTATTACGAGATCACGAGCGGCTGGCAGCTCTGCATGAGCGGCAAGCCATGGAGTATGAGGCCCTGATGGGGAAGCATGGCTGTTTGAAAAATGCCCATCGCACATTGGAGCTGGAGCATCGCACGCTGCAGGACAGGTGGGGGAAAGGAGATGACAGTGACGGACAAGATTACTATTGATCAATTGTGATGCTGCATGTTCACATGCGTGTATTGGTTGGTGTTTTTAGGTACAATAGCCTGTTGCAGCAGCGGACCAAGCTTGAAGACCTGGAGAAAGCTCTGAAGGAAGAGCACATGAGGATGGCTCTGGAGAAGGAACAGCACATGAGCACTGCTGCTGAGTGTAGCAGGCTGCGTGAAGAGAAGGACTGGTGAGGAGGCAAAAGCATTCACTCACCGATGCACACACACACTAATGCACACCTGGACCAATGCATGGATTTTTTTTTTTTTAAGGCTGAACCAGACATACCGTCAGCTTCTTACTGACAATGAGTTGCTGACAGCGGATCACAAGCAGCTTAAGAGCCAGCTGAATGAGGCCAAGCTGGAGCATACATGGCTGGAAGCCGACTTCTCCAAGCTCAAGAAGGAGTTTCAGCAGCTGGACATCACCTCCACAAAGCTCACCAACCAGTGTGAGGTACAAACATGCAGCAGACTGACCTAGTGTGGCATTGCCTGTCACATAATGTACTGTAACTTTACCTGGTAATTGCCTGTTCACTGTCCGGACAAACTCTCTTTAGAGTCAGGGCTGCATAGGCTCAAGAAGATGACTTTATGTATGATATTGCATTGTTTTTAAGATTACATGATAATGTATGTTTTGTACACATGCTTTGACGTGTGTGTAGTTGCTGAGCCAGCTGAAGGGCAACCTGGAGGAAGAGAATCGCCACCTGCTGAGCCAAATCGAGACCCTGATGCTACAGAACCGAACCTTGTTGGAGCAGACTATGGAGAGCAAGGATATGTTCCACGTCGAAGAGCGACAGTATATGTGAGCGAATAGGGCTCAAAACAGTAACATGACAATGTAGCATTAAATCGAGCCTAATGTGTTGGTGTTCAGGATGTTGCACTAATTTGTTAATGAGCTAGCAGATTAAACAAACAGCACAAAATGTTCCTTTCTAAAAACACCAAAATACCACATCAATCAATAGCAGGCCTTCGATTATAATTGGTCTGTCTGTCTGTTGTCTCTGTCTGCCTGTCTGCTCAGTGACAAGCTTAATGACCTGAGGAGGCAGAAGGAGAAGCTGGAGGAAAAGATAATGGACCAGTACAAGTTTTATGAGCCGTCGCCTCCTCGCAGGTAGGTTGACTGTAATAGTGATGACTATGATTTTTTTACGATGGTAAAGTGGCTCTTATGGGTAACAATCCCGGTTTCACATTCACAGTTACACATTACAGTTCACTCAGTTCAGTTTCTTTGCTCTGTAAAAAACAAAACAATGAGCTGCAAGATGGTAAAACGCTTGATAATTGGGAATATTGCACTCTTGGGTATCCATCTAAATATTAGACAAACATTAACATTCATTGCTAGCCTAGCTCAAACATGCAGATGTTTGGTGACTGACCACCTGACCACAATTTCCTGTCATATATTTGCCCTTTTGCAGACGTGGAAACTGGATCACTCTGAAACTGAAGAAACTGATTAAATCCAATAGCCGTGAGCATGGGCCTGACCGCCCGCCCACACCCACACACACAGGTGCTACTGAGCCACACCTCCCTTGTCACGACAACAGCTCCTTCATCAGCTCAGATGGCTCTGGAGGCTCTGGCTGCACCTCAGCAGCTGATGCCATCTCACCCCAACGTTTCAGCAGTGAGTATGACCTTCTCCAGTTCACTAGATCATCTCCCATTGACTTAGCGGAACCGCCCTCATCAAAGTACCAAAATCCGTCCTTCGCTGCTGCAGCCATAGACCAGGAAGTAAGATCCTCATCAGTAGCAGGTCACAGAGATCATTCAGGAACTTTTTCACATAAAGCTACAGGACAGAGAGACATGGCTGGACGAGTAGCCTCCATAGTTTCATCTACACGTGAAGCTGCATTTGTAGCACAGATATCTTCCGAAGAGACATAAAACTCAAATAAAAGGACTTTAATGTAAAACTGTCCCAGTCATGTAAACTTCTTTGTTTGGTCATATCCATCATGCACAACCTTCACACAGAGTGAAGTGAAAGAATGAGATCTTAGCTAATTCCAAAAACATAGCATGTAGCTAGTGAAGAGGATCCAGGCAGTCAGTGTAATAAATCCAAATGGTCATTCTTCCTGATGCATGATGTGTGTGAACTTTCCTCAACAGTCCTCAACAGTCCTCAACATGTCTTCCCTGTGTCTTTCTTGTTTGTCTTCACTCCTGCCTTCCTTCTTTCCCTTGTCTTCTCCTTCCCTTCCTGCCTGTCCTCCCTTACACCCCTCTCTCTGCTCGCATCCATCCCTTTGTCCACCTCCCATGTGGCTTCACTTGCTGTTAAATAGCCACACTGAAAATGTTTCCCCGTATGAGGAACAGGCTGAAGGACAGAGACAAAGTCAAGTCCCTCTTCCATCGTTCCATGTGTAAGAAAGACTGTGGTCCGGTGTCTTCCCTCATCTTGACTGTAGCTTTTTATTTCACTGCTAGCGTGATAAAACGAAGTGTATCTATGCTGTATTATTTATTTCGCCATCTCCTACATGCCATAACACCACCGTTAACCCTAGTTTGAGTAGGATTCGTCCAAGCAGCTGTAAAATCAACAGTTGTATGTTAGTAATGTGTCCATCCATGCTGACCTCATTGCCCCACACTAACCTCAAATACTTAGATATGATATTACAGATTTAAGCATCTGCAGTAGGCATTTTCTAGCACAGTGGCTATATTTGAAGGTAATCTGGGGTATTTTAATAATAAAGGTCAAGGAAATGCTGCATTGCAGGAAGACACTGGTGCTGCATGAGCTCTGCACTACGAGGAGCCAGGTCTAATGTAGGGAAAGATTAACACTATAAAACCACAATTCTAGACAACTGGTCTGAGGAGAAAACAAACCAGTCCTGTGTCCATGTTTTCCACACCATAGAGCAAAAATACCTCCTAATCTCCATTACCAGTTCACCTGTCTATCCCCTCCCTCATCCACTCCCCACTTCTTCCACTCCTTGGTCCAACAATGCAGCCCTGAGCAGCTTGGCGTACCCCTCAGCCCCGCTCGAGGAGCAGCGGTGGGCGGCCAGCTCAGAGCAGCTGGACGGGTCAGAGGCTGATGTGGACGAGGGCAGGAAGAAAGCATTGACCTCATCCCTTACCACATCCATCTTGTCCATCCTCCACCTTAATCATCTCGCCACCCTACCATCTGGCCACGTCACCACCACCACCACTGACACCACCAACACTGTTCCAGATGTTTCTGAGCTTTTGGTGACAGGTAGAGGCATTCATGAGCCACTGTTTTGTTTGATGTCATCTTCATTAGTTAGACTAGCTAGAACAACGTGTAGTAGAGAGGAGAGCAAAGACAACACTCTTATGTGCTTTTGTTTTTTCGTTATAAGCATAGAAGCTAGAGGTGTTAATCACTTAGAACCATGCAGTGATTTCTCATCTTATGCCCCACAGACAAGGACTCAAATGGTGTGCCATCTGGATTTGAGGACAACGACGAGCTGCAAAATCACGGTAAAGCCCCGTGAATACTTGTTTAGAGGATTCGCCAAGCATACAGATGTATTATCAGCTCAGGAATTAGACTAAATCCATCAAATTGCAATCATGACCTTGTTTCATATTAATCTCCATGCTGACCACAGAGGCCAACAACTGTCAGAGAAAGCCTTGACTCTGCTGCCCCCTGTTGGTCACTAAGAAAATGTTAATTCTGGTTTTTACGATGAAGTTAAAATATGCATCTACTGTGTATTAATTATCGCTCTTTAAAAGACACTATGATCTCTTTTAGGGGTGAATGGCATCCAGAGTCGAGCTCATAGTGAGAGCAGTGGAGAGTTCAGCCTGAGCCTAGAAAATGAGCCGTGGTCAAATGGCAGCAGCCCCGTCCAGCAGCCCCCATCACGCCGCTCCTCCTCCTCCTACCAGCCTCCCAGCGACACCTCCACCCCCCAACATGCACAGAAGCAGCAACAGCAGCAGCAGCTCAAGGAGAAGCCCTCCACCATGCCCATCACCAGCAGTCAGAATTCAGATGTCCAATCTACACCGAAACAGAAGGATCCCGGGCTCCCTCAGGATTTCTGGCTCACAAGAGGTACAAAGAGCATCCGAAGGGTTAAAGTGTCACGTCGCTCATCAGATTCAGGGGGAACAGTCAAAGTGAACCCAGTGCTCAATGGGGTGAACTCAAAATGTAGCTCTAGCAAAGTGGAAACAACCCGAGCCTCAGCTTGTTCACCAATCACAGTGCTGTATGTTCAGGGGAAGTCATCCTCAATGTCTGGCTGCCTCAACTGCTTCTCCACCCACCTGGGGAAAGAGGGGCGGCTGAAAGGGTCCAGGTCACCCAAAAGTCTCCCCCGAGCCAGCAGCGTTATTTCCACAGCAGAGGGATCGTCCCGACGCTCCAGTGTAAACAGTGACTGTAGGGTGACAGCCAAGACTGACCCGCTGTCTGTCCAGGAGAGCAATAATAAGGTGGGGACAGCGAGTCAGCAGCAACCAGAAGCGGACAGCAGCAACAGTGAGCCTGAGCTTATTCCCCCAGTCAAACCCCCCAGAGACCCAGCAATTGTCGTTCCCACCGACGGCCCCAAATCCCCAGTGCAGGAGTCGCTTCTCAGCTCCGCGTTCACTTTCAACTCCGTCTTCTCAAACACGATCTTCAGCGATTCTGTGGTCACGACCACAACCAGTTTGGATGCCCTTGGCAACAACCAGACCTTCCTCTGTCTGAATCCATCTCTGGTGCAAAACTGTCCGCCTGAGAGCCGGGAGTCTCCCCCTGACGCGCCACAGTCAGTGGAGCTCAGCACGGAGAATGAGCCAAGTCAAAATGCAGAACACGCAGCTGGGCTGGAGGAGAAGGACAAGCCACTCACAACTGCATGAGAGCAGCTGTCACATCACTGAATATTGTGTCGTGCAAATAAAACAGGTAGCTGCAAGGTCACTTTTCATCACTTGAACTGAAGCACACAATTTAAGTCACTGCAATTTAATGTGTCAGCATTTTATTCCATAGACTATTATATAGTAATCTTAGGTGTAAATACAGAGATGTTTAGACCCTTGGTTGACACAGCTTTAGTAACATTTAAAGGCTTTTTTGACACATTAATTTACCTGAGTAATAGATTCACAGCATCAACTTTCCATTCTGCCTCTCTTTTTGCACAAAGTCTGCTTATTGGAACTAAATGACGAATGGATGAACGTCCTCTTTTGCCCATTTAAAATTAGATTGGTGTTGTGTTTACTTTACCACACTGACAATCCTGACATGTACATTTGTATTTGTGTTGGCCAAAACATTTTGTTCATCTCTGCTGTTTCTATTTATGTCCTGTTATTCGGACAGACCTTTTAAATTATTGTACCCCGATTGCTGTGTCTGTTAGATATAAATGTGAGCCTGGGAGAAATGTGAAGTTAATATGTGTGTAAATCTTGTAAAATAGGATGTGAACCTGAATGCTATTTTCCCTTAAATAAAGAAACCCTCGATTTAAAATGTGTATTTGTATTATCGTTGCTTTACAGGGTTTGTTCTGGTGCTGGAAATCCTTGAAAATGCTTGGATTTTAAGGCAGTGTTTTCAAGGTTTGAAAAGTGCTTGTATTTAGAATAGAGTGCTTGAAATTCTAATTATATTAATATGATAAATTGCTGTATTTTGAGAAAAATAAAATAATGTCGGGGAAAGATGAATTGATCTGAGTGTATTTAATTTACTACGACCGTAACGTGCTGGAAAAGCTCGATAATAACCACTTTGACAAAGCCAGAAAACTGTTTTATTTTGGAAAATGAGTGGGATCCCTAGTTTTGGTTTTATAACTGTGCACGAGAGCGTGTCCGTCCAGTGCTCCTATTGGATGCCCGGTAAGTCACATGAGGTAATCCGGAAGTGGGTCGTTTTCAGTCCAAAAACAAAACATTCGTGGGTGGTATTGAGTTACACAACCTGGACTGACGTTACTCGGGTCTGCTGGAGTGGTTTCGTACATTGCACCGTATCGTTTCACGGTTATACCCGGGGTTTGGCACGATGCTGAACGCCGCCGCCGCGGAGAGGAACAAGGAGCCCATCCTGGCGGTGCTCCTGGAGAGCGTGAACACCGGCAGACACCTGCAGGCTCTGGAGATCTCCTCCGGTACCGGGCAGCATGTCACACACTTCGCTCAGGCCCTGCGGAATATAACCTGGCAGCCCTCAGAGTACGACCGCCAGTCTCTGGTCAGGTAAACACAGCTTGTGTGTGTCGGTTGGTAACAATCAAACGTTCCTTAGAAACAGCGTAGAAACACGAGTATTTACGGCACGGATTTATTCCTGCGTAGCAAACTTAAAGAAACGTATCTGCCCTGTAGTTAACTAACCACCACTGATGAAGGCCAGGCTCACTGTGCTGCTAAAACGAGTGTTTTGTTGGAGGGTGCCTGCTATAACAATACTGTGTTTTGTTCCCATTCTCAGTATAGAAGCGTACAGGGCCCATTACCAGCTGAACAATGTGAAACCTGCCATCCACCTGGATGCTTCTCTGCCCCATCAGTACTGGGGGGGCATCCAGCCTGACAGCCTCGATCTGGTAGTCAACATCAACATGATCCACATTTCTCCAATGGCCTGCACAGAGGTAGGACTGCTGGCTTTCTGCGGGCTCATGTCTGCTCAGTGTTGTGACAGGTCTTATGTAACCGAGGAACCCAAAACTGGATTAACAGCTGGAAAACTGAACCCGGGGGTCTCGGGACCTCTGAGGACTGTGGGTGCAATGTGTGGCAATTAGTTTGTGATAATTTGATGAATTGCACATTGGTTTGGTGATACTCTATGCACCACTGAAGCACAATAAGAATGACAAAGGCCTTATGAGCACCTGCATTATTACCTAATCTTGAGGCCCTGTGTAATAGAGGGACGTTTAAATGAAGTCAGGAGTCTTTATTATGTTGGTTTATATTGTGCTTACATGGTGCATATAATAGATGTGTAATACATCAACTCACCACAAGCTAACTATTATCATTTTTGGTCTGGCCCCCCCTAGTGGCTTAATCCAGCCCTGATCCTTCCCAAAAAACAGCTGTGGTTTAAATCTGCCAGGAGCAAGACATTTTTTTAAAATGTATGCTTCATTAGAGGCAGAACAGGTGAATGCTATACCTGAAAACATCATCTAAAAGTACCATAAATAAGAGTCAGAAGTCACAAAGCTTTAGCCACCACATAGTCTGACTTTAAGTTTTGCACAGTGATTTCTTGACTCGTCCTTGTGGTCACTTTCCATAAAGCAGAATTATTGCAGTATCGTATACACAGTCAGACCTTCTTACCTCAGATGATGGCTGCAAACTATGCTGCTTCACTCTGTAAAAGAAGCAGAGAACAGAAAGGGCTGAAGCTGTCGTCCCTCCTGCCACTCAACCCCCACCGTGTGTGATCTCATGCCTTCATTTTAAGGTGTCGCTGTTTTCTTCTAGGGTTTATTCAGAGGGGCAGGAGTGGTGCTGAAGCCACAAGGACTTTTGCTGACGTACGGGGTGAGTGAAAACTGTGCCTGTCATTATCAAATATTGTGAAATCTAAACATTACATTGTGATTATTTTACGGCACATAACATCTTTTGTTGTAACCTGCAGCCCTATGCAGTGAATGGCAAGATCGCCCCTCAAAGTAATGTTGACTTTGACTACAGCCTGCGGCAGAGGTAAAGTACTCTGTGTTTTATAGATTTTCTTTTAATGCTTCGTGGAATTTAATTTTGTGGAGATTTGAAATGAAATTGCGTGATCACAGTATTTTCTTGCGGTCATGAACTTTCCTTAAAAGATCAGGTCAAACCAAACGTACAGCAGCATCTGTTTTCTTAGTGTATGAGAGAGCAGCAGTGTGTCATTATAGTTGGTTTGGTTTTGTCACACATACAATAAGTGATGGTGGCTGTAGGTTGTATAAAGGCAGTTTTTTTTTTTTATGTCACAGGAACCCAGAGTGGGGACTCAGGGATATCTCCCTCCTCAGTTCTATAGCACAAAGAAACGGCTTATTCCTGGAGAAGATGGTAAGTAATTTAACATTAAAGCATCCAACACAATTTTTTATCTTTTGAAATGCAAAAAGATGAGAATGCCAACAATGCTGTTGTGGGAGTATCGGTTTATTAATGTACGATTTTAATTCTTTGCTTTGCCAGATGGACATGCCGGCAAACAACAAGTGTCTTCTGTTCAGGAAGGAGAGTTTGGTGTGAAGTGTCCTGCTGCTGCAGACCAGTATTGGAGCAGAATGGTGAAAAAGCCTTAACTTACACTTGAAGCTCAGATATATTGCCAAATTTTCCAGAACTGTTAATGAATCATTTCCCCATATTCTAATCCACATGGACATTAGATGGATCTGTTGAATCAGAACGGAAATACGATAACCTAGTATACACTTTCTTCTTCTGTATTGCACACTTGAGTAAATGAGTAAAAAGTCCCACATATATGTTGTCTGTGAATTATATTTACCTTGATACAGCCACTCACTCATTATTTACTCATTCAGTTTGCAGGGACCGCCAGTGAAACTAAGTTAGCTGAAGTGCTTTGTAGTGGGGGATATAAGAGAGAACGTGCTGTACATACACAATTATACCTAACTACAAAATGCCTATATAAAACTATAGCCTATGTAAATGACTAATATAAAAAGCCCAATACATGACAAACTGAATACAATGAAACAGAAAAACACAATATATAGGTGATATACTATAGGTGGCCATTTCTTTAGCATCACAAGCTTGGCAAGTTGATCAACTTGTGTGGCTGCTATAGCGGCTACGATCTTATTTTTTCAGAATACAAATACAGACTACATGGAAAAAAAAAAAAAAGTCACCATTTTTAAAAAGAGAATTTCAGCACTTCCATGAATGGACTCACAACACATCTGGAATGTAGCACAACCTGTGTTGTGATTGAAATGATCTCTGATAACTTAATGTACGGTATTGAACATATCTTTGTCTTTTGTTTTAGCGACTAGTAATTTTAAATATCAGCTTTTCTTGTTGCAGTCCTGATGCTCATCTTTAGTGCTAAAGGTAAAGGCGACCCCGGACCCTCTGTGGCCTGACAAGTCGGAGTTCTTTTATGATGCCTCGCAGGACTTTTTATTCAGAACCTCCCGAAGCTTCTTGAGTCTGCGTTCTGTTATGGCTCTGACATAGCTGTCTGACTGGATGATGGCAATGCCATCCTGCACTACGCCCATCACCAGCAAAGGGTTTTCCTCCATGGTGATGTTGGGACAGGGACAGCTCCAGTCTATCTTGGCGATAGTCACCTCTAGGTGTTTGGTGTTGAAGAAGGTCAAGCCCATCTTTTCGTCTCTCAGGACTTCTTCCAAGCTAAACCGGGCTAACCCAGAGTCCAGATCCTCCACCAGCTCCGTTAGCCGCCCCACAATCGCAAAGTCACTCCGGCACAAGCTGGGCACCATCTTCCCCCTCACCCGACAGGTCTTACAAGGTTTCTTCTTGGGTTGTGGGCAGTTTGCCTCACACTCCTTCCTGGTGCGGAAGCTGTTGGCATTCCCGTGGCAGCCACCATACACAAAGGCTTGGCACTGTTTCATCAGGGAATTCCAGGCCCAACGTGGCTCCCAGGCCTTGCAGGGGCCCTGGACAGCGGGCAGGGAGCAGATGCCCATCCCTTCTCTCTGACAGGAGGCCTTGCACTCCTCGTAAGTCTCAAATCGGTTGCGGCTGTCGTCACATCCGCCGTTGCTGAAGGCCATGCAGGAGCCCAGCTTGGTGTCATAAAACCAGTCCACGTGGCGCTCACCGCTGCACACTCTCGTGTCCACTTCAGCCAGGCAGTCTGCTGGTGAGAACGGCCGTCCCATGGGCATCTCGGGATCTTCAGAGAAGTCATCATCAGCCCGGCGGATGACGGACAGCGGGTAGTCTGCACGAAGAGCTCCCACCAAATTCCGTGCGATGCAGGTGTAGGTACCCGTATCCCACACCTGGGCATTGTAAATGACCAGCTGGCCAATGTTGGTGATAACCACGTTGCCGTACATCTGGTCAGGCCTCATGACCAGCCGTTCGTGCCGTTCGCTCTGCTTCTCCCATGTTACATCAGGCCTGGGGACTCCAATGACATCACAGTGGAAGCTGACTGTGCCCCCGACGTAGATGGACTGGTGGTGAGGGTTGGAGTACAGTGTGGGGGGCATGGGGTCCTCCTGGGAGGACGTCGGGGTGGGGTTGGCTGTGGTGTCCTGAGGCAGTGGACTGGTGTGAGGTCCGGCCAGGTAGAAGCGGCACGCGACCACAGTTAAAGTCACCCCACGGATGCAGGCCTCCGCGTCCATGTAGCAGCGGTTGAAGTAGGTGAGGCCGTCCGAAGCACAGGTGAAGTTGGGCTCTTTCTCACAGCGGTCCTGGCACTTGCAGATGGGTTGTCCATCCCAGATGTCGCAGATTGCCCCCTGCTGGCTGCAGATAAAGCCCTCACAGGTAGCTGTGGAGGTGGGGGCATCACTTCCTTTCCCTCCACCCTGCCCATCTGGCTGGGCAGGGGTGCCATCAGAGAAACGTGCAGCCACACAGCTGTTGAGGCCACACACGTTGGTGCAGCACTTCTCAAAGTCAGCACAGTCCTGCGCGCACACACACACACACACACACACACACACACACACAGAACAGCATTTATGGAATCAAATTCAAACACACGCGCACAGAGAAATGAACATATGATTATTAAAGACTAATAATGACATAAATAACACCACCTCGTCGACGCTGCATTCCCTCTCGCAGGTGCTTTGCGCATCCACCCACAGATTAGAATTCAGCTTGTTGGGACAAAATCCTTCGTGCTGAACTTTGGATGCCGCTACACTTGCACACAAAGAAAGTTCGGGTAACCCGCAAACCAAGAGCAACAACAAACACACACGTATCCATCCCAACACTGGTTGGAGTGAGTTGGGTGCATTGTGCCAACTTTTATCCGCTATAAATCTATCCTCCAAAAGCTGTAGAGGGATTTTATACATTATTGCTGTTTTGCATGAGTCGCCCACCGAGTAAATCCATTCCTCCTTTAGGTCTTCAAATTCGGTATGTAAGTCTAAAGTCGACTTTCAAGCGTGGTCGTCCGTTTTGTGCGTAAACATTGTGGAAATCGGTTTGTTGTGCGCAGAGAGGAGAGCAATCCCAAAGATCAAAACGAGATCCAATGCGCCGGACATTTGCAGCGCAAAATACATCCCAGATAGGCTTTTAAAAATGCAGCTGGGTTTGCATGAAATATTCGCACTGATGATCAAAACAAAACTCTTGCAACAAAGGGCAAACTCTCATTCACGTCGATTTCCCCGGACAGCGAAATGAGCGAACGAGACGGCACAATGAGAGAGAAAGACGCAACATCAGCCTTTCAGAGTGTGAATGGAGGTGGAAAGGGCAGCCCCTCTGACCGCCCCCACGGTCGTCCAGTGTCTGAAACTCTTATGAAGCAGCCCCATGCGCTAAGCAACTGCACAAACATTGTAAAAACATCAAAGAAGACGTGGGGCCGCGGTGGCAGTCTGTCCCAACAACCGTGCGCACGGAGCCACACATTCCGGTGAGAAATCCAACGTTAAACGCGTCCAGACAGAATTTATAGAGGCGTCGTTCATAAATAAGGTGATGAGTTGTTGGTTAGGAGTTCATCTTCGGTTTTAAGCGCGTCTCCAGGTGGTTTTACGCAGCACAGACCTGCGCAGATACTTGTTTTCTTGCACAAATCAGTGAGAAAAATTGTTCAAATTGAAAAGTTGCGAGTGCGAAGCTGAGAGCGTGAACAAAAAAAAAAAAAAAAACCCAAACACGGGGCGTGTCGCGTCGTGTCCTGCAAAACATGTTGTTTACGTCCGTCTCGTCTAGACGTTGGTCACTTTACCACCGTCCCTCATTCACACGCAGCTCAGAGATGCCACGGTCAGGTGGGAACGCGTAAAAGCGCCACATTTTCTATAGCGCGCGTCTCATCTTTGTCCCGGCGCAGCTCCGAGGCGATGAGAAGCAGCACCCCTCATCTTTTCATTGGAAGTGACCCTGCAACCTTTGGGTGACTTTTGACCGCGCTGCATTCATGCACGGCGGCGATGTGCCGATTATCCAAAAGTGGCCAATACCGAGAGAGCAGCTAATCAATTCAGAACCCCCACACCCCCCACGGGGTTTATTGCACTTGAGCAGCGAACGGGACAAAGGGTACAAAAAATATTCCCACAATTCTCTTGATAAATGTTTGAATGAAAAATCAAGCTGAGGAGAACAAAAAAGAAAAAGCAACCTCCTGGTTTTACCCTTTATTCTAATGGGCGACTGTTGTCAGCGGAGACAAGAGGAGTTATTCCCCTATCCAAACTTTTTGAGCACAGATCTGATAGCGATAACCACAATCAATCAAACACTTACATATAGTGCTTTAAATGTTCATTCAAGGAATTTTGTTCACCTGTTGTACTGATCTGAACGCAGCACAGAAAACATGCACCAATTTGTTATCCCCCTGGATGATCTGATCACACATGAAGCCGTGACACTGGGAACGCTGCAGTGGAAATACAGCAAGTTAATCAGAGGTGGAAAGAAAACTGATATCAGAATAAAAGTATCATAAGAAACAACATCTTTTGTTCGCTCTCGTTAAAAAAAGGCTGGAAAATAAGCATTTACTTAAGCAGCAAAAGTACAAATACTCTGAGAAGACACCATGCTCAATAAAAACATTACAGTAGCAGATGTGCCCGATGCCTTTCCACCTCTGATTCTTACAGTCCTACATATTACCATGTGGCCACAGGAAAGTAGCAAACGGAGATTGTTTTACATTCATAAATACATAACATGTACATAAAATATCCAGGAAAAAAAAAACATTGAATTAAAATGTTCCTCTCACCAATATTCTGAGTTTTACAAATTCCGGGTAAGAATCGAGAGAAACGACTGCAGCACTTTCTGAAAGGCTAAACGCCGGGACTGAGCAAACAATCTGTACATCTGAGTTTGTACAAGGTTTCCTCATCAGCACCAAGCAATCTCTGAATTGCACCAAAAGTGAACAGATTTGAGTTGATCCTGAACCAGTTAAAGCAGTGACACAACTGGGGATATTAGACTTGGAGGCAAAAATGGCCTGAAGAAAGTCAACAGATGTTCAAACCAGCGACTGACGGAGAAGATGGAGGGTGAATTCGTTTGGGCTGGAATTTAGGGGCACCACAGGAAGTCTTAAAAGCAAGACGACTTGCCTCGGCTTTGCCGGGCAGTCTCACAGATGAAGTTGGTGCTAGTCTAAGAATGGTTCTACATGTGTGTGACTTCAGGAAGTCCAGTACTAGTCTGTCTGGGAAAGTAGCCCTGCTCTTCTCGTGACATTCAATTTAAGCTTGTCTCATTCAGAACTTATCTGAGTTTTAAATAAGTAGCTTAGCACCCTTGAGGTTGCAATGGGTTTTTTTGTTGTTTTTTTTTACTTTAGACGAAGGACGCACAAATAAGTTGCACACCAAAGCAGGTCTCCCAAAAGACCAAACAAGCATATTAGCTCCTCTCCGAGATCAATTACCAAACACAGACCAAAACAACTAGCACATACAGTATATTTACAACTTCAAGTCCAACTTTAAATACAATAAACAATCATCTTCCAAATAAAAGCTAGCTAATGTCCCTCCACTTGTTTGTAGTGTAAAGAGGTGAGTGATAATCCTTGATTCACATCTGCTGGTCCCAGGGAAATCTTGGTTTACTTGATCACAGTGAGCCTCTGTAGCAGAGAGCACGGGTAGACGGACATCCACAAGATGGCACCGGCAAGCGCAAAGAGGACAGAGGACAGAAACCCACCCGACCATCCGAGCCAGTCCCCACAGGTCAGTGTAAGTTCACAGCTATATCCGTTTCTGGTGAAGGTTGCTGGTGGCTCTCCCTGCTCGTCTGCGGCTCTGTGACCTCTCAGAGCAACAACACCTTTAATACTGGCCCTATGGAGGCAACCGTCAGTCCGCTCCTTCACTATGAGATCTTACAGTTCCCCTTAGACGATGACTCCGAGTTTTTCGGAGGACTCTGAGGAGGCCTGAAGGACTTTGAGCGTTTCAGACTGTTGGCTTTGCTTCCGCCGCTGCTTCCGCCGGACGCCGTGCTGTTGGCCACTGAGTAGGAGCGTCCATGCATCATGACTGCGTTCATGCCGTTGGCCATAGAGAAAGACTTGAGGTGGGACTTGATGGCCACAGGCAGGGGCAGTTTGTCGATAAGGTGCACCTGCGTGCAGGACACGATTGAACGGCAGCACAGATCTTGGAGGCTGAAGACTGTGGAATAAGAAAAAGGGAATATTATGAGTGGCTGTCATGTCAGATACTCCCTAAAGTTTAACAGCAGACATGTGACATCTTCAATACATCTTTCTGTGTCCAGGAACCATCTATTTGAACATCATAAAAAGGTGTAGACCAGCGAGATGGCGCCCCTGCGAATTTCTTACTGAATGCACAATGAATTTTGTTTTTAGACTGACAGAACAAGTAACAACTGGATTCTCAAGTGCCACTTTAAAAAATGGCACTGTGAAGTACCTTGAAATGGTAACTAAACAATGCAAATACATAATGTAATGTACTTTGATGATCCACATAATGGCTTTCACTGGAACTACTACCAAAGCATTAATATCAAAGAGTAACCAGTGTAACTGGTACACTGTTCTTGTGATTTCACAATGTTTTTGAGGTTTTCCAAAATAATTTGTTTTGACAAACAGAATTCCAATCATATTCACTGCAAAGGGGTGGCAGGAGAAATATCAATCTGGAGGCGATCTGACCCCTCTTTCTAAAAGAAAACAGAATGCATTTGCAATTTGACAAAACTGGTTGAAAAAAAATCACCCGGCTCAGGCTCACCTCTGTTGGGCCTCCAGAATTTCTCCATGCCGTGCCTCATCAGCACAATGCGTGAAAGCTCCGTGAAGGACTCGATGACGTTGAAGTTGCACAGCGGGCTGACCTCAAAGAAAGTCATGCTGTTCTTTTCTGCATACGCCCTTGCCTGCTCCGTTGGTACCTGCCGCTTGAAAGCAAGGTGAAGCCGGTTGCCCACCAGGATCCTGGGTACACCTGGGGCATGCTGATGGAAATAAACAATACTGTTACTATATTTAGGTAATGTTACCCAGTTCTTAAGCAGGATTTCTAGAAGCTGTTCTACACCTCTCATCCTCAGTTGCACTAAGTAACACACAATGGTCTCTCAAGGGTGGAAGCATATAGGATTAATCCCTTTCACATATATTTCCTGTACTTCCTTGTCAACCACAAACAGCAAAGGTTGAATGGAATTACCTCGTCAATTTCCCGAATCCAGCGGTCAATGCCGTCGAACGACCAGCCATTAGTGATGTCGTACACGAGCAGGATGCCCTGTTGAATCAAAGTCAAACATGTTGACATATATACTGTATTACATAAGGATGAGGGGGAAAAAAGACCAAATTTACTCTCTAATTCCTCACCTGTGCTCCACGAGAGTAAGACCTGAAGATGGTGCAGAATCTGCCTTGTCCTGATGTGTCCCTGTATAAGACACACACACGTACAAGCATGTAAGCAGACCAGTACGCCATGGGTTTGTCCATCACTGCTGCCACTGTTGACTTAATGATTGTAAATTGCTAAATCTACTCACCACAGCTCTAATTTCACCCTCCTCCCATCCAGCAGAATTGTGGTGGTCTTGTAATCAATCCCTGAGATTACACACAGTCGACACCAAGTTAGTAGATGCTGGTCATTCTAGGCATTTTGATTCATTTCCAAACAGATCAACAAAAGCAGAAATCATTGCTCACCACTGCTGTAGGCATAGGGAGACTCCACTGATCCGTCTTGCAAGCTGTCCAAGATTTCTCCCTTTCCGACATCGCTGTCTCCCACCAAAAGAAATTTCAGGAGGTAATCGTAACTCTTGACAGGACTACTCTGGGTCCCCATCATCCCACGCATTGGAACCGGTTCACAGAGAGCTTTACAAGCTCGCCAGAGGTCCACTGTTCGGGGAAAGGGACAAACCAGACGGTCCCTAACAGTGGTAGCTAAAAGTAGGCGACCGCCGCTTGACGTTAACGTTAGCTAACCAGCTAGCTGGTACATTACCCACGATTTACATTAACTCTGTCCTTTATAAAGATGTTCCACATATAATACTATTCAGGCTCCAATGGGCTGTAGTCAATCGCGCGTTATTAGCTCTGCGAGCAGTGATCAGACAACGTCGATGCAACGACAATGTTCACGTTAATAACCAAAACAACCTTAACTAGCTGTTAGCTTGTTAGCTAGTTAGCTAACACAAACGATAACAACGCATTTTAGCACAAACAGAGGATACAAAGTAAAGACAAGGCCGTTTAGTCCTCCATAAAGCGATATCCTACCAAACAAAATCCGATTGTTTCACTTTGTTCATAAAGAAGAAAAAAAACAACAGGGGATTTTCAGCTTCCGAGCACAACGTCTAACCAAGACTGTGTTGGAACTTCCGTGTACTGACGTCATCGTCTGCGTAACATCCGGGTGTGATTTTGAAAAAATAAAGGACATTAAAAAAAACTACTGTATGTTAATTAGCTTATTTTACATGACAAATTTAACATTCTTTTGTGATAGGAAATGTAATGTGCACATATAATTAATCTGCTTTAGGAGTTATTTTAAAAGATAGAAAGAAAATAGTGCCTTTTGTACCTTTTTTATTTGAGCTTTATTGCAGTTTTATGTCTCAATTTATTTAATAAGCAGTACTAATACACATGGTACTATATTTTTATACGCAATTATATTGATGCAACTGATCAGTTACCCTTATTCTATGAATGAAATATGTTTCATTGAAATTTGGGTGGAAATGCCATGCTGTTGCTTGACCATGGCAAGACAAAAATATACCTTAGCTATTAAGTCAAGTGAACCTACATTTTATTTTCCACGTTATACTACTGAATTTAAATGTGAAAGGAAATATCATGTTGTAATCTACTTTAAAAACCCACAGAGGTACATGACAGATACAGAGAAAGGTTTAGTCTGTTAAGAGTGATTATCACCGGGCACCTCTCATTGGTTGTTCTTGATTGCCATTTGCAGCAGCTGTGGGAATTCTGGCATAACTGCAGAATAAAAGCAGTCGGGTGCAACACCACCATCATGTGCTACCTGTTTGAGTGAGGCCTCAGCTTTAGTGGGAGACAGCTGCAAGAGAGAAGATGGTGCTGATGCGTTTTGGGCTTTTATTGTTGCTTTTTTGTTCTGCCTATAGTGATCAGTACAGTTCAGCTGGCTATGGCCCATTTGTGAAAAATCCTGACGAGGAGTGGGAGAGCATGAAGACAATAACAGGTGACGAAGTGACGGAAGCCTCACCTGAAACTGATTCCTGGGCTGCACCACTTGGTCGATCTTCACAACCTAAAGCAAAGATTGTTACTGAGTTTAGAGCTGTCACGGGCGCCCAGGACTACAGAAAGCTTTTCAAGCCAGAAAAGAGAACTAGACGCCTCCCTGACTTGGCCAGGAAAATATTACTTCAGGGTTCTATCGCTACTCCAGTCACTGAAAACAGACCTAATGTGGCTGAAATGCTGTGCCACTTTGACAGAATGTATGTGAGAATCAAGAAAGAGGTCTTTAATAGCAGGGATGCATATAAGTATTTGAAACTAGGCAACTGTCCCGTTAACCAAGGTACTACAACATATTACTATCTCCTGTACCTTCTGAGAACTGACTGTGGATTCAGGACAGAGGTTGGTGATTTTTATTTACACTTTTTTTTTTTTTTTTCTCAAATGCTTTTCTGCTTCAAACCAACTTGTTTCCATTTTTGTTCCAGAATACTCCAGATTTTGTCCTCATTACCAATACGCTCCGCTATGAGCCAACTGGTGTAGTTCTGAGGGAAATGCCGTTTCAAATTCCCCTGCGATGTGAATTGCCCAGGTAAGATTTCAAGTTTTTACCAGTCTGAAAATTTTAGTTTAAGGGTTTTGATTTCAACAACATTTGGCATAATAAAATAAGGCAGTCAATGTTGGCTGTTCTCTTCCAGTATTGAATTAACAGGCATTTTTCCCTGACTACAGATTTTTTCACTCTTATAAAGTTGGCTTCCACCCCAAACTGCAAGGAGGCACCATTTTCAAGGCACTCCAACCAAAAAGTAGTTTCACCCTTAGTCCTCAAGATGGTATGTGCCTTTTCAATTCAATTTTATTTGTATAGCCCAATATCACAACGGAGTGTCTCATAGTGCTTTACAAAGTTCACTGAAATAAACAAGTGTAAGCGAACAAACAATCTAATAATTGACTTGACTCCTGGCATGTGATTCTATTAACATTTGAAGATTTCAGCATAGTTTTTCCCACAAGTTGATGCACAGGAAATGGCTTAACAGCTTAAATGAGTGACTGAAAGGCCTTTTGCAAAGCAAGACATTTGCTGCTCAGTCTAGATATGCACCTTGGACAGTGTTGGTTAAATTCTATGTAGTGTGGTGGGAAATGGTACTGACATGGCATAAATTGGCTGTCTGGCTTGCTCTCAAAGGGTTCTGCATATGAAGGGGAAACAAAGGGAAGGACTTTTGTGGGACTTGTTCAGCATCATTTGTGCTAAACTCACCTGACATTGTGACTGGGAAAGCTGGTGTTCAAAATTGAGGACCATCTTATTTGATAAAAATTTTCCATTACCACTTTTCATGCCACCATGGTATGGTCTGACGCAAGCATGCAATATTATAGAATGTACTGAAGGTATTCTATGTATGTTCAGACACGGGTAACATTTCCAGACTTTTCACTTAGGTTTTTTTTTTTTTTTTTTTTTTTTAAACAGTCACTTGGATGATCATGTATTGCAGCCCTCTTAATTTAACAATCTAAATCTGTACCTCCAACTTGCCACAGCATCAGGGAATGAAATCACTGGTACCAGAACCTACACTTTGGGTGAGGAAATGTTCTTTGAGGCTAAGCAACCTGGTGGCGCTCTATCTTCAAGTCAGAGGATTTACATCAACAAGTGCTTCATGACTGCCTCCCAAGACCCCAAATCAAGTCCTAAATATACATTCATTGACAACCAAGGGTAAGACTTCAACTATTTCAGAATGACAATGGGCATTACATGGTGGTCACATGTGACCGTGCATATTCTCTCCAATTGCAGCTGTATGATTGATGGTAAGGTGACTCCAAAGTCAAAGTTCCTTGCTGGTACTTCAAAGCTGGTCCTGAAGTTCAAAGTGGTTGCTGTGATTTTCAAGGACTTGGTTTCTGCCTCATCAGCACAGGTACTGTTCAGAACAAGTGGTACAGAGCACTATACTGTCAAAATAAAATGGCTAAATAGTGAAATCCAATGTCTTGCAGCAATTCTACATGCACTGTGAGATCGCCGTAGGCACACTTGCTCCAACTCCAACTTCAAAGGCTTGCAATTACAGGCCAGATACAAATGCGTGAGTCCAGCCAAAGTCTTTCACCCACAGGTTAAGGTAGCTTGCTCTTGAATGTCGTGTAGGATGAACTGTGCAGTCAAAACCCCTCAGCAGTGCCATGTCAAGCACAGCACCCTGCAGTTACTGCATTGCTGTCAGTTTTCTAGATGACCTTTGACCTTTGTTTTAGGTGGGAGGAGCTGTATGGTGATAACTTGGTGTGCCGCTGCTGTTCATCAACCTGTATGTCGTCGTCACCTAGAGGTAACCTCCCCCTCATCATCCTCAACTGACACTGCTTTCAATTTCCAATGTACAGAAGACTGCAAATCTAATTGGTCAAAACTTGGTGTCAATGATTCATCCTCTAAACTACACTTCTACAAATTAAATCTTTGTCCATTTCAACAGCTTCGGGTAATGTCATCTCAAGTCACTCTTGGAAGGTCAACATGGGCAGCAAGGACGAGCAGGATGACCCTTGGAAATCCTCTGAAACTCCATTTAGCTGGGAGGAGTCTGGCACGGTGGAGCATGAGGACCTCATGAGCTTGTTGGAGCAGGATGACTAAGAACCATGTAGAAATGATCAGAGTTTGAAATAAACTTTTTCCTCATACTTGAAGTCTCTTTATTGCACCATATGCTATTGGAACAAATCATTCACTGTTCTTGGTGTAAAGATGCCAAAACTAAATTGTACACTTTCAAAACTGAAATTGTTGTAAATGGAATAACTGGCTCTGGCATTAAACACAATCGTTTATCAGTAGGTGTGAATTTTGAAGCATTTCCTGGAAATGCATCACTGCGTTTTTGTAGATGCAGTTGTGTACCACCAGGGGATGGAAGAGATTCACTGTCTTTGCTTTAGTAAATTCAGCAGGGAGCTCAATAACCTTCTGTGTTAAAGGGTTCCCAATGAGAACATGGTGCAGCAGCTTCTTCTCAAGGCTTCTCTCCATGAAGTCCAGTAGGTCTCGCAGCCTGCACACCACATGGCTGGGATTCCACTGTGATGGGTCTTTGGTTAAAAGCAGATGCATTAGGGCAATTTTGAAATGAGAGAACTTGAGACCACTACTCCCTGACAGTGCTGTCTGCCTCTTGTGGAGGAAACTTGCAATTTCAAGAGTTTGCATGTGGCATGAGTTTCTTGGGAGATGTTGAGAGATTAGTTTTAAGAAACTATCTTCATAGCTCATCAGGGAGAGCGTCCAGAGAGCATCCAAGTTGTTTGGGGAGGAAGGAGTAATGAAGAAATGAGCATCAGCATTGAATTTAACCACAGGATTCATAGTGAAGCTGATCTTCTTCCCTGATCTGAATCGAACTTGCAGCGCACCTGGAGCATCCATGTATCGAATGGTCAGTTCAAAATCATACTTATGTGATATCCGTGCCCACGCTTGTTTAATGGTGCTCTGAAACCATCTGGTGACCTGTAATTTCGACAGGAACGTGGAATTCTTCATGCAAAGGAGGCCATCACAAACATCAGTAACTGTCTTTACTTTCTCCGTTTCACAGTGCAGCAGGCAAACCATATCATCTGCGTCAGGAGTCTGACAGTGGCAGCCATTTTGGATCTCCTTATTTTCCACCAGCTTTATTTGACCGCAGACTTGCAAATCTGCCAGCAGGTCGCTCGCCTGGTTGTCGGAGAGCAGACATTGAAAACTATACGGATTGGGTGGGGTAAAGGGAACAATGAAATCACACACATCTACCACCTGAGCATCCCCAATCAACATACCGCCATTTCTAACACTGTCAGTCCTCATGGCATCCAAGAGATCATTTGCAAACCCTTCCAAAAACTCCCCCTTCCACTTGTTATCAGCTGAGACTTTAACACATTTAGAATGAAGTAGCTGCAGAGTGTCTCTGTCTGGTAGAGGAACTTCAGCAGAAGTGCAGGCCCTGGTTTCTTCTTGCTTCTTTTGGGAACTTCTCCCAAGGTATTTCCTAAAGAAGCGGATCATGGAAATGACGGAGAACATGTTCCATATGTACCAGAGGAGTTCACTCTCCCAGTCAGCGTTCACCCTCTCTGAGGTTTCATTTTCTGATGTCTTGGTGTGGAGGTGTGACAGAGGTGATTCTTGTTCTTCGGAGCTGGTCACTTCCCTCTCCTCAAGCTTTTCCTGTTGCCCCTGTGGTCTGCCTGAGCCATCATTCTGGATGTGCTCTCCCTCTTTATTCTTCATATCCTGCTGTAAGTTTCCCTCTAGCTCTTGATCAATTTGAGAAGTCCCAGGTTCACTTCTGGAGATTTTTGGCAGAAGTGGATCTGACTTAGCTACAAAATGTCCCCCCTCTGGTAATTTGTGATCAGCACTGTCTTCCTCTGAGTTTTGCTTGGTGACTCTCCCATCTTCCAAGACTGACATTTGATCTTTACCATGTTGATCAGACTGATTTTGTTCCTTGGGAGTGTTTTTTATGTCATCCCCGTCAGTGTGCATCATTTCCTCACTGACACGTGCCTTTTCATGGTCCAGTTTATCTTCTCCTCTCATCAGCCCCTCTTCGTACCTTTCCATGCCCCCTGAGGTGACATTATCCCATTCCTCAAACCCGGGGTCATCCCTGGGATACGTTAGGAGAATCAGAGCTGCAAACACTCTCAACAGAGTATCTTGCATCGTCAATACTGTCTGTGAATAAGCCAAACAGCATAAAGAATTGTTTTAGTGACAATTTCAGTGATTTTAAAGGTGCATTGCTGTTGCTGGACTATGTAGAAACTAACAGTTGAGTAAAAATTCGGCAATAATATGTAAAAATTCTTAATGAGAAACATTCCTGCTGGCAAATTTCACAGTGATGCAAAGCAAGTTAGACAGAAGCTACTTCCTCGATGGCCTGGAAGCATCCTCTTTACTCATTTGTTATTGCATTCTCCATCAAATTCTCCATCAAACACAACTGATTATTATAATTTATCATTATTATATTTAATGAGAGGAATAAGAATACGCACCAAAAGAAGTGATAATGTTTTTTCAACACTGCAACGCTCCGGTAACGTGTGAGTAGGTGCAAAGGAGGAAGCAAGAGACTAACCTCACACAGGCTCAGTGATCTCTTCCTATTTTAGATGTGGTTGTAGGTTGTCTTTCGTCACTTATTTCCTGCACACCCTGCCCATGTGTGAGAAAGCTGTGACTTCCGGTGCGTTGAGCTGCATGTTCAAAAGAGTCTGAAATGAACCATATACTGTGGATCACTGGATGAATCATAAACAGTTTAAATGACAATATATTATCTTTTGGAGGACGAAGCATTCGGCCACATGTATTAAAACAAGAACTATGTATGGAAGTGCGTCTCTGCAGGGCCGCTACCTTTTGTCCTTGTGGGCTTTCAACTGGTTTGTCGAGCTCTGCCTTGTTCAGTGGGCGCAGTTGAGTCCAAACAGCTTTGTTAAAATCTAGTAGCAAATCCCTTGGAGATTTAATATTTATCATATTTTGCATTTGAGAAGCCATTATCCCGTCATTTATTTGGTTATGATTTAACAAGCAGAAAGGGATTCACCCTTCACCTCTTAGACAACAACCAAATCTTCCCAACCAAAGCCACAGATATTTGAATGGTTCGAGGCCTTCTTTGCATGTCTGCATCGTTACGGCTACAGCTTAAACAACACTGCATCCCAGAGGTTCGCACAACTTGAGTTGACACAACAACATACTACGTTCATGGAAGAAAGAAAAAACATTAACGTGAGTGGTGACAGGACTGACACAACGTTTTTTTTCTGAGCACCGAAACAGGTTTACTTTGGAGAAAGTGTGGTTTGAATGAGGATCTGTTGTTACATCACACTGAACACAGGTGCCTGTGAAGGGAGGGGCACGATGACAGATGATGTGGTCGGCTTTGAACATCACCACAGAGAGTTCGAGAAGCACCTTTCATTCGGTCAGAGCTGCCAGGTCTGATTAGAATATAAAGAAAGACAAGCTGTTTGCCATGGACGTTGTCATTATAGGAGTTTTTCCTTGCGTTTAGTTCATTCACTCCTAAAAAAAAACAAGGTGAGTGTGTTTGTTACTACGTATGCTAGACTTTGTATTATCCTCTCTATATCAAACGGATGAAGCTGGGATGTTTCTGCATGTAAGCTGGTTTATTTGGTAATATGAGCACATTCTGGTACTCTCAAATAAGGCATCCTTTATGAGGGGTTTATATTTGCTTTATTAATAGTTATTACATCATTTAATAATGTTTTATAGAACATTAATGATCCATTAACAAAAACAACTTTTGGATTGTCGGGTTATGAAAAGTCTCAGTGGCTGCTGAGCCTCAACTCTTGCCGGAAAAAGGCTGCAGAGCATCTCAACCAGAATGTATTAACTTTTTATGAATACATTTGGATTATTACACACAACCTTTAATGAAGTTAACATTTATAATTAAGACGTACTAACTTTTGTTGTAGACTGACTAGAAAGTGAGAAACTCTTTGTTTGGGACTTGTTAGATATAATTTACAATCTCTCTGTCCAAAAAGGTGTTCTTATCAATTGGCCCTGGCGTTTTATAAAACATCAATGAACAATTAATGAACCATTAATAAACCCATTCAGTCCAACTCAATCAGAAAATAGTGAAGCGATTCCTACTACACCTTCATTTAACACAATTGGAAAACAGTTGAACGGTTCTCCAGTGCATTTTGTGCCCCATAATGCCACAAAAAAAATATTGCTGTGGCCTCTTTTCTTCCACCTTTGCACTGATTAATTCCAAACTCCTGTACTTATTTTCATAGACCTAATTTCATCTGAACTGAAGCTCCACCACATCTCCCAGGATGGATAAGTTCCGTATGATGTTCCAGTTCCTTCAGTCCAACCAGGAATCTTTTATGAATGGGATCTGTGGTATCATGGCACTAGCTAGTGCACAGATGTACTCTGCCTTTGAGTTCAGCTGCCCCTGTATGCCAGAATACAACTACACCTATGGGATCGGACTGCTCATCATTCCACCTATATGGTTCTTCATGTTAGGTTTTGTATTGAACAATAATGTGTCAGTGCTGGCAGAGGAGTGGAAAAGACCCACTGGGAGACGGACAAAGGACCCGAAAATCCTTCGCTACATGCTTTGTTCAATCACACAGAGATCCTTGATAGCACCTGCAGTGTGGGTGTCTGTCACTCTCATGGATGGGAAGAGCTTCCTCTGTGCTTTCAGCATCAACTTGGATATTGAAAAGTTTGGGAATTACAGCCTCCTGAAGGAGATGTCGGAGACAGACAAGATGAAACTGCTGGCAAGGATTCCATGCAAAGACCTATTTGAGAATCAGGAAATAAGGGTTGCAGCATCACGATACATCAAGTGTATATCACAGGTAGCCTGCTGATTTTGTTCTCCACTTCTCTGTGAATGGGTCGAAACTGAGGGCTGACGACCTTTTGACAAAGACAGACCTGGAATCTAAGTAGATAATTTTAAAAACTAAACGTCAGGTAAATGGCACATTCAAATAGCAAAGGAAGAACTCTGAAACTAAATGTAAAAATCTGAATTGAAGTGGCTAATGGTGTTAGCTATAATTAGTTGGAAATTTGGAGTCAGCAAGGTTAGCTGGCTAAGTCACGACAACATGGCAACACTACACTTTTTAGACAGAAAAAAAGAGCATGTATTCTACATCTACTGACACCAGGGTCGTAGCTACCTCGGGCCTTCTCACAACAGACATTTTGACATGTCACAGTAGGATAAGCACTGGCATCAATAATATGTTGTGGTCGAATTCCATTTAGCTACCTCAGTTTTAGGGTCCTGGTAGTGTGTACACCGGCTCACTGTCACATTGTCATGGCTCACTGGGACACATAAATAGAACAGAGCTGTTTCTACACCTGTGCTTTTACTACCGCGACCAATCAAATAGTTTGCTGGGTGGCATGACCTGTGTCTTCAATAGGCCTCTATTGAAGACACAGGTCATGTCATCTGTATTGAAACCTGGGGATTACACCATAACACAATTGAGATATTGTTTTAATTATACTGTGTTTCCCTTGAGTCTCTGATTATAAGATTTGCACAGTGAATGTTTATTAGTGAAAGATCAATCAGTCAATTTAAGCGTGGCTAAAAGTTTAGGGACCCGTTCAGCAGGCAAGTTTCCCAACTTCATCACAGGACATGATGACTAAGCAAATTAAATTTTCCTCACTTTATTCCTTAAAAAGTGTAGTTAACTTAAATCTCCCCACCCGACTCTAGCCTTGCACTTTGAGCTCACTGAAGCTTTCCTGTTCGCTTATTAGAGGGATAGATAAGCCTCTAAATTTATTATTCATGGAGCTGGGACCTATTTCAATCCATCCAAAAACACCCACTCTGTTATTTAGGTCTTTGATCAGCCGAAGGGCAATTATACAGGCTTAAAAGTGAGATGTCTCTAAAAAGTCTATTGATATACAGATTCTGTTAATGAGCTATGAAACTGTCAGGAAGCTTGTCAACCAAGATATGCTTTCTCAATCACATCTTGGACTATTTGACGGCTGGTCAGACAGAATGAAGGAATCAAGATGTGCAAAATTCAGTAGTCATTTTGCTACACTGGTATATTTATTAATGTCTGTATTTTACAGGCATGTGGATGGATGTTTTTGCTCATGATGACCTTCACGGCCTTCCTGATCCGAGCCATTCGACCATGCTTTACCCAGGCCGCCTTCCTCAAGACCAAGTACTGGTCTCATTACATCGACATTGAGCGCAAAATGTTCGATGAGACCTGTAAGGAACACGCCAAGAGTTTTGCCAAGGTTTGCATCCACCAGTACTTTGAGAATATCAGTGGGGAGATGCGCAGCTTCCACCACCATCGCTCCAACAAGGATGACAGCGACGGGGAAGATGAAGATAAGAAGAGAAGCGATGAAGAGAGGCTTCTTGGTATCAGGGCCCAGGATGATATGAATAAAGTTTTATGGAACTGGCACACCTGTAAGCCAGCTCTGACTCTAAGAAAGGACCAAATGAATGATGAAAACAATGGCAGAGTGAATGGAGAGGCCAATGGTGCAGCAAATGGATTTGTAAAGGGACACACCCATGACGTGGAGAAAAAGGAATGGGCAGTGTATTATAGCAAAGTTTGAAGAGCTCAAAGGGACAAAGAAAAACTTGTATTCTTTAACCGTCAGACAATTATGTTGTTTCAGGAATAACTTTGTTGAGTTTGTTAGAAATTACATAGTGAGATCCAGTTGAATTATATATTTAGTTTTTTTACATCTAACATAGAACATATATGGGACTCTGGTTTGAATGCAATGCATAAGTGACTGATGGTACAATACTTGAACATAATACCCACAAAATGGGACTAATTCACATTGTCAACATATATCTGGTTCACATACAGTTCAGTTTACTCAGAGGATGACTGGATGTAGCCCAAAACGTGTTGATTTATTTGCAAGTCATGAATTACTGAAAACACCGCTCTGAAATCTGAAGTCTGTAAATACTTGGCTAAAGAAATAGAGCTGCTGTATCAGGCTGATAGTAAAACATTATTACAGCACACTGGAGAGTCCTCATTGATAACACTAATGAGTGTCTGTTTGGCTCTCAAGTGCGGGGCCTCTATAAATATTCCCCGGGTACAAAACAGAAAATGTTACCATGGGTCATATGAACAAAGAGAGAAGCTGCATGCACTTCAAGCCCGTGCTGCTTCTTGCTTCAAAGCGAGACCATGAAAGAAGAAATAACACCATCTTTCTCCTACAACTGAAAACTTGAATTCAGAAGTAATGAAGCACAGTCTTGCTAAATTCAGTACACTCAGAAGTGTCACTGAAAAAGCCTTACTAGTAGCTTATAGTGGTAACTGTTCTAGCTAACCTAGACAAGATGTCTGGTCTGACTTTGTGGCTCTTCTACACGTATGTTACTGTTACACTGCATTTTAAAATTTACCATTATCCTCTTAACTGCCACATGTGACCACAGTGGTCCCTGTTCAGCAAAGTTGGTATAATTCCACTTCATTTTTTATTTTGACTTGAGACAAATACTTTATCTGCGCTGGCCTCTGTAACAAGACGCTTATTAAATGATGATGTTAAAATATCAACTTGGCCGTTCAAAAACGATGCTTCCATTAGAACATCTGTATGATGTTAGTTTATTATGCTTTGCAAACACGTTTCTGGCCTTAATACTTGCTGTGAGCAGATAACCCTGCAATGCTGCTCTATTTCCAATCAGGCAAACCTATGATTTATGCAAAAACAAAAGGCTGTGCGTGCCAAAACAATTTACATGTCACTAAAAAGACAAGGTCAACATTTGCATTCTCGTTTTCTTGCTCAGTCCTCAGTTTCATCAGTCACTCCTTTGTAAAAAAAAAAAAAAAAAAGCCTTTTCTCTGAGGAGGAATTGTCCTCTTTGTTTGACACAGCCTTCTCAATATCTTTTACAGCAATTTATTTACTGTTGAATATGTATATCCTGTGAATATTTTTATATTCTGCACGTCTTCAGGAAGCTGTCGATACAATGTTTTTCTGATGCCTGGCAAGAGGACATGCTGTTAGCAGAACCACCATCCTTCACATGCCAACAATGACAACACAACCCTGTGGCTACAGTCATCTTTGACTGTGAGACCTGTAAACACCCGACAATTCATGCAGTGTATTAAGGTCTTTATTTATGCCCATGCATCTGTGCGGTCAATCCAGCTGTTCCTAAGTATTCAGCAGCAGTAATGTCATTACTACAGGAGGGGTGGGAGGAGGGGAGGGTGAATGAAAATGGCATGGATCCCATTGAAGCCTCTCCCTCCCTCCCCCTGGGGATTGGTGGAGCAGCACTCCCCTTGACCGTCTCGCAGCTCGCCCAGTAGCCCAGCAGCTGTTCGCTCCCTCAGCGAATTGGCAGCCAGGGCCGCTGGTGTGGGGGTGGACGTGCAGCCAACGTCTTTGTCCAGGCTGTGATTTTTCTCTCTGTCTCCCTCTTTTCTCTCTTGTTATTATTTTCCTTCATATCTTGCTCTTCTGTTGCCTCTATTGCGAGAGAGACCTCCTCCCCTGCTCTACCTGCCTTGTTCCTTGTCCTCTGCAAAAGAGTGACATGGTGTTTTGAATCTAGACCAAACGAACCCAACATGAAAAATAATCGAATGGAGGGAACTGGTGAATGAGGTTGCATCATCTCTTCTTCAGCCGTCCTCCACTTCACACAAATGGCTTTGTTTTGGTTGTCAGGACATCAGCCATGCGCATGTTACTGACCAAGGCCTCCCTTGACTTTGCTGCAAATGTCTCTCTTGTCTCCCTCTCACATATACATGCACAGGGGTGTGCGCACACAGACACACACACATCAGCATGCTTGCAGGCGCCCTATTCGTCAGTGTCTGGCTCATTCTGCCTTCCTTCTGCCTACAGATTGGAGGACAGAGGTAGCGAGGGAGGGCTGAGGGAGAGGAGAGTTGCGAGGCAAAACGGCTGGTCACATGAGCAGAGATCTGTTTACAAACCCAAGGCAGAGCAGAGCGAGAGCAAGGGGAGGAAGGGAGAGGCGAATTGCAGGCTCTCTCTGAGCACCATTAAGGATTGAAAAAGCAAGAGGGGAAGCCTGCCATGACAAAGCCAGCTGGAGGTGGGAAAGACTAAATACGACACACACGCAGACACACTCGTGCACACACACTGCCTTTGTCTCTGATTTTTTTTTTCTTTTTTTCAATTGAAGGAGCAGATGGTTAGAGGGAGAGTAGGATCCCCCCCACGCACACACAAACATGCACTGACTGACACACAAACGCACAGACTCACCAGCAAAATACCAAGCCCAGCTAGAGGACTGTTGTTGACTGCATGGAGCTGTCCTCACTTTGTTTGGGCTTAGAGGGAAGCACATCTTTGCCTTCTGTACTGGGGAGGAATACCCACTGCAAGATCAGAGGACTGGAGGAGGAGACAACAGAGGAGAGCAGAGGGGGATGAGACTTGTGAAAATCCTCTGTTAAAAAAGCAGCTTTGGGAGGAAGACAAAGCACAGACTAATGCCAGATAATTACCTTCATTGGACGAGGACTGTCATTTTGAACGGTGGCTGTCATTGAATTTGGTGAGGAGACGATACAGCAGACACAAAGTGAAGTCAAAGAGGCCCTTTTCGGCTGGAAATGTAAGTATTTCCTGTTACCGAGCAGCCTGTGTTGTTTATGACATTGTGCCTGAGTGAGATTCAGCTTTTCACAATAACAACTCCTCAGTAACACATGGTATGAGGCATCTGAAAAACAATCATGTCTTCTCAACAAGATTTCTTTGTCTCTTCTTCTCTCTCCTGTGATGACATCATTCTCACTGGGATCCAGGAGCACGTGAGGTCTTCGGTCCCGGTCCAAACCCCAGTACCAAATCTCCCAATCTTTACACGGAGTGGTTAATCCAGATTTGGAAATGCTGGGCAGCACAGACTGCTGAGCCAACAAAACCCCACCTCGCGAGGATTTGTGGAATCTGGACAAATCTGAAAATCTTGATGGTTGTTTTTGGAGGAGCTGAAACAAACCAGGGAGCGAGAAATCCAGCTCAGGGTGACTGAATCCAGGCTCCAAACAGATTCAGTGTCCGGAGCTCCATCCCACGAGCTTGGCTCCTCTCCAGCCTTCTCCTGACAGGGCCTGAATATACTGCTGCTGCCCTGGGAGTCAAATTTCATGCAACCATTCCAATGGTGTAACGGTAAGTGAGTGGATTTCTCTGCCTTCTGCCAAATACAAGAGGTGGTAGCACGTGTACTTTCTTGTATCTCATAAACTAAGTTACTTAGTTGCTGGCTGCCAGCTTATGGGATCCACATAATGGATGTACTTGTGAAATGGTGAACTACGGAGAGAGTGGAGGCCTCAGTTAAAATAAGCCACATTCAAGGTCATGTTTGTTTGACAGCTAAAGATATTTAATTCTCAACCCCTATTCCACATTTTTGTTTTGTTACCGTTGACTGATTCTGCAGTCAGTCCATGCCTGCTTCATTATTGCAGCCCTCATTATGCTACCCTAGGTCTTCCCTACAACCCCCCCTCGACCATGTAAATCCCCCAAACCCCAGCCATGTTAAATTATCCAACCCATACCCCCCACAGTGTGCAAGCTGTACTCATTCATTCACTCTAAAGAGAGACACATGGACATTTAAAGGCTGGCAAAGAGCATCCTCGCTGCAAATTAATAGGAACACATGTGGCCTGTGGAAATGGGGCTTCCTCTACTATTGTTTTACCAAATGGTACTTTAGTCCCCAGAGTTCATCCTATTTAATAGACCCCACCCCCTGCCACCTGCAGCACACACACACACACACACACACACACACACACACACGTTTCTGTCTAACAAATACATGCAGACAGACCCATCCAACCCCCAGCCCAGTGCTGTCTGTCTGTCTCGCTCTCTCTCTCTCTCTCTCTCTCTCTCTCACACACACACACACACACACACACACCTCTATAGAGTCTGTGGAACAGATGGTGGTGTGGCGGAAGTGCTGTCTGTCCTCCATTTTTGTCTTGTTCACAGCCAATTAACGTGCAGTCCTATGAGCTCCTCAGTTGCCACCACAGTGCCAGTCACAGCTTCCTGGAGACACCTGCATCCTGACAAAACACCAACTACTACGTCGATCTCCCACCCGAATATTTTACCGTCAGTGAGACTCCTAAATCTGTGGAAACGAGCCAGATCACCAGCGTAGTTAATGATTAACAATCTCCACATTCCTCTTTCCCCTCACTGTGCATATTACTATAGTTTTTACTGTTCGACAATAATAATTAAGGCTAACCTTTTCCTCAACAAAGGCAAATGGTTTTCACAGATCTTGAGAGCTTAGCTGCCCTCCAAACTCATAACAGTGCAATTGTCTGTCCAAATTGCAGCACGGAAAGTTTATGCTACTAATTTAGACTTTGGCTGTCAATGCTAGCAAATGCATACTGTAGATCTTAGGGCAGCTTTGGTGGTTATAATGAGTGAGTAAACAATGAAGTTGCAAGACTGGCTATTGTTTATTACACTAGCTCTCTGTTTCAAGGAGGAAAAAAAGCAGTTTAAAGGCTGTAAACAAACTAAAGATACAGAAACCTATGAATAAAAAGCTTATCTTTCATGATTGTCCCATAGAATGACAATTATTGTCCCATAGAAGTTACCACATTTCTTACTCCACAGAAAATATAGAGAGAAATAATTTATTGAACTTACTTGAGAGAACATGTTGGACTCTTAACCCTATAGGGTAACAGTTAATTGCATATTAAGTATTTCATCTGTATCTGCAAACTCTTCCTGGCAGGATGCCTGTGTGGTTTGGGTTCTCAGCGCTCTGAACACTACTGCAGCATGACGTCTGACATCTATCACCTCCCGCTCAATGTGTATGTCATTGTGCTGGGCATTGGCCTCTTCGTCTTCATGCTCAGCCTCATCTTCTGCTGCTACCTTTTCAGGTAGGTGGAGGAGGTCTGGGAGGAACATGGAGTGGGTGGCTGAAAATTAGAGGAAAAAGAGAGGGTGAGAAATGAGGGGGGAAAATAGGAAGTACAAAAAGAGGTATGACGATACAGGAAGAGGGAAATCCAGTGACAGAGTTTTTTGGCAGTTTGGACAAGCATTGCAGTGCAGTGTGCCACAACCACTACAAGTTAGGCAAAACATTAACCAGGCCGCTATATCTGCCAGTATTAGCATACTGCACATAGGCAACAGGCATTTTCTGTAGAGAGATGTCAATGGTATATTTGAGGACATTTTTAATCACTAGTTTGTCCAGTCACTAGTTTGTCCACCAAAGATCAATGACAAGCTTATCTTTCAACTACTTTGTATGCATATCTTAGCCTAATTAAGATGTTTATATTAACAACGGATGGAATGACCTCTTGTATTGTGTAAAAGGCTGCTGGTATTGATGAAGCAAAACAATTATCTTTCCAATTCTACAGAGCATTTGAGTACCTTACAGCTCATTGTTTTGGTTTACCAAATACTACTACAGTAAAAGCCAACATAGGGTAGCTGTGTGGCACTAAACTTACGTTCACCTGGTGGACACAAACACGACTCCAGATGATGCTGCTCAGTGACGGGTGCATGTGTAAATAAGTAAGTGTTTGCTAACATGGCCACCGTATCAACTTCATGAGGTGACATCATGTGAATTTTGATTATGCTGATTAATATTTACAGCTTACTGTGCTGCCCCAGTGCTGCCCCAGTGCTGCCCCAATGGGGCCAAAAAAACAGGATCTAAAATACAAAATGTAAAGTATACTTATGAAAAATGTTTGTTATGTATTTATTTTAAAACTGACACAATTATACATCAACATTAGATTTGATTTGATGATTATTGGCCTCAAAAATGTGGCACTGGCATGAGGCTGTAAATGGATGTGAATCAAAATCATAATAGATAATTTTATTATAATGAAAATAATCAATCAAGCTATGATTTGCAATCATATTTCTAGGAATGTACGCTGGTGCCAATTTAACCACAGTAATTAGACTGTAGCGTAGAGCTGATATGATATTCTGAGTTTTGATAAATAACATGGATAACTTCCCAATATTTGTTTTCCTTACATGCCTATAACTTGTGAGCAGTCCAGTCAAAGAGATTTTTCTCCCAGACTGACTGGCTGATTACATAATTGTCTGCAGCAGCATTTTGTTTTTTTTAATATTTTACCGTGTGATGCTCTCACAATCCCTTAGCTTCATCTCACGACTTCTTGCGGGGCACCACTGCCCCAAAATGGGTACCACTGAAATAACATACAGTTGTTATGACTTCTGCTGTACAGATGATATTTCTCTGCCTCTCTCAGGTTGAAACAACAAGGAACAAGGGAGCAGTTCAGCTACAATGAGGTATGTCACCGATGTATATGCCACTGTGGGTGAACATGTAACACCAGCTTCTGAGGCAGGTTATATATACCACTATAGCATTTCACACTGTTATCGTCAACTGTGAAACCTAACACCACACTTTCTAGATGACCTTGACTCCATCCATGCATCGCTACCTACACTCCGATACAAAACTGTTAACCCAGCAGGTAGCAGGGTGCGACAGTGTAGTGCTGTAGGTGTGGTGACAGTTGGTGACAATGTTTTCAGCTGTGGGGAAGGTTGAACTCCAGCTGCTGCAGTCTGTACAATCTGTATTAATAATTACTTTTTAAAAAAATGTAAAAAAAAAAAAAAAAAAAACATGCAACAAACCAAAGAGGACATGCCACTCTTACAGATGTATTAAACCAGTCACATCAGGACATTGAACCCATCTGAAGTGTTTGTTTTACACCATGGATTTTCTGCCAACATAATAGTGCTGACACATCACTCACATGACCCAATGCTTCTCTTCTTCCTCTCCCTTTTCCTACTGTAGGTGGTGCTGAAGGGAGCAAGCAAGAAACTGAGCCTTCTAGGAGTGAGTCAGTCTCTCTGCAGAAGCTTTTACACATCACTTGTGCAGGACATGCATGTTAAAACCTGCCAGCTGTACACATTTCATGCTACGCCCGCTGCTTCCGTGCTCAGCTCGGATGACCCAGTATGAGCTGGGAGGGTTCGACTGGTTAACTCAATCAATTTCTCCTCTCGGATGTGATTAGCATTCAGCACACACTCAGAGGAGATGTCCTGAAAATATCTTGTATCTCAAATGCAGCCATTTAAAAAAAAAAAAAAAAAAAAAAAAAGTCAGAGTGCTTGTAGCAGAATTTAGGACTCCAGGAATAACTGCACTCATTCAAAATGCATTATAAAAAGATCCCTTCTCTGTCTCTTGTGATTCGTGAAAACATTGCTTTTCTAAGTCCTTTCCTTTTTTTTTTTTTCCAAAGCAGTTTGGTGGTTAGGGGTAATTTTGGTTTTCTATTTAATGTCCGGTTTTTGTACAAGGGAAGGTTGAAAGAGTCCTGTTACTTGGAAATATTGTTAAGATAAAAGCGCCATTTCAAAATACATGCTGGTTATTGTGTTGTGCTTCAAATCTAGGTCAAATTAAATTAACTGCTCAAATTTACAAATGGCAATGTTCTTGGCTGTAATACAAGACCACTGTTGAATAGAGAAAAACAAATGGAAAAAAAACAACAAAAAAGAGAGTAACCTTGCTGTTGTTTTTTTCTTGCAGCAAACCTGTGCGGTGTGTCTGGAAGAATTCAGGACCAGAGATGAACTGGGAGTGTGCCCATGCTCACATGCATTTCACAAGAAGTGAGTGTTATTTAACTGGAAACTATGACTAAATAGATTTTTTTTTAAAGAAATTGCTCAGCAGTCTTCAGCTTTCTGGTTGAGAGTTTCATAAAAAGAAATATACCACTCTCCTCCCTGTGTAATAAATGCAGCCAGCAACTGATTATCTTATCTTAGCTTAGCTTAGTTTAGCTTAGCATCAAGACGAGAAGAAACCACCAGCCTATCCGAGTCTTCGCTGGTTGCCTGGCAACCTCGACGTGGCAAGGCTCAAAGAATTTACGTAGCGTAGCCAAAAAATAGTTTAGCACATACTCCTCGGAAAACCACAACTTGTCCATTTACACTTTGGTTTTTGCAGACTAAACAAACGAAATATTAGGTGCTAATTAGTGAGTTTTAGTGGCGCTGCTGAGTGGAATTTCTTACCTTTGGACAGAGCGAGGTTAGCTGTTCCCCCGAGCTTGTAGCCAAGCAGGCTAAACTAGCTTAAATTGCTGATGGTTATTTTTAGCGTTGAGTTACTCAGTAAGCTGAATTCTGTTGTCATGTTGTGTTGTTTTTAAGCTTAAACTGTTTTTTTTCTCCTGTCAGGTGCCTGCTGAAGTGGCTGGAGATCCGCAGCGTGTGCCCCATGTGCAACAAACCCATCCTCCGGCTCCACACAGACGCCCCCCAGGGTGCCGAGGGTCCAATGGACCCGGAGGAGGTGTGAGGGAGCTGGGGAAGGAGGAAATCGGACTCCCCTTACAGAAAACACACACATTAAATACACTAGGGATGATGGACCGTGGTCATCTATAAGACATCTCACAGGAAATGTTGATAATGATCCCAAGTGGCCGCCCTGCTGCTGACCTCTGAGCAATACGCCTTGGTGGGAATTGGATATTGACAGCACCAAAATGATTTGGTCAGATCAGTCAGGGATGGATAGGGGTGGATGGATAGGACCTTCTCATAAAAATGCTCCTAGTTCTACTTCCATATTGCACTGTTCACCAAAAAAAAAGACAGGAAAAGGAGCCACATTAGAGAGCAGGATATCATTGCCACTGTCACTGGACGACTAGTGCAGCACTGCCAGAGACCAACAACACTTCAGGCATTGAGCAGGACATCAGAGTACAGGATCAGTATGGATACCTCTAAGATCTCAGGGGTGTTACCAATACAGCCAGCACAAACCATGTCAGTCACCCTATAACCCTGTGCCACACATGCATCTTCAATACTGCCAATGTAAGTGAAAAACGCTCCAGCAGCCACAACTTCCAGCTGAAAGACCAGCGGGATTACAACCATGACGATTTAAGTAGACAATATTGTTACCAATTGTATCCCAGGCCCTTTCCTTTTAAAAAGAGACTGATAGAAAACTAGTCTTGCCTGTATGTATTGTATGTAAACATGTCCCTATATATTGTTATTTTGTATTTGTTGCTTTTAAATAAAACGTCACGTAATGTATTGTAATGGTGTTGGATTTATTGAAAGGCCAATCAAATCAATAGAAAACGCTCCCACAAATGTCTAAAGGACCCTTTTTGTAAATCCAGTACACAAATAGCCATAACATTGATTATTCTCTTCATAGCTCATACTCATACACAATTGACTAAAACGAAGTTGATGAAATGTTAAATACCGGTTTGTTTTTAACATTTATGGATGATTTACAACCCACTTTAAAAATAAAAAAAAGTGTGTGTTGTGCTCTGATATTACAGCATCAAACCCGCACTTTGGGGTTCAAAAGTGTACAGTCCGCAGTGATAAAAAAAATTACACTCTGAGAAGTTGATCATTTCCAGGGAGGTGCCTGTATGAGCATCCACACGTCCACATCCAGAGTCACAAACTTGTTTCCGAGAAGGTGTGAGGTGTGCAGTCCACACACGTACACAAGGTGTGTATTATTGTGTGTATTCAGTCATTAGCTGGCAGCCTCCGTGCCTTTGGCTTCCACATACTCCACGGCCTTCTCTTTGACTGCCTGGATGCTCTGCGGGGTGCCATGTTTCTTCTCATATTCCAAGTAGCGCTTGAAGAAAAACTTGATCTTTTTTACTGAAACGCTGAGGTGGATCACGCGATCAAAGAGAGCCCTGCAGAAGACAGGAAGTCAGAATAGTCAATGCAACGCTCTTCGAATGTGATCATACACTTAATCATTCACTTATGTCATTTGTTTTTAATGTAAACCATTAAGTTAGTTTCCATGGGATTGTATATTTTAGCACATATGTTTATCCACTTATGAACGGACGCAAAGAATGAAGCAAAATGTGTTAAAAGAGCCGGAGGGAGTTAGAAAGCACAGCAGCTCTCACCTGACTTCCTTCTGTGACGCATGTTTGACCATGAGGTCAATGAAGACGGACCAGAGGTCTGTGCGTTTCGGGTAGCTCGTCAGCACTTTGTCAAACATGGCGCGACCTCTCTCTGCGTCGCCATAACGGAACTCCAGCTGAGCGAACTTGCCGATCACATCCACACCTGAGGGGGAAGCATGACAACACAGGGAGGTTAAGAGCTGTGAAGATGCACAGCTGGGACAGGGGACGAGAATCTGCACTCCGACCATTGACTGAAACCTCCGACTGTGCAGTCAGTGCCAGCCTGCAGCCCACAAGTATACATCAAACTGTTCTGTGGCATCTTCAGTGTTCGGAAAAAGGCCATCTTACTCTCTTTGGAGGGCAGACTCTTCAGCGCCCTCTGAAGCAGAGCACTGGCGGCATCACTCTGACCCTGCTGGAGCAGGAAGGTCCCGTAGCTCAGCCACACTGCCTTATTCTGACGGAAACGCTTCACCATTGTCTTATACAGGCCCTCCGCCTCCTGGGTACAAACACAGACAGACAGAGCAGATACCGCACACACAGAAAGACAGACATGCAGGCATTAGAACACAGCATCTCAGCATCTCGGCGTGGTATCTAGACACCCAATAGATTGTACCTTGAGCTTGTCGGACTTTGCGTAGATGTCAGCCAGCTGCTGGTACACGGGCATGGGCTCACAGAACTGCAGCGCCCGCTCAAACACTTTCTTCAGGCTCTCGTCTGTGCCGTACATGTTCTCCAGGTTCAGCAGGGCCACCCACACATTCAGCTTCTCCTGCTCTTCCCTGGAAACAAGGCAAGGCAAGTTTTGCAAAGATATACAGCCATCTGGTGTTAAAACATGTCCTCATTAATCAACCATCCACGAAAACAAAGCAAGTCTGTTTAACAGAGATGGACACACAGATCAAATTTTAAAGTCATCTCATTTCTATGTTGTTTTATTTGTGTTGCATCAATCACCTAAAGGAGATAGTTTTGAGGGCCCTCTCAGCCACAGCACGGGCCTGTTCGATCTGGGTGGCCTGCAGATGGTGAGCCATGTACTGGAGCCACAGCAGGGAGCTGCTGGGTGAACCGAGGAGCAGCCGCTCGAAAGTGGCTGAGTCCTCTGGCCGCAGGCTGGGATCCATCAGCTCAGCCTCCCGCTGCACCAGGGCCTTCTCTGCTGCCTTCTTCTCTTGCTCAAGCTCATGACGAGACTTCTTCTGGGGCTGGCAGAGGTGAGACAGAGGGCAGAAAAGACGATGAGCTTGGTGGCAGTAAATGTTTAAACACAGAGAAGGAAACAGGAAATGATGGCAGAAAGTTATACTCCTTTAAAAGAGATGTTTGGGATTATTTGAATTAGGGTGGCTCTCTTTCTCTTCTATCACTTCAAAGCCACCAGACTCCATTGAAAATTCAATTCAATTCATTGTAACTCACAGAACAAGGGAGTTGCTAGTCTATCACTGCCTCGATTGGTTAATTTTCTTGTGTTATTGTATGACTGGTTATTTAACGAACAGGTTCAGCTCCCCATTAGAAATGGCTGTATGACAGCAATGTAAAATGATGAAACTATTCTAGTGTACACTTAAAATGATCTAGATATTTTCAGGTGGCTAAAATAGGTTTTCCTGCTGCCCGTCCACAGCAGTACGCTGCTTAGCATCTGTATCAGGACTCCTGCCTGCGTGCACCTCCCTATTATTGTAGGTAATACATTAACTATTGATCAGAGCCTCATACAACCCCTTCTCAAATAATCTTAACTATCCCTTTAATGATCCCATGACTACACATGCAGCTTTACGATCAGCCCACCTTGCCGCTTCCGTCTTGGTCCTCTCCATCACTGGAGTCGCCCTCCTGTGCTGCAGAGGCAGGCTTCAGGGAGCTCAGTCCCACGTCCCAGGAAAAACCTGCTGCCACCTGCAGTCTGGATGGACCCGCTGAGCTGTGCGCCACCTGCTAAGAGACGGAAGAGGCACAGCGTCTTTCAAGTTCTGGAGAAAGACTGTGAAGGCTTGTACGACTGTAAAAATGCTGAGCGGTGTGGCGTACTTTTGCAGAATCGGCTTTGGGTTCCTCTTCATCATCCTCTTCTTCTCTGAAGTACACCTCCACTCCGCTGTCGTCATCAGTCTGCGCTTTCTTTGTTTTCTTCTTCTTCTTCTTTGGGACCTGAGCTTCGGCTGATTTCTGGCAGATAAAACAACAGTAAAGTATACGATCAGGGACAACACACACACACGTTTAAATTATTTCTATATTATTAGTTTCCGACCAAAAAGGATAATGAATGAATGATAACTGAAGATGGTTTTGATCCATGAGGAAGTTCTCATATTGAATACTGTTCATCTAAGTAGTAGGTCACCTAAGATGTGTTTATAATTTAATGTATGGAAAGAAGGAAAGTTTGATGTGAGAGTGAAAGGAAACCGTGGTTGTCTGTTACCTGCTCGCTCTCAGGCAGCGTGCGTTTCTTCTTTTTTCTCTCCATATCGTGTTTCTTCTTCTCCTCTCCGATTAGACGCAGCGGCAGACCCAGAGATTCTGGGAGGATGTCCGGCTTGCCGGTGTCCACTGGGAGCAAAGAGAGGTTGACCAACTCCTCCTCTCTGTCGATACTATAGACAATAATGGAAAGAGATGATGGCGGCATTGACTCTATAAACAGCTGCTATCTAAAGCTGCACAGGGAAAGACACACCATCCACCACTTTCTAATTCCTGACTTGCTTGCTTTCCTTTTGACATTTTTTCAGTCTACAACCACAGAAGGGAAATCTGTGCGTTTCCTACCTGACGATCTTGGTGGTGAGCAGGGTGTTGGCAGGCAGGTGCTCAGAGATGACATTGTGGGTTCTTACATAGTACTTGGTGGACTGTTGTAGTTGGGCTCTTCCTGTAATGCTCCCCGACAACCTGGGACGTGTGAAATAAGGATGTCTTCAGGATATCTGTCATGATCATTGCTGAAATAACTCACCCGAAACCACATTATCCAGAAAAAAGCATTTAGAGGTTTGTTTGTTCCTGTGTGGTTTACATGAATGTTACATCTGTCTAAGAAAGTTAAAGCTACATTTCTGCCAATGGATAAACTTCCAGTTCTTCTCAGATACCTAATGAAGACACCCTGCTCCTTGACGGACTTCACGTAGCCTCTGATGATCTGGCCTGCCTTCAGTGTGTCTACAGACAAAACCTCTGGGTCCTTCGCCGGCTTGGCCTGCTGTGAATTCAGCCTGGAAGAGCAACGGTACAGTCAGCCGCATATTGTGATAATACATGTGAATTTGTTACAGAAAGCCACAAATCCACTGGAACGCCCTCATACCTTGATGGACGCAGAGACAACCGCCACTTGCCGTTTTCATTCTCAAGAAGGAAACACCTGAGGCAAAAAAAACAAACTCTTAAATCTGCACTTCAAGATAATCAAAAAGGGTTATAAAGTCTGTTTTGTTTTTAAAATGGTAGCTGCTGTTAGTTGGTATTCTGCAGCAGCAGTTGCCCTTGAGCGTATTCTAGGCAAAGCTGGAAAATCAGCATTTACAACCACAACAATATTTCCAACAGCTCATTTTGTTTGGCTTCTGTAGTAAAAAAAAAAAAAAAAAATAAATAAACTTTTGTTGCTTTTAGGTTTACACAGAACAAAAAACACAAGTTAACCACAGTTTGTAGTTGAAATAAAACATTACAAGGCTAAAGCTGGATGGTGTATCAGACTAATTGTTTCTCAGACAATCTGCAGTATATAACAAAAGGGATTTCAGTCAAAGGTCGCTGCTGCATCTACGGACCTGAGCAGCTGATCCTTGCTGTACCCGTCCAGGGGGTTTGACCTGTAGGCATCAGCCAGGTCGGTGACAGCTACAGTCCCCATGCCGCCAAAGGGGAGTTTGACCAGGAGGCCGACATGTGGCTGGATATTAGTGACCATCCCCAAAGCGACACTGCCTTTCTCCAGTTCATGGACACCTAGAAAACAAAAGGGGCAATGAGAAATAAGAAACTGAAGCTAAGGCTTGATCTCACCAAAAACAGTCCGGGCTCCTCCTACCTGTGAGTGACAGCACCAAGCGCTGAGGTTTGAAGTTCACCTCCACCACTCTGGCACTGACTGCTTGGCCCAGCTTGTATAGTTTCTCTGGATGGCTGGCATCCTGAAAATAAGCAGATTTTTTCCAATCACAGCAGTCTGAAATTGAATTTTAATCTAATCATTTCTTATTTTTTCTTAAACTGTAAGAAAAATGATCCGATATGTGCTCTTCCAAAACATGTTCTTGCTTTACACTTACTTTTGGATCAGTGATCATGGCCAGCAGTTCGACTGTCCCACTAATAGAAGGATCAATGGTGATCTCCAAAGACTTCCTCTCTGGATTAAACTGGGGGCAGAAGCGTGAACACAATGAAAACCTTGGCTACAATTTTGCTCCTCTAAAGTTGCTTTTAATCAATTTGGATTTTCATCTTACTATCAAAAGCTACATTTTGTGGAAACTGGCAGGTAAAGGCAAAACAAGCCACTGCAAGCCGATTTCCCAAACTTACCTTAGAGACAAAGCATGTCATTTCTTCCCCGACCTTGAAGCTGTTTAGCTTTTCTTTTGTTGTAACTGGTTTGAAATCTGCACCATCATCCAATTTGCTGAGGAGAGGAAAAAAAGGAAACACAACAGATATAAAAATACAAATAAGACATAAAATATGAAATGAAAGTAAACCAATTCAAGGATTAAATACAATTCAGTTTATCACATAGTATAATATGATAATGCAGGCCATGATAATTACAACAGACAATGAGCTGTGCTGTACAGTTACCTGGGTATAAGTGTGAGCTCAGAAATGCTGTATGTGAATTTGGGATGGGAGAACGGCAAGAATCTGAAATAAGACGGTTGAGGTTAATTTTAAATTCAATGCAATTTAACAAACAGCAAACAGAAAACCATCACGTTCATTTTTATACTTTCTTACTTATACTGATAAGAAATGCCTCTTCCTGCATGTGAAACGAGCAGCATGTACCTATGACTGGCGACGTCCCGTCCTCCGATGACCCTGGCGGCGACCACACTGCCCACTTTAACCAAAGACGTGGGGAAGCATCCGTGACACACAGTCGCGACGTCCACCACCTCAGACACGTGTACGCAGCCCGTGCCCCCACCCTCTAGCGTGACCTGAATGGAGGTCGGCTTCACTGTCCGCACTGTACCCCGCACGATCTCGCCAAAGCGGTGACCCTTGGAGCCCATCTGGTTTTCTGAGGCTGTGCGCTGTCGTTTCGGTGCGGTGCGCTGCCACGACACTAGAGGGAGCCCTTGCATTTCCTGGCAGCTGGTTTCTACAATCTCTACGGCCAAACTCATTCCCACCCTCAGCCTCTGTGACTCAGCTAGAGCTATCTCGTTCAGGTGGCTGCTGGTTTGGATCACAGTCAGCTGCGCCGTATCATCCAACGAGATGACGGTCAAGTCTTTGTCGATGTGCTGCACCACCGCTGTGTGCTTTGATCCTTCAGTTAACTGTGGAAATACAAACGAAAACACAGATAATAAAAGATCCAAACTACATGAAATGATTATGATCAATGTACCATCTACGTGTGTGAGAGTGTGTTTGATAAAGCCAGTTCAGTCCAACTTTCCTCCATACATGAAAAGTAAAATCATGTTCTACATTTTGAAACTACAACATTGCATTGGGGAAAGTTGTACTCACTAATTTCTTCTTCCCCACCAGCTTGGAAAGGACTGACACATGGACACATGTCGACAGCATGTCAATATGGAGGATGACCGCAGTAGCTTTCACACCTGGGGTCAGGTTAACACCTGGAGACAATGCAGCCAACAGAAAGTTATATTGCTTACATAACGTGAAAAAACAATTAAATAGTTAGCAGTACAATATGTGACATAGAGACACTGGTTTAAATTAGGGGACAGGCATATAGACAGATAAAGTTTGAAAGACACACACCAGTCAGGGAAAACCTCATGAAAGATGCTACTGAGTTATGGGAAATGTAGGATGCAGTGTTTTTGGAGTTTGAGCCATACTAGAGAGAATCAGGATATATTGACCTCAGCTGCATCAGTTTTGATCCCTTTGTGTTCAATAACGCAGTAGCATCGTTCACCACATTATTTTGGTTGATGCGATCATGCTACGAAAACCCGATACCAGTCTGTTTCAGCTATGTCAAAATGTTATGTGGTGGCAAAGACTACTGTTATTATCAAGGAGGAGTGAAACATTCAGGCAGTTCTGTAAAATTGCAAACGTTTCTGCTTAAATGCATACCCATCACATGGTGCTTGGTGGCCAGTATGGTAGCACCGACCACCTCGTGAGACGTAAAGGTGACGCCAGTGTCCTTCACAGTATCTACAGTCAGCTTCAGCTTCTGACCAACAGACAGAGCAGCCAGCTGCTGGCAAAGATCACCGTTATCTGAGAATAAAGACAGAGGATGATGGCAGGTTAGACCCACAAAGCAAACTTCAAAAGAGAGAATGAAAGAATGAAAATATCAGATTTTGATAAGACTTTTTTTTTTTTCTTTGCGAGTATTTCTCACAAGATAAACTTACAGAGAAGCGACAGACCAATGCAATCATACCTCTCAAGGCCATCATGTCAGTCACAGCTCTTCTCTCCTTCAGAGCATTAATGAGTCTGGTCTGGGCATCGCCCCCCGGAGTCATGACTTCTGAAATCTTCAGCGTGACCAGGAAACGCCGCTTTGCCTCATCCAGGTTGGTCACCTTAGCGACCACTGTCTGGCCGACCTGGAAGGCATTCATCACGTCTGTGATGAACCGGTCGCTCATGGCCTGGAGAAAAGCAGAGCGGAGGAGGAATTTTAGTCAGGGAGACAACTTCAAGGTAGAGAGTGTCAGGTTAGAAAGCATGAGCCTTTACTTACAGATGTGGGTGCAAGACCAAAAAGGCCGTACGGGAACTCTACAAAGACGCCGTAGGACATGATGTTCTTGATCCAGCCAATCAGCTGCATTCCAACTGTGATTTCAGAGAAGTCTTTGGCAACCACTCCCTCCTCCAGTGCCCATCTCACGGTAGGCTTCTTGGTGAGGTTCTTTAAAGGAGGAGCAGCTAAGGAAAACAGAGGCAACTACTACTGCTTTCTATAATTAGGAAATGTTTGAATTCACTTCCTAATAAGCATCAAAGGGCAGTAAAATATTCTCACACTGTACGGAGCGGTCTGATACACACAAAATCTACAGACTTCTTAACAACAGGATACAATGTTCATGTTGTTCTTGTTGACGCAGACGAGGTTTGAGATGTTGTCTCCCTCCTTCAGGCTCTCCCACAGCAGAGGGCAGTTGGATATGTGATCAGAAAGGTGCATTGTGGGTAGCACGGCATGGATCTCATCGGGGAGGATGGCCACCTCCAGACCATTGATTAACTTCTTCAGCACCTTAGCCTCCAGCGTCTGCATCATACAAATACGCATGTTGAGGTCAAAGTATGGAAAAAAGATTAGATGGAAGGGGGGGGGGGGGCAAAAGGCAGGGAGGTCTTTAGCTTACCTTCCCCACCTCGCAGTCAAACTGGGGATTAGCAGCACCCTCGGTGTCGCCCTCTCCCGTGGCCTTAAATGACATCACCATCTTCGCCTTATCAGGGTTACACTGAAGAACTTTAGCCTTTAACACCTGGACGATCAACGAAAAACAGACAGCTTAACAGATGCCAAATAAATTGCCGTGAAATACCGGTTTACTATTGTTCCCATACATCTAGAAAGAAAGACACCAAAAGCAGATAATAAAAAAAAATTTGATCTTCATACCTGCCCCACATAGAAGACGTCCTCGGGACAGATGATAGGCTCTGAGCTGAGCTCCTTCAGCGGCACCAGGCCCTTGACGTTGTTGTAGAAACGAACAATGCAGCCAAAGTCTTTGATGCACACGATGTAGCCGTGGGACACTCGGCCAGGACGGGCATCGGCAAAGCTGAGGAATAGTGGCAGGGAGCTTTCAATCAGAGCCTTCTTTCTGGTCAGGAACAGCTTCTTAGCCTCTGCATCTACTGACAGCACCTGAGGGAACGTATTCACACACCGACACGGAGGAATCAAACAGTTATGACGGGGGATTTACAGGGTTCAAACTACAGAATACAGATTTAATTCTTGTGGTCTTTTCGGTGGCTTTGAACCGAAGTACAACACTGGACTGACCCGACATTTGACCTTCATGCCCTCCGTGTACTTCTTCTCTGGGTTCTTAAGGACGATGTCAGACAGGTGGGTCCGGGGCACCAGGCCTTTAATGTGGTCAGACAGATGCACCACCATGCCGTGATTCAGCAGGACTGACACTTTCCCCTTTGACGGAGAGAAGACCGACAGCGTGAGACGGACAATAGAAGCAAGGACAGAGCAGAGTGAGAGACAAGAATAATGGGAGAGGCCGGATATACTGTGTCAGGCTTTAACATTTTGTTTTCTGGCTAATTTACAGCTAATGACACTGATGTTAGCCAGAATTCAAACAAACGTAGCTCTCAAAATGTTAAACTATTCCCTTTAAAACATGTGATTTTGTTGCACATCCTGTTGTTTTGCACTGCCTATGAGAGCTGCTATTTCCATTTCAATTTCGTTGTGCATTCTTTGTACAATGACAATAAAAGAATTCTGATTCTGATTCTGATTCTGATGTGACTGGAATTGAAAAACAGGGATTTTGCATCCCCTTTCCAAATAACCGTGTCGCTTTCAAAGATTCTTTAAAAAGCTGAATCCAAATCACGTGTGTGACAAGGGGAGTATTTGATATTTGCTAGGTGGTGGTGGTTTATTCTTACCTCTACAATCTGGCCGGCCTTGAGATCGTGGTATCTAAAAAAAGGCTTCTCAATCATACTCCTGAAAACAAGACAAAAGCAGGTTGTAAATACATTAGTATTAGGATTAGGATTAGGATTAGGATTAGTATAGAGAGGTCCATGCTTCCTATGGAATAAATAAGGTGCGACATACTTTCGCAGACTAGCGAAATGAATTTGGTCCATGGGGCTGAAGTCCAGGATCCTGCAGGTGTGCTCCGACATGGCCATGAGTCTGTTTTCATTCGCTTGCTCATTAGACTCCTTCAGGTGGTTCCTCTGTTAAGAAGGACAAATAAAGTTACTATCCAAACGCTTAGTCAGCGGAATATTGACAGAGAGCATCCATAGCATTAATTTGTCTTGACAGTCAAAGTAGGTTTAAATGTAAATAAAGCATCTCCCCGACTCACATGTACAAAGGCCAACGTTTTGTCTGGCAGCTCCAAGACGGCCCCGGACATGTGGTGCATGGCGGTCATCTTGCAGTCCTTCACCACCTCACCTCTCCGGTCCTCTCCAGCAGGAGAGGGGTCGATGCTCTTCCCAGGCAGAACAAGGTAGCTGCGCAGGCTCAGGCCCACCAAACGGCTGGACGGCTCCACATACAGCACACAGGCTCGCACCTGCGTGGGTTGATACAAAAGAGTTACACTCTGATATGAACACATGGGGAACCACTAACTGGTGACAGGTGCATGTCAATACAGAGTGTGAATTGGAAAACAATGATAAGACATATATGATATAACAGCCAAAAGGGTCTGTGTGTTACCTCTGCTCCCTTGGTGTAGCTGGATGCCTGTTCTGGCTCCACGTGGAGACAGTCCACCTGGCCACTAAAGGAGGACAGGAAGTCCAGGATCAGACCATGTTTGGTCACCTGCAATACAAACATGCAGACTTTATTACAACGCTGAAACACTTATTGAAACACAGCTACCACTGAAGTTGTGATAGCGACTGTAATGAGGGCAGTAACAGATCATTTACTGGATTAAATAAGAATTTTCCCCATATCCTCAGACAGAAGATGGATTTATATTATAAAAAGGCTAAACAGTGCTACCAAAATAAAAGTTGTCTCTACCTTTTGGATTTTAGCTTTGACCAGAAGACCAGGCAGAAGGTTGGAGAGGTTCCAGCCCTGCTCGGATGTAGCACAGGCCTGGGCCAAAGTCGGGGGGCTGACAGACAGGCGGACCACACGACCATCGTTCTTTACTTCCTCCACATTACAAGTCACATACTGACCCACTTTCAGCTCTGGACATAAAACAACACACAAATACTTGAGAAGTGTCTTGCCGACCCATTACTTCCCAAGTGTGTTTGATAAAAACAGGAAAACAACGGCACGGCCCTGATGAAGCAACAGCCTACTCTGTATTAGAAAGGATGCAACTGACTGAGATTATTTCCTCAGTAGATGACAGGCGGTCTGAAATACTTTGTCGTACCTTCCAGGTTGTTAGGTTCATCTTTCGCTGCTTTCTTGGGCAGGAAGGCTTTGCTTCCATTGATGCCAATGTCGACTATGTAGCCATGATCCTCCACACTCTCCACACATCCACTCAAGACCTGAGTCACCGCAGAATAACATTAGAATAAATTATTTTAATAAAAAACAAGAGAGCTGAAAGGATTTTAAATCAAATCATTTAACTGAGGATGCTCTTACCATGCCAGCTTTCAGGGAGCCTGAGGCGAGAGCCTTGTTGACCAGCTTTGGATTGACCGACAGCTGGATGCTAAGAGAGCCTCCTCTGGCTACATCCAACTTGGCAACCACACACCTGAACACCATGCCGGGGTAGAAGAGTTGTGGCAGAGAGCAGTAATCCTGTGAGGTAAATAAACAAGATCCACCTCTTAGATATCACAAAGTATCCTGGGATATTAGTAAACTCTTAAGACAAAGATGAAACTGCATCCAATTTTTCTTGAAATCATCTTAGAGATGGTACAAACTCATGCGCTGCGTACCACCGATGATATGACCCAAGTATGACAAGCCTTTAGCACCATCACAAGTATAATTCAAATCATCACGTCGCAGGCGTACCTCTGTATCAGCTGAATCCAGCTGCTCGCTGAGCAGCTTGGCGTACGAGTCACAGATGTTCTTGATGCTGAGGTAGCCTTGCATGCCACAAGGCAGGCCGACGGTCACCTCAAAGTCTGTCACCTCCTTCACACAGCCCAGCATCAGCATGCCCTCCTTCACATTCTGGGAAACACGAAGCACACACACTCAATATCAAGTCACATTTGATTCACTGCAATGTTACACTAAAACTAATTTACTGACGGAATTCAACACATATGCATTGTTTCTTGACAACTGCAGTGCCGTACCATGACATGAAGGATTTCCACACACTTCGCTGCTGCGTTCAGCGTCAGACCGTCTCCTTTTTCCACCTTTTGCTTCTTGATCTTCTTTCCCTCATCTTTGGCCACCACCTTTCTCTTCTTAGCTTCTGCATCTTCATTTGACTGCAAGAGAAATGATAATGAGTGCTAACTACTGAGGACATTTTACTGACACCTTCTCGGGTGAGACTAATGACAACACAAGCCTGAAATATCTTTCACTTGGGTAATGCACTGATGTGATAGATGATACACTGTGTGATGATCATCTTTGTCAGCATAGCCTGTGAAGTTTCCACCTCAACGTGGACACTCTACCTGGAACAAGTTGTCCACTTCTGTCCGCTGCACCACTATTTTACTCTCAGTGGACTTCTTTGCTGTCCCTCCTCGGGGAAAGTCCTCCTCCACAGATGCCATGTTTGATGTTGTTGCAGATGTCTACAAATCCCAAAGTCACTGTCAATAAACAGGTAATATCAAAACTTCTGATGAACCTGCTGATCACACAAAAACTCAGGGTATGCTAAGTGACGAATGGCTGAAGCCAAGCAGTGGTAGTTTGTGCCTCTCATGTGGCTCAATCATCGTTTGTCTATTTGAAAATTGGTTACTATTATGTTACATTCGAGGGTTACAGATCGAAAATGTGAAAACAACGACAGTATGGGAGCCATAAACAGCAGCTTTCTGTTCAGGTATAGTTTGATTAATCGCATGCTGGATAAGTCTAATAAAATCCATTTGGATCAGTTGTGATGCTGCTGCTAGCAGATCAGCTCAAATGCACGAGATAACGTTAACTACCAGTAACACACTACAACTACAAAGTACGTTTACCAGCAGACAAGATGCCAATTCCGATGGAACAAAACTCGATTATAATTTAAACATTAACCAAACCAAATAGTTTTATCCGTAATGATTATCATAAAATGTTTCCTTACATTAAATCTCCGGTAAAACTCACATGTTGTTCAGCAACACGCCATGATCTCAACCCGGAAGAAAAACTCTTGTGGGCGTTTCATTCTTTGTCCAATCACAGACAAGAAAGAATGATTGACGCTACCTTTAGCCATTCACTGGTCGCTTTAGACCCTGACTTTGAGTGGCATTATTTTGGACCAATAGTAATACACTTCGGGGCTGGTGGGTGTAGGCGGGATTTCCTTGTGAGTTTAGCATTGCGGCCTCTACTGAAGGACACCTGTCTCGTTCTGTTTGCACAGGGGTCGTGTGTATAAGGTAAGACATTATATCACATTCAGAAACAAATTAGCCCGTTCAGTTTGGTCTTAAAACTGCCCAATAGTACCCATGTTGTCTTTAAGACGCCTCTCTAACTGGAAGTACTATTTAGCCAACAGTCTGAAAGTCAAAGTAGCTAGCATGCTAACTTAAACTGACTGAGTGTGCTAGCTAGGAGGCTATGCAGTTAATGTTATTGACCGATGAAAGTCAGTCTGAATGAATGAAATACCCGCTGTTTGTGCATCTGTCACTCACAGCGATATTGATTTTTGTCAAGTAAAAAGTATTATACGGAGAATCGCAGGAAAACTAGTTCTCAGCGTTTTGACAGATCAGATTTTGTGGCGTTAGCATGTCAAGTTAACCTCCATCAGAGCTTCAACAACGCTAATAAGTCCTAGTTTAGCAGCTAGTTTACATTTAGAAAACACTTAAATTGTTCCCCATCCTAGTTCCTGTCAAAAAAAGAGCAAATGCAACCATTATTTTCTTCAACGTCCTGAGTATTTGTAGTTATCAGTTTAATCTGCTAATTATTTCTCTATAAAATGTCAAAATGAAAAGTGTCCATCAGTTTCTCAGGTCCCAATGATGTCTTCAAATGTCTAAAACCCATAGATATTCAATTAACTGTGATAGGAGACGACACAAAATGATTTAACCAGAACGTGTGCGTGACCATTTCAGCTCCAGATTTGACACGCATCCTATTGCCAAGAGGAATCAACCTGCTATATGTTTACTGGTATTCTATAGTAGTAAATAATCTTTATTGTATTTGTTGTAGAGCCATTAACAAATCCATCATGGGAGGACACGACGCCGGAAGCCAGCACCAGTTCACTGGGATCGCCAAATACTTCAATGCATACACGATCACAGGAAGGAGGAATGTGAGTTGTGTGCAGCTTCACTTTAAATAATATGCATTTTCACAGAAGACGCTAAAACTGTCAAGCATCCCACGACTGTATGAATCTCTCATCATGCTTCTTTGTTTTTAGTGTGTTTTGGCCACATATGCCACCATAGCAGCCATTGCCCTTTTCTTCAAAATGAAGCCCAAAAAACAGGCCGCCGTCACAGAAAAGTGATCATGTAAGTGCATTGGTGTCCCTGCATCTTATCAGCCTCCAAATCTATTGCACTGGAGCAAAGCATTGCTCCATTCATCTAACTCGAGGCCTTTCTTGTCTCTTTACAGGTGCCCATTTTGGTCATTATTTCTAACGGCTGGGAGTGGAGGAAGCAGCTGGACGTGCTTGTAATAAATTGTTTGTTTTCTCTATGTTAACAATAAAGAACACTTGTGCTCGAAACATAGAAAACACATTTGTTTTTATTTACAGTGAACACCAGTATAAAAGACTATGATACAGAAATATCAGCCTCGCGTTGAACAAAGCTGTACTCATGGCAGTGATTTTAAAAAAACTATCCTTGATCATGAATGGCACTTTTCTCAAGTGGGGGAATATCTGCAATAGATCAACTTGAGTCTGAGGGCCAGACCAGGAGTTGGCTGACCTGATTTCTATCTTCACTCACAGTTAAATGTTCAGAGGTGATTTGTTTATAATACACTTTTGTTTCATGTTACTTGTGCAGCCTGGGGACCAGAAGTTTGCTTCAAGTTTTTGTAGATTATACTTATAATTCAATAAGGTCTCATGGATTGTAGGCCCCCGCGGCCAGCAGCAGGTTCCTGCGGGTGAAGTGAAGGTGTATGACAGGTGTGGATTTAGTCAGGTAGGTGCCCAGCAGAAGCTCCTGGGAGTTGTCCTGTAGATGGATGTGTCCTGTAGCTGCTGTGAAATCATCAGTCTCTAAATCATCAAACGCTTTCGTAGCATCCCACATACGAACCGTGTTGTCCATAGAGCCTATTAAAAACAGGACAGAACATTGTCACTGCCAGTACAACTGCAGACACTCAAATCTGAATACAATTAAATAAACGGATAATTGACGACTGTAGGGGTAAGATCTTCTGAAGCTTCATTCTCAATCTAATTTGATTTCTGTCTCCGAATGCATTCAGGTTAGTTAGCTGATGTAAAATTAGGAGATGCTGGTCACCCACCAGAAGCAAGGATCTCGCCGTCTCTGCTGAATCTGAGGGAGTAGACGGTATCTGTATGGCCTTTAAGCTCTCCGATCATCAGTCCATGACCGATGTCCCACAGAAGAACTCTGCCATCAGTGGCTCCTGAAGCCAAGAACTTCCCATTGGGAGAGAAGGCCAGCGCATGGATAGGACCCTGGAGGATAAAGTCAAAAGACTGGCTCAGTAGTTGTCTCTGCAGCCTTACTTTAGGGGATCCATCAGAGACTATGGAGGTGTTGCTTCATGTTACCATAGCAAAGCTCCAGCATCATTTTATTTGAAGTCTGAGTTAAGAAATACTTAATATCTTTACACAACAGATTTGGCTTTCATCATGTGGCCACACTGACATTGTGATGCACAGCCCTATAAAATTCTGCACTATGGGACACCACAGATCAGGGTTCCACTCCGGTGACTTGGTCTGACCTTGTGACCGGTGAAGATGCGGACGCAGTTTCCGTTCAGAACATCCCAGAGCCGGATGGTGCGATCGGACGACCCTGTGGCGACATAATTGGAGTTGGGGTGGAAGCGGGTGCACGTGACATCAGCTAGGTGACCGGAAAATATTCGCAGAGGCTGGTAGTGATCCGTCGCCCACAGACTGTTGGAGAAAGCACGACACAGGCCAGTGACATACATCTGTAGACAGCAGCGTCCAAAGTAGGGACTAATCAGTTGAGTTCTGAAGAGTCTTACCGTGCAACTCTGTCATGTCCCCCAGAGATGAAATAGTACCCATGGGGCGAAAACTGGGTGTCCCACACTGGGTAGTTGTGGCCTTTGTACCCCACCAGACAGGTAAATGTTTGGAGACTCCACAGCCTGATTGTTCCATCTTCAGAACTTGACAACAAGTAGTTTCTGAAAGACAAAACAAGAAGGTCATCAGAATTACCCAAGTTATGCTTAGATGCACATACACAACAGCTAATCAGGTAGTCTGCCAAAAAAACAAATAAAATGATCCATACCTGTCTGGACTGAAGCTGATGCCATACACTGGCCCACTGTGTCCATAGAGGATCTTTAACTCGCTGGCCGTCTTCTCATCCATGATCCTCTCCAGCACATCATCCGACTCTTTGTCAATTAGATTTAGGTCTTAGGAGGAAGAAGAACAAGGGAGAGACAATGTTGTAGAAAGTCTGAATTAAAACCAAGAAGTGATGCATCAGTGGTTACCGTCACACACTGTACCTGCCGCAGATTTGACCTTGCGGAGCTTCTTTGGCGTGACACTCCACACTCGTACTGTGGAGTCAGCGAAGCCTCCTGCGATCAGGCTGGAGTCATCTGTGAAGTCCACCGCGGTCAGACCCTGCAGGGCAAAAAAAGGGGGAGAATAATTAGAAACAATGAAGTGTTCTGAGTCTCTACCGCTCGCTTAAATGTGTCAGACATTCAGTGATTTGCTGCAGTTATGAGTTATTGACCTGGTAAGCGTTGAGAAAAGAGTAGAAGCAGATGGAGGGGAGGTTGTCCGGTCCCAGGCGGATCCGCTTGGTGGCCTCCTTCATGTACATGATCTTGTCCAGCTTGTCAGAATCCTTCAGTTCTGGAAGAGGAATCCTGAAGCACAAGAAACAAAGTCAACCGTCGCTGCCTGGTGGGTCCAAAAGCAGTTTCTTGACTTCCAAAAAGAGCTTGCAAGTAAATAAGTGAAAACATGACCTTATTTTATGAGCAGTGGAGCATGTAAGAGCTTGGAGTAACTGCCTAGTACTGTGTGTGAATAAGTAATTTCCTTCAAATTAAAAGCATTAATTCATAAGAAGTGTGTGCAGGGTTGCATGTAATGAAAGCTTTTATTCATTTTACTCAGCACTGAATTTAAGAGGTATTTGAGAATGAAATGAACACAGGCTGCTATCATAAAACGTTCTGGGGTGTTTAACTGAAACGTAGCCCAATGCTGCAGTTATATACCAGTGTATAAAGGATCTCTACCTATTCTGTGAAGGTGCATTAGGATCCTGCTTCTTGCTCTTGGAGCCCATGCTGTCCTTTTTGGGTTTCTTCTTCTTGGGTTTACCCTCCTCATTCTCTGCCTCCTCGTCCTCATCATCAAGCGGCAGCTCGATCTCTGGTTCCTTCAGCAGTCCGTAGTAAACCTGAGTGAGCGAAAAACGAACAAGCGCATGTCGTGAATTCAACGAAGCGTGGGGAGACATGGAAAACACATCGTGCATGCATGTCGGCGTATAAATCCAACCTTAGCCTTATTGGCCTCTCGCTTGGCCTCTCCAGCGAGGCTGCCAGACATGGCGTCAATCTGGCCCTTGCTGCGTGGCATGCCATCAAAGATGTCAATGTAGAGGTGCTCCTGGATGATGTTCCAGATCTGGTTGTTCTGACGCTCCTGCAGGTGCCTCTTCAGCAGCTGGTAAGAGTCACGGGAGATGCGCAGGACGAACTTGCTGGTGCGGAAGTCCAGCAGTGTCTCGTTGCCCCTCATGTGCTCCTTCTTGGTCATGCCGGACAAGATGCGCAAGTCATCTTCGTAGTAGCACTCTTGGTCCCCGCTGAACCTGAGACGGAGGGAAACCAAACAGGCAGTAGGGTTAGTCAAGTCGGCTGGATTTACTGCTACTAAAAACAACAAGCTGTTTATACACGAGAGGACATGTGGTATGTAAGGGAAACTCACTTTTCAAAGAACACCTTGGCCTCATTTTCGTGATTGTTGTACACCAGCTCCAGGTACATGTGCACAAACAGCGGGTAGAAGACCTGGGACAGTTCTGCTCGGTGGCAGTCCAAAACCGACTCTATGAACCTCTTCAGGCCGCTGTAGTAAACCCCGTACAAAGACGGGTCTCCCTGCTGGCTGTAAGCTGACAGCACCACGTTTACATCGGGCTGATCCTCCCCGGGAGCTGGTGGAAAAGACGTCCAAGTGAGATGTGCATTCTTTCAGCTTTTAAAGACAATATCATGTGAATCCAAGATAACTAGGCCCTAATTGGGGTAAAGAACATAGCTTTTTAACGTAACTTCAATTTAACTGAGCTAACATGATGACAACTAAGCTGACTCACAGAGAAACAGATAAAACTCAGATGAGGTGTTTTGGATCTTCATTTAACATTAAAACATCTGTACAATATGATGCAAGACATACTTCTCTGCAATGCATGCTACTGTTGTGAAAGTTTTCAAAACTTTGATGGAGACTCTCAGAGGAGTAGCATTGACATAATACAGTAGTTTGTGGTCTATACAGTGTAGTGCTGTAGTAACCTTACTGTCACTAAATGTGAGTTATCTATGGAAAGGAAATACTTTCCAACTTGTAGGTGATGTTAAAGCAACAAGAAACATCTGGATTCATTGTGAAACAGCAGTAGAAGTACTAATAATAAGTAAAAGTACAAAAGAGCATCAAAATATATTTAAAGTACTAAAAATAAAAGTACTTTTTATGTAAAATGGCTCGTTTCTGACTAATGTATATTTACTATTGGATTATAATCATGACTAGATTAACGTATGTGTCACTTTAATGATGCAGCTGGTAAATGTGGGGATCATTTCAATAATATTCTTTTGATCATGTTTTCTATTAATAAACTGAATCTGCAAAGTTACCTGAAAAGAGTTTGTTATATATTTGTGGCATAAACTGTGAAGTAGCACAGTAGTAGTAGTAGTAGTTCTGGTACAGTACAGTAAGTAGATCACATGAGTCAGTGTAGTCGGTTACTTCTCCCCCACAGTGTTTAACACATTAAAACAACAGTAGCCGGGCTCTACCTTTAGCTGGCGCCTGGACTACACCGGAGGATGAGACGGTCACCCGGCTGAGCAGAGAGGACGCATCCCCGCCTTCGTCCACACTACCGGCGGCGCCACCGGGGCCCGTCCCGGAGGAGTCACCCGCCTTCAGGTCCAGTAAATCTTCCGGTAATCCCGCTTCACGACGCAAAATTTCGACGGACTCGTTGAGTTTGTTCTTTCTGAGAAACTGCAGGACTGCCAGCAGCGTCTGTTGGTCCTCCGGGGCTCCCGCCGCACTTTTATTGCTCCCAGACGAAGCGCTGGAGGCGGGGGACGCGGAGAGCACTCTGCCGTCGTTTGCATTATTATTTCCACAGCCATCGCTCGGCGGTTCTGTTTTTATGTCTTTCTCTTCGTCCGTGTCGACCATACCACCCTGTACGGCCGCCATTTTCGAAATGAAATGCGCATGTGCGCGGTTTAAACGGAAAACTCCAACCGTGCAAGATCGGGTCACCTGATTGGTTCTTGCTGATGCAGCGTCACGCTGCGTAGCAGAAGTCCCGCCTCCCTCACCACCAGCACCTGGAACTAAACGGAAACATGTTCAGTTAAACTAAATCTACATTTATAACCCATAATTTCATGATCAACACCATGCATTTTGCTCTAATAGGCCTCAAATAAGCTTCACTATGTATAACCATTGCACCCGTTGTTATTTTCTATTTAAACTCAGGTAAACTGTGTGTGAATTCGAGCAGTAATTGTCATATTCATTTAAGAAGTGAAGGAATTCTATTTGTACATAACTTTATGTTCGTCCTTTAAACTGTAATGCGGATTTCATTTTTATTAGAAAAGTGCCTTTTTTTACCAGGTGGTGGCACTTTGGTCCCACACAACCGCTGCCCAGCTTTGAACCTCCCATCCCGATAACCTCCTTGGACAATGTATCACTGATGCTGTATATGAAACAAAGAAAAGCAGAGCTGCAACAAATGATTATTTTCATTATCGATTAATCTACTGGTAATGTTTTCAATTGCTTGGTTATTTGTTTCATTTAAAAGGTACCAGCAAATTAAACATTCCCATCACATGTTACCAGAGCCCATGGTTGTTTTTGCCAACCATTAATCAAAAATCTAAAGATATATACTAGGATAGAAGAGTAAGAAAAACTGAAAATAATCATATTTTGTGAACTCTAACTATATTTTGTGTGTAGAGTCATATAGCTGTGCTGCATTTCTTACCTGTCAGTTCATGTTCATGACATATCCTCCTTTGTTCCACAGTCTGACATGATTCTAAAACAATGCCAAGTCCTGGCAAATTTATTTGTATAGCACCTTTCATAGACACAAGGCAATTCAAAGTGCTTTACAGGGACCTAAAACACAATAAAAACAAGCCACAGAAACATTAAAGTGCACGTAAAAGATAATAAAAGCACAAGAAAATAATAATAGTTAAAGCTTAAGAGAAGATGCATTAAAAGAAAATAAAAGTATGTATGAATAGTTGAAAAGTAAAAGAAGTTATGTAGCTCTATTATTGGAAAGCCACAGTAAACAGTAATGTTTTAAGGCCTGATTTAAATGCGCTGACCTACGGTGTTCAGGAAGTTTGTTCCATAGGTGGGGAGCATAGAAACTAAAAGCTGCGTCACCTTGCTTGGTTGCATGTCTTCCCCTTTAGTTGATGCCCAAATACTTAATGTGATTTGATCCATCAAATATAGTTTAAACACAGTTTCTATGAAACTGGAGGAGGAGAGGATCTACACAAGAGAGGCAGGATGTGCATTCAAGCATCTGCGGTATTCGCTTTACATTCTGCTGAGCCTGGATTTCTGACTTTGCAGGACAACACACCGTCTTCTGTCTCTGAACACTCTGAGCTGCCTGTCAGAGACACACTCATGTACCGCTGACTGTGCAACTCCTGGGTCAGTGCAGCATCTGTTTTCATCTAGGACTGTCAGTAGAAAATCACATGTTAATAGCATTTCATTTTATTTCAGAACAATGCACGAGCCATGTTTCCTCACTGACTGTATTTTTATTATCAAATTTAAATTCTCTACTTTGCTCAAGATCTGTCTTCACAACAGTTTGTAAATAATATCCTTAAAAATCTGTTCTTTTTTAATTTAGGTCTCACTAGACTGACAGAACCTAACACAAAACACACTTACAAATGATCAACCTATTGCTAATTTATTTGTCATCGAGCTCAGATGCACTTGTAGAGGCTCCTCTCTCCTGCATCGGCTCACCCACACTGGTTAAGACTTAACAGCGACAACTCGGCTGCAGGTTTAACGTGCACACTGAGGTTCACAGTAAGGGGTGGGACAAAAGAAAGGTTCACAGCACAAGCAGCAGGGCGTTGTATAACATTGCGGCGGCATTGCTCCGTGTGGAGGAGAGATGGGGGTGGTTTTGGTTGGTTGGTGGGTTGGTGGGTGTAGGAGACACACACTGAAACATCAGCATCTCAGGGCGTGGTCATCTGTGCAGGTTCATTGTAATGCTGCTAATTAGGGAGTGAGGATACATGCCTCCCTTAGGTGTCATGTCATCCTCTGAATGACAATGCCCATGTTTAGTATAACACTAAGATCAGCAACATAGCTTACTGTACGTTGTTGACATTGCTCTTGTTGTATTCACCCTCTCCTGCATATACAGATAATGTGCCAGGCTAAAGGTTATTGATTTTAGATCTATAAATGCTCCCCTCATGTGGTGATTGACAAAGAGCCTGCTGTGCTGCACCGAGTGATCGCAATATTCAGCACCTGCACCACCGTAAAGGCACTACAGTGACGTGTGCATTTGTGTAGAATCACTCCTTTGTAGTGCAGAAGTGCTTTTATTTTGAAATGACAGAATATTGAAAGATGATAAAGACTGAGAGAGCACTCCCATCTAGTAGCTTTAATGCTTTATGGCGGCGCAGCAGTGCTGACATTGATTCGAAATAAAACTGAGTGATTACATGCAGCATTCAGCTGGTACTGGAGGACTGATATGAACTGTGCAAGTGAAAAGAAGCAACGGAAATTAAATCAAATGCTACACTAAAGTAACAATTTGAACCACTGGCACTGAATACTTTTACTCAAATACTTTTTTTTTTTACTTCACTACATTTATTTAATGGATGTAGCTACTAGTCACATTTGCACAGTAGCTCATACAGTACAATGCACCCAGTGCCACATGGATCATGTAACAATGTAATACTGCTTTCACAATGAAGCACCATCATTTTACACTTTTTTTACATCATTCTTCACAGTAAATATAGTAATACATTTTCCTGCTTTGTTTTCATTTTCCTAAAATTTCTACTTGTAGAGGAGCATCTCTTTTCATATTGCTACTTTCACTTTTGTACATTAGATTTCTTCCACTTGCATTTAGCCAATCTAGATGTCTCAAGTAATTCAAAATGAAGATGCTGAAGTGAAATAAGATGTAATTACATACAGTCTGTTCCCAAAACCATCTTATTCACACTAAAACTCAGTACTCAGAATTTCCACTTCGGTTTGCTACCTGGGAGCAATTTCATGCAGCCTTTAATTTCCTCTAGTAGACTGTTGCCTTCACCTTCACAAAACCCACCTCTCTAACCTTTTTTCGACTTCCAAAATTCCCTGTTTTGTGCATGTGTGTTGTCTCGTATTCAGTTTGTGCGAAGCTGCTCGCACGCTCTTGGCAATAGTGATGACACGGGTGAGTGAGGTGGGGGAGACGTTGTCCAGTCGAATCCTCCTTTCACACCTCGGTGATGACTTTGCTCAGTTCCTCTGTGTATGTCAGAAAGCTCGAGGACTCTCCCACCAACCCCCATCTCTCCCTCTCTCTCTCTCTCTCTCCCTTTCTCTCTGTCAGGAGGCAGCAGGGTGTGGCCTCACCCAACAGAGACAGCTATGAAGTAGCACATACAGACCCTCAAAGAAAGAAGACTGTTTCGTGCACACTTAAATCTTGAAATTTATTCTGCTGTAGAGCCATAATACACTTTTTTAAGCGCAATATATATTTTTAAATAGTATACTATCCAAGCCACTGTTCTTGCTTTTGTTATTGTCATGTCAGTTTGTATAAGAGCTTACTTTCACATAGTACTAACCAGTATACTGCTGATACCACTGACATGCATCACTGATTTAAATTAAAAGGCTATATTGCTTTGTCTTTACATGCTTAACGTGTATCAGAACAAGATGTGCCGTTATAGATGTCCCCTCAGGCTGTTATGCGTATGTGCCAGTAAAAATGTCCTCTGATGAGACTAGAGGGAAGGTTTATAGCAGATGTGCTAGTTGGTATTAATGGCACCACCCCGAGAATGAAAAAATAAGCAGGTTCCTTAATACTGAGAAGATAAAATTTTCCGCAGTTGGATGTATATTAGTTTGATATCACTTTTCCCTTCGCTTCAGACACACGCTGGAAATCCTTAAAAAAAAAAGATAAATGGCATGAGCTATTAAAAGAAGCTTTGCCTTGCAGGAAAGTGTGTAGATGCATGTTTGTGTGTGAGGCAGCAGAGAGTGATGTAGTCCTGGGAGTGCAGACAGGGGCGTGGCAGTCACATTCAGTGCTTGTATGTCTGATTTCAGTGCATGCACGTGTAGGGTGCGACAAATGGTGCCGTTGAGCTGAATCTGCTGATTACATGAAATAAATTCGCCACCTCCATGAGATGCTGGAGATGACACCATTTCAGGACACTAGCATAAATTATCCAGATGCCCCCCCCCCCAGTCCTGCATTGTTTTCCAGACAAGGAGCACCCAGCGAGATCTGTGCGGCTCACCTGTGCATTTAAAGGAAACATTTAAACTTTCAGAAAACGTTGCCTGTCTATCTTTGAGCGGTAAACGGTCAGGAAATGCAACAAAACCCCCTGCTGAGTTGCATGAGTAAATAATTCATGAGGTGTGACTCTCAGAAGAGGTAGAAAAATGCCCTCGGAGAAGCAAGGAGAGAGGGAGCGAGGGAGGAAAAGATGAAGGGAGCAGAAGGAGTGTGGAGGGGGAAGGCAGCATGGTTGGGGGTGATATGGGGAGTGGGTCAGGGAACAGGGGAGGGGTGGGGCAGTGCACTGGGAGCAGTAACAAGACAGAAAGGATGGTACCTTAAACTCAGAGGATGTATAGCTGATAGAGAGGCAATGAAAGAGGCGCGAATGAGATTGTGAACGTGGGAGGTGACGTACGTCGGTGACAGGCAGGTGTAAAGGAAGGTGGGAAACATGTGAGAGAGGCAGCAAATGAGGAGAGCTGACAGTAAAGCAGTGATGTAAGAGGTGAGCTGTAAGGGAAAGGAGGGATGAGGGTTTAGTTTCCAGTAGCCATTAGCAACAAAGGCGATTTGCATGTTCATCCAGTTTAATCGCACTGAGGTGAAGCAATAAACCAGAGCTGCAGTGTTTTTGATGGACCTCATAAAAGGCTGCTTCTTCAGTACAGTTCTGTTTCATTGCTGCACACTCAAACACACTTTTCACCTCACAGAATTAGCTTTAATTTGCACCAGTGCAACAAGCAAATAGGGGTTAAACTTTTATCCCGCCTGAAAAATCTCTTTTTATTTTTATAGAAATATGCATATTAGATTATGCTGCAACCAAATGCCCTGAACTCCATCTTTATGTTACTGTAACTTACTCAAGGCTTCGATGTCTTATTCAATGTCTTATTCCTTCTTTGCTTCTATCCTGTTGTTCCTTGTCGTGCGGAGGCTGATTGTCTTTGGCCTAAGTGAGGTGTGTGCTTGATGGTGCACTTGTGTGTGTGCGTGCATGAATGCACCTTAGAGGCTTTTGCCCATCCAAGCAGAATAATGGGTGTGAAGGCAGAGCTGTAGCAGTAGAGATCTCCATTTTGGGGGATGAAATGTGGGGAGTCTGCATTATTCAATACTGACCTAACTGGAGAGCTGGATCCTGCACGCAGTAGTTGGCCTTATGGATAGGCAACCTTGTTCACAACCCCCAGAACAGTTGGTAAAATTCTGGGGTGGGTAAATGAAAGTGCCCTTGAGCAACGCATCAAATCCCTGTCAGCTCAAAGGCAGCTGTTGCAGTAACCATCAATACAATTACACTGCAAAAAGCATCTGTCCTAACAAGTCTTTTACTCTATTATATTAAGCCATCACACTTTCAGAGATTAAAAATATCATTTCAGGGGTTTAACAAAGTTACACAAGAACTTTCCAATGTAGAACCAGAAGCAGTAACTTCCTACACCTGGACTTCTAGCTCCACTAATTCTTATGTGACTATCACTGCTCACCACATCACTCCCAGCTGTCCCGGAGTGGCTAAACACACGGAAATCTGCTCAAAAGTGTTTTGTTTTCATCTTCTTTTATAGATTCTTTGTCTCTGATTTGTGTCACCTGTAAACATTGAGTATTATCTTACCTGTTTTTGCCAAGTTTATGAATGAGTGAATGGGTTAGAGTCTTAATATTTTTTCATACTTCATACAGCAAGTCTGCGTCTATTTGAAAAACCGACATGATGACATGTTATTCTGACATTTCTTTCCCCACACAAACAGATTCAGATCTCATTAAATCGGATCAAATTGCACCAAATCGAATCGACTCGAACCAAATCGAAGCCCATGTATCTAGAGTTGTATCGGATCGGCACAAAAGGGAGAGATGGAAATTTGTTCAAAACCTGCATTGTTGTCTCACGTCTCCTGTTTCTTGTTTCTTTAATATGTAGCTAGAGAATATGGATATTTTTTGCAGTGTACTAGGATGGGTGGGTGTGATGCAAGTGTTAAGCAGAGATTACATTGCTGTACTGTATAAAATCAGTGGATAAGCAGTTTGCCACATGGCCACAGCTTCTCGTCCGGAAAGGACAAGCTCTACATGTGTGCATCTGTTACTAAACATGCGGAGTGGTGTTCATGATGTTAATAATATTATTTTGAAGCAGGCATTTTACATTAATAAGTTGTTTTCACTTTCTTCTCGGCCTCTCCTCTCTCTCACCCTTTCTCTGCTTGCTGTTTTTCTGTGTTCCCTCCCACGCATTTTCTGTCAGTGGAGATCTAACCAGGCACTTAAGCAGCCCCCCGACTGCCAGTTCTTCACAACCCAATGTTGTGCTCCACTGTTTCTTTATCACTATGAATAATGCAGGCCCCATCTAAAACTAATAAGGCAGCACGGCACAGTGAGGCGGCATAAAAAACTCAAACCAGGAATCAGTTCTATTGAAGCATTTTAAGTCAACTTGTTATTTCATGCACCCAAAGCTGTATGTATCACCGTATCACATATCACATCATAATTATTGTTGTTGTTATAATTCATTGCAACCACATGGTGCTTTTACAGAATGAGGATTTATGTATGAGACAATTCAACGCATGAATGTCCTTTGTTCCCTGAATACAAACCTCTTCAGACAGCTTGCCTACCAAATTAGCTGTCCCTGCGGTCCAGTGAGCGTGTCTTAAGATTATCACACACACACACACACACACACACTCACACACACACTGATTGACAGCTGCTGTGAGGGTAAGATAAAGAGGTGGCCTCCAATTTGCTAAAGGTCAGAGCATCTGCACTTAAAGACTGAATCAGTAATTGCAATTTTGTAACTAATGGCAACATAAACATTTTAGAGACAAATCATTTACATCATTTTGTGATTTGTATAGCATTTGCAATCGATATGGACTATTGTCTGCTGGTTCTGCTGCACAGTCAGTCAGTTTCCTATATTTGTATGAATATATAATAGAATAATCCAAAAAGATCTGAAGAGGATGAAGTGGTTGTATTAACTTTGTATGTTTTTTTTTTTGAGGAAGATGTAAGGTATTCCCTAATAAATTAGATAATTAATCATAGGATTTTTACACCTCTCCCAACTAGCGTGTGTCACATTGGCAGGAAATCTTCTCCCAGGACATTCAGGACAATAGACTGGCTGATAAAAGGACTCCATTCTTGCACACAGTGAGCTTTGGTGAATTCCTGAATCCTGTCAATGAGACCAGAACAATATCCTGATCCTCTCTGTAAGCCAAAGTGTTCAGGAGCACCTTTTCGTTGTAGGTTATCAGTTAATTTGTTGGAAAGGATGCATTGATTTTTTATTCACTTGCCTGCCATCTTGGAGGTGAGGGATACTTGCTGCTGCAAAGCCAAAATGTAATCAATTTATTTTCTCTCAGCATGAATAAAAAATATAGATAAATACACCAGAAATTGTTCATGGTAAAGCAGTGATCTTTGTTCTCTCTGAGGTGTGTGTGTGTGTGTTAAAATAGAGGATGGAGGTGGACCAGGTTTCCCTTTGTTACCACTATTTGAGGAGGAGGGGAGGGTGGACAGGATGATGGGAATGTCCTTGGGGACAGACTGACCTGTGCAAGCGCACTGACAGAAGGACATTTGGTGGCGCATACACAGTCAGAAAAGACAGAAACACACAGATTTCACACACACACAAAAAAAACATGCATGTTTGCATTCACTCAGAAACTTCTGATCTTCCTTTGCTGCTTTAAATATGCCTGAAGAAATATCACATTTTGGCACATGTAATGAAGTTATTAGAAAGCGCTGCAGTTCAAAAGGAAGTAAATTCACAAGGGAAATAAAATATTAACAGAACTTTTCAGCAATATCTAAAATTGCCCTCATAGTATAAAGCAGAGGACCTAGTTAGATGCTTACTTTATATCGATCGCTAATATGATCTGAATCTACTCCGTTTAATATCCACTTAAATTGTACAAAGAGAGAACTCGGATTTAGAAAGCAAATTATTCAGTGTGAAAATTTCCAAAGACATTTCCATCTCTCTGAACAATAACGGGATGTCCTCACCCTCAGAGAGCCTGTAATTATGCTATTTGATACTTTTAAAAAAAAAAAAAAAAAGACACAAGTGGTTAACACTGATCAGTTAGATAATAGTCTCATCCATCCATCGGAGTCCAGATCCTGACCTCACAGCTGACACCTCAGCAGACTCTCACCGCTCTCAACGTGAATCTACCAGATTGCCAGAAAAGCAAAAAACTAACAGAGAAACTAAGAGATGGATTTACTCAGACGAGTGATATACGACCTCTCGGTCTGCTCCAAAGCTGACCGTACAAGCCTCCAAAGTGCCTTTTAATTAATAGCTGATCCTGCTCCATCGACCTGCTCTCTAATTATGGGGCGTTAGCTCACTATAGATCAGCAATACCTTGTGGTGCAGACATCCACCAAACAATTTGCGCACACAAACACATGCATGCCTCCACGCCACTCGGCCAGATGCTTTACTGTAGCCACTTCACTGTGGGAGGTAAATATTTTAACACAGAGATTGCCTGAATGAGTCTCCAGTCCCACAGGCTCAGAATGAGATGACATTTTTAATTACGGTCACGCCAAGATAATGGAATGCTTTTGGTGTTTTCTGTCCGATCAATAGCTGTTTATGTGTGTATACAAGCCTCTGGGCAGACTGCCAGCAGGTAGGGAATGACTCCAGTCAGCACTTTGGAAAATGGGGGAGGAGGGGAGGAGAAGAGGGAGGGAGGGGCAAATACATACAGTATATATGCTGTAGGCCTGTAGGCACGTGTGTATTTGCTGCGTTGATATAGTGCAGCAAAGAGGGCGGAGCGAAGGGCACATCAGGGCTTTAAAAAGCTGTCTCTGATGGATCTGAGAACTGCAGCACCGCAGTCAGAGCGCGAGAAGGACAAGAGATGAAGTGAGGCAGATAGATAGACAGATGGAGGAAGAATGATGTAGAAATGCCGAGCATAATGGATGGCCAGAATAAATTCTGAATAATGATTGGAGAGTGTTCGCGAGTGTGTGCACAGAGTTGAGTGAATTCATCTTCATTTGTTCATCTGGAGCCGCCAGTTGCTCTTCTGTTGGGCTCTCTGCGTGGCCCAGCTGTGGACGAAGGCGTCTGTGCGTCTTCAGTGATGGATGTTCACACCTTCCATCGCACATAATGCAGATTGTGTGTCCAGCTTGTGACACTGCACATGAGTTAAGTGAAATAAATGGGACGTGCACATCGTAAAAAAAACAAAACAAACTTTGCTACCATTTGTCATCTACGTCAAGCTCAGTCTTCTTTTCACATCTGTAACATCACATCTGTGCAGCACTGACAAAACAAATGAAGTCAATGAGTTAACAACATCTGTCCAGAGGTTTCCCTCACTCAGTAAAGCAATGCTTTTGATCAATGATGACTTTTTATTGATTAAAGCAGGCGTTAGTGTGATATGCTCCCATAACTGTCTCTGCTTTTATTTAGAGAACAATTGCTCTGTTAGCTCTAGTCGGCCATTTCTTCTCCATGGAATGACAATCTTAGGCAATCATGATGCCATAAAGTCATTCTTTGCTGCCTTAAGATCTTGAATGATGTCTTGTAATCACCCAGCGCTCACCCGTGACTAGCAGGTTAGACTGAATGACTCACTTCCAGGGAAACACTCCTCGGCAGTCCATCACTAATCTTCATGCCATTTATGAAAGCTTCAAGGTTGAAATAGATATTGCCACTGAAATGGGCACAGGGGAGTAAGGCGGTGACACTGCTGTTGGATACTTCAGCTCCACCCACACCACACATCATGTACAAAGACATAATCACCTTCAGTGGGTGAAGGCTGAGGGATGCATACAGCTGTAATGAGGCTATAAAACCTGGTAGCCACTTCATAGCCAAGTCAACTAAAGATGATTCAACAGACAAAAAAATGACTCTCCAGTAAGAAACAATTTATTAAGCATTTATAACTCACAATGAACAGCTTTAGTAATGGTTAATAAATCATTCATTTATGCATTGGAAATCAGAACAAGGCAAGGTCATTTATAAAAGTTCATGGGTTTCTCATTGTAATAGCCTACTACATAAAGTCTACATTTGTAAATGTTGATAAGTTAGAGGAAAAGGATGGCATTATGGGAAATATGATTATTATTTGCAAAACACTGATGTTCTCGTGTCTGTACAGTGAATATGAAGCTTCCACCCGCACACTGGAAACAGAGATGCAGCTAGCCTGGCTCTGTTCACAGGCTAACAAAATCAGTCCTTGAGTCACAATACAACCTGTTTTTACACCTCCTTTGTTGAACGAATTCAACAAAGGAGCCCTAGCTTGTTAATCAGTGAATGAGGGGTATATATCTATCTATATCAGAACCCTCCAAGTATGTCCATGCCATTGAAACAATATCATCCCACACCAGAGGTTATGATGTTTTTAATCACAGGGCAGCGTCTCATGACTCCTCATACATTTTAAAGAATATCTACAAACATCAATGTAAAACTGTCAAACCTTTTAAGGATCTAAGTGAATATATGAAATAATTAGCCAAATAAATTCTTTAACGGGAGTTTAAGCAGTTGATCAGTTGATTGTGTGTCACTTGTATTTCCTTTGAGACACCCATATTCATGTTGACTCGCTCTTGTCTTTGGGTCCTTTGGTCATATGAGATGATTTGTTTTCTTGAACCTAGCCAGTGTGCACAGCACCATGTGCACATTGTGTATCGCTTTTCAACTTCTTCTGAAGCAGTTTTCCATTTGTCATTTTCTTTATGAAAAGGACATTCGTGTTCATACATGAATGACCTTCGTGCCTCTAACAGCTGTGATTGTGCTTTGCATCTTGATGGGCCACCCCGCACGCTGGGAGACGTTGTAATTTCTGACAGACTCAGACTTGATGCAGGATTTCTCCATTACTTATAATAATAGACTCACAACTCATCTTCAGAATACAAGTTCTTTTAAACATATTAGGAAGAATTTAACCACAGAAGCCTCCAAGTTGAACATCTATGCCATGATTCTTTCACACATGAACCACTGTCTCACCAGCTGGTCACAGGCAGATAGGACCACATTACAGTCAGTAGAAACACTCAATAAGAAGGCATTTCATCATTGCAAGATTTTAGCTAAAGACACTTTCTGAACCTTGGATGATCAAATTTGCAGATATTTTACTTGTGTATAAAATGTTCTATGATCTAGCTCCCCCGCTGCTTAATGAATTCATTAAACTAAATCAAAATTCATCTACCAGAGCTACAACCAGAGGGGATTATAAAATACCACCTAGGAATATTACCTACAGGCGATAGGAGAAGGCTGAGTCCTTCTCCTATCGAGCAGCACATTCCTGCAACACTAACCCACCACAACTAAGGAACATCTCATCCCTCAAATTTTTCTCCAAATCTTTAAAACAGTGGCTACTGGATGATCAAACATGCTATCGTAACCTTGGTTAGTGGTCATAACGCTGTTTGCTCTTGTTGAGTGCTTAATTTTGATACTTTTGAACATACCATCAACCTGTCAGGGACTGCAGATGAAAATGAGCCTGTATGGCTAAATCTGGCACATTAGCATGGTGACAACTAATTAGCAGTGTCCCCTCTTAACCCTTACATACTGTTCATATTTTATGCCTTCACAGCATGGTCCAAGAATTCCCTCATAGTAAGTGTCTATCCCAAAGTTTAAACTACAGATCTATTTAGAATGTCTAAATAGCCTATGCACACCAAGTCTTCCTGCCATGTCACTGAAATGGCAGCTCAGGTACCTTTATGATGTTATGAAACGGGTCAAATTTGACCTGAACAGTATGTAAGGGTTCATCAAACAACCAATCTAACAATTAGCTGTTGCTGCATTTCAGCAAATGAGGAATGAGTAAGAGATGTCTCGAGGGTGAAAAGGAGACTTGAAAGTGTGAAAAGACATAAACAGACTATCCCACATGTCTGTGTACGCTAAGTGCTTTAATCGATCACTGGCAGCAGGTGATCAGTGCTGAGTGGTGATCACTCCAAAGTTGGCTTGCAGCAGCAGAAAATACAACAACCCACCTTAATGTCTCATTAGGTGCATGTGTCACTATTGTTCCTGGACCTCATGGAAGAAGGATGGGTGAGGCGCAGAGGGGCCAGGGGAGTGTGGACAGCACCTCCTGCCCCCTCCGAGCTGCTCCAACCTCCCTGTCCCAGCTGCCCTGTGCACGTCTGGATGTTTGAAGACTATATACCATGTGGACCATGGGAGATTTGTCAATAAGCCGGTCTCTGGAGGCTGATAATCTTTATTCCTCCAGCCCGACAGCCTGCAGCTCTTTGTGTGGGGAAGGGAGTGTCCCTCTGTGTCCTTTCCCAGTTTTTACATCCTCCGCTGCACATTGGCAGGTATCTACTGAGGCAATTTAATGTAGGAATCATCCCATAATCTTTCAATGTGAAACTGGACGAGGGGACAACTTCAAAGAGGACATTTTTTAGTAATGCAGAAGGTATCAATGTTCTCTGATAAGTAAAGGGGATAAAAAACATGCCTACTGATAATCAGCAGGATTCTGAGAAGCAGAAACCCCATTAATCCAGTCAAGGCTACTGTAAGCATTTCATTTTTGTTGATAAGGAATCCATTATGTTTGAACTGGCAGTTCTGTGAGAAAATGGCAAAACAAAATAAGCACAATGTAATAAGCTTTTCAAGGTTAGTCACTAATCCTCTAATAAAGATAAAATGTCAAAACCACAAATGAGAACTTTGGAGAAAGTACTATCTTAAGCTGGGAACAACTGAAAATCTTTCTTTAAAACTTAACTATTCAATATTTCTCTATTAATACAGGGTCAAATGATAATATATGATGTAAAAGAGGTCCCTCTTATGAAGTTAGAGTTTGATGATAAGACAGACATCATGCTTATATCTGTGTGTTAAATAGAAAGCTCCAGCCAGCAGGCTAGCTTAGCTTAGCACAAAGACGGGGAAACAGACATCAATATTTGTACACTTCTGTTTTGTGTGGATTTAACAAACAAGATGTAACCAGTGAGCTTTAGAGGTCCTCGTAGTCTCTAAGTGCTGAGCTAACAGGCGTAGCTTCATATTTAGTGTGCAGACATGAGGGTGGTATTAATCACTTCCTCTAACATTTGGTGTGTTGGCCAAAGGTTAATATATTCCTCAAAGATAAATTCACTTAAGCTAACCAGCTGCTGACCAGCTGCTGACCATTCGTACTGTGATGACTGACTTTACAAACTACACTCGTCTTTTTTCACATTTATTTAGTTAAACAGCTCATATGGGATCATTTCCAGATTCAATCCCAAACATGTGACACAATTATAACAAATGAAGTGAAATCCTGATCCCCATTAAATAGATGCTTTAAGAATTCTAAGATAATATCGACTGACTGTCCAAGGTGACCTTTTGTATTTTGCTGAGATCAGTGCAGACTCCTCATCATCCTTAAACTCAGGCATCATGGTCAAATGGAGTTTTCAACTAGCCTCCATATTTTGTAGTTTTTCAGAAAAGCTGGCTTAACCACTTATGTAGGCGTACAGTGCTGGTAACTGTTTATTGAGAAATTGATTGTTACTTTGTTATTAATCTTCAGGAGTTGCCAATCACGCCAACATGATTAGATCACATTCATTATCACAAAATTATTCAAAAACCCTAACCCTAGCCCTAAGACTCCTCAGGGTTCATAAAATGTTCTCTGGTGTAATTTTAAAGGTGCATTGCCTAAATTAACACCCTCAGGACCTGGAGATTAATGATGAATTAGTCTGTCTGACCTCTCAGTTTCACACCTGTTCAGGAAATTGATGGTGGCAGCGATGTGGCCCAATTATGCTAATCAAAAGGTAATGATGAGACTATATGCAATCACCATGAAAATATCACTGGAAATAAGCGTATCCTTTTTTGGGACCATGATGTAGATCTATTTGGAGGTATTATCAAAACATTTCTGCAAATCTCTGCACCAACTCTCCAGCAGCAGGAATTCAACAGCGAGACTGTGAGGAAGTCATTTTAATATTTAACCAGGAGGAAACAAGAACAAAGACAGAAGTAGTTGGGTATAAAATCATGTCAAAAATTTTGTCTTTCATGTTATCTTTTAACTGTTCAGGCTACTTCTGTCGTTAGGGCACGAACATGAGTGAAAAAGGGAATTCTTAACACCCATCGCTGAAACAGAATCATCTAAAACTGATCAGAGGTGCTACTTTTCCTGATCATTAATTATTCCATTTGACACACTCACTACTGCTTAACTTCTGGATTTTAATCCCTTGTGATATCTGGAAGAGAATTCTTTTCAACATCAGGTTGAGCTCAGCTTTGTTATATTTTTACACTTTCGATTCCTTTTGGTTTTCTCTCTCTCTCTCTCTCTCTCTCTCTCTCTCTCTCTCTCTCTCTCTCTCTCTCAAAATGCTGTGTCATAGTCTGCAGGACAGATGTAGAATAGAGAGCTCTGGTCAGACTCAGCTGCTCTATTATATATTAGGCAGCGGCTGCTCACACCTCTCACTGCCTGAAGAGCTGAAAGAACATCTTAGGACACAATGTTGTCCTTAGATACACCACTTTGTTATCCACTTCTCCATCGAGAACGCTCTACACGTGGCCGGAGATGGAAATAAGTGACCGTTTCGCTCACTTAGTGAAGATTTATTTTTAAAGACTATGGATATTAAAAAGCCAACCTTGAAGTGACACTGCGAATATAAAACAGAAATCTGAAATTTGTTATAGACTTATAAATCAGAATGTCATCATCTAAATGGATATCTTAATTTGAGTTTGATTCCAGATTATATCTGCCAGCGCTTGCACAGTGCAGCACAAGGCCACGTTAGGGACACTTCCCTGTAGGTTGAACTTGTTTTGCTGCACTCCTGCACCCTCCCTGGCATCCTCCAAAATAATGAGTCCCAAATGAATAGGGGCCAGCAGTGCTTGTTCTTCAAGTCAGTGACTGTGTCTCCGCAAAAGTTTGACAGACAGTAACTGTTACGGATAAGTAGCATGGGCTCACGTCAGGGGAGTAGCATCTATAGTATTTATTAACTGAGGGTCACCACATCTTAGAGAAACATTTTTTTAGGAATGGTACGTAATAATAATAATAATAATAGAGAAAGTGGATTTAATTCCTGACTGCTAAGGGGTGCTCCTCTAAAAATAAGAGCCGTATCAAAAAATACTCCTGTTGTACTTGCAGACTGAATTCTGACAGAATGCCTGAAGGAGGTGAACAAAATCTCAAAGTTTTTCCAACATATTCCCAAGTGGTTTGGAATTTCTGAAAGGCAAGTGCTTTTTCTTTTTCAGGTTTATCTCCAGTGTGACACTTTGTGCCTGCAGCGCATCCAGTGCAGCATCAACAGCCGTCTGCAGGGCTTCACTTCTGCTGCTTGTGATACACATAGCTGTTTCTCATTGTACCTTCCTCCTTCTCCAGCTTTTGATGCAGCCCACTAAAACCTAAAAATACCTGCCTTTTAACATCCCCTTTCTTCACTGCTCACGTGTTGGTTTTTTTAATGTGTTCGATCGCCGGAGGAAGTGATGAATCACGCTTTTACACACCCGAGGAAAGGAAGAGATTTCACCCTAAACAGTCCTGGTGTGATGTGGTTTAAATAGTTTGTTTAAATGCTTTCTGGGAGTCTGCCTGTTGTGACATGAAACATCATTGTAGTTCAATCTATTCAGCAATGTCAGCATAGTTATGTGACAGAACTTTATTAAAAAAAACCTGCATGGAAGTTTGGGAAGGTTTGAATGTCACAAACTGCTGTTGCAATATAGTCTTAAAAACTGTTTGATTGTCACATTTGATTGATCATGGTAGTCACAAGGATAAAGGCATAATGCATGTGTATACAGCATTATACCTACTGACGAGTAAGTACTCCCTTCCCATTACTTTTTCTTGAAAGATGCAAAGGCTCTATTCGGGCGTCAGTCCGTCCAAAATACAACAATTGTGGAAACTGGATACCAATACAATATTTGTGTTGACTAAGTTGCATTTAATAGCTTAGCCAATATTTCAGAAATCTGGCAAAATATAAATGTGACATGTAGAATTGAATGTTGCTCAAGTGTCCCATCTAGTTAAAGTGATCCTAAAACCACAGAACAAAGACAACATCTAAACAGTTAACCTTCGCTCTATAAATCCAATCTTTACACCTAAATCAAATTCTCTACAATAACAGAAATAACATGCCCACTCCATTTTCTGATTAGTCGACTTCCCAGCTAATTTAATTGTATTTCTCAGGTTGAATACCCTCAATACCACTCCATCCATCCTCCAGAAGCTCAGATGGAGGTTAAGAACTGGGCTGCGACCCTCCCTCTTTGTTCAGGGAAAAACTGTTTCCTTCAGTCTGTCTGTCTGCATGTCTGGCTCTGCTGGCTCTGCTATTATTAGCACAATAAAAAAACACAGTGATGGCGGCGGGAGCACCACGTCACACACAGGGCCTACCTCAAAATGATTCAGCACTTTGTGCCAGGCAAGGAAACAGATTACATGAGTAATTTAATGCTATTTTAATACCTGATTAACTGCAATTTTTCCCCACAAGGTGCTTATCAGCAAACATTTGTAAGTTTTTATTGCTATAGACTTTATGCTCGTACAGTTTACATTAACATCTATCTCTGTGTGCCTCTTTCTTAAATGCAACACTGTCCCTCTTTTGTGTTCTCTGTCTGTTTGTTGTTATCTTATTAGCTGATTGACCTCTGTATGCGTTTACATGCCTCTTTTCAGACCTCTGTGTTTGCCTGCGTGGACGAGAGCGAACTCTGTCTGTCTGACAGCAGTAATTCCCTGAGGCTGCTGATGCACAGCAGGATGCTAGCAACAGATTCCAAGGCAACAGCAGCAGCAACTCTCAACTCTCACTCAAATTAACACTTTGTTTACACGTACGAAGGGTAAACTATGTAAGCATCTGTCAAATGAGTCAAATGATAGAATGATTCATACCAACAATGCATTCAAAATGTGTCTGCCTATTGTGGTGTATTAGAAGGAATAAGAAAAACTGATTTTGGGGGGGAAATTAGCTTATTCAAACTGGCATTTGATCTCTGCGCATGTGAGTTGGTTAGCCTAGCTTAGCATAGTACAAAGTGTGCAAGCAGGAGAAAACAGCTAGCTAGTCAAATTTACATATTGTATCTTTTTACAGGGAGTTTGCCTGCAACTTACAACATGTGAAAAGACAAATCTGGAGTTTTTGGAAGGTGTATTGTTTTCCTTTTTTGGTGGCGGCCAACTGTTTAGTCTTGATGCCAATATTTGTGCTAAGCTAGTTTGTGCTAAGCTAGGCTAAAGATGTGCCGCAGAGTGGATCTTCTGATGTAATTCCCAGTAAAACGACAAACAAATGTACTTCTCAGCCTGTCTGTGTTTTCCTTTAAAGGTGTGTTCAGACAGAAAGTGAAGCAAACTATTATTGTTCTTTGTGTTCTTCAGTATTTATTCATTCCAAATGGCCAAGGTATCAACTGTTCATGAGTCAGCTTTAAGCTAGCGACATACATACATTACCTACATTCATACAGGGACAGCAACAACTTCTTCATTCATTTTCAACTCGTGCAGATGTTTCACCTCTGTTCACACTCCCAAGCACAAAATTATGTGTATTCACGTCCCCCTATTTACATGCAATGGTGTCACATCTAAAATTCATCCTGTGTTCTGCTGACCACTCCTTAAAACCCAAAGAAATGTAGATGAAGATTAAGAATTAATGTGACGATCTCCTTTGTGCATGGAGTAGCATCTTTCTGCCCTTTTTGGGTTCTGTTGGTGTGATATGGGTTTGTGTGTGTGTGTGTGTGTGTGAGGTCACACACATTCCCATTTTAATGTCAGCAGAGCTGACACATCAGTCCAGTGAAGAAGAATGGCTTTGATGCGGAGACGCAAACAGGTGAAATTTACAACCATGGCCCCCTCGCTCCACAGTCTGATTCTCATTTCCACCACCATCACAGCCCAACACTTATTACCAGACAGAAGATAAAACATGGCTCTCCCTCAGCCCCTTCTCCTTTATCCCTCAAGATAGCAAACGGGGAGGACATGAAAAGGAAAGATGGGCCACAGTCAGAGAAGAGTGTGCGTCTAAAGGTGATATGTATTGACCTCTTAAACCTCTCGTGCTGTGCATCCAAACATCAATGAAACCTACAGAACTTTAAGGGGATATCCTGAAATATTGGGAACATATCTGGCTAAATTTGGGGGAAAATGTATACAAAATGATACATGAGACATCTGGAATACACCCTTATGACAGAAAAACATGGACTTTGATTATTTCACTCAGAGTAAGCATGTTACAACTTCAATGACGACCTGAAGCAAGTCCACATATAATGTAAAAGAGCTGCTGTCAGACAGTGTGGAATTAAATGAATTATTCCAACCTTAAAGCTTCTTAAGGGTAAATTAAAAAAGGGGAAAGCAGATGTTAATACAATGAAGTGAGAAATATCAATAGTGGAAAATGTGTTTTGTATCAATGAACTGATTGAACTGATAGGTTTAGTTTGCACTTGCTCTTTTTATTACAGCATAAAACAAAGCTTTTACACAACACTGCAAGAATTTTTTGAGACAAGTAGGTGTGCAATAATTATGGAATGACACACTTGAGAAATCATGCCAGCTGCAACTTCTGCTGATTGCATTGGGACTGAAGGCTAAACACCCTCTGATCGCTTTTTGCTGCTATAAATCTCAAATTAATCCCGGAGTTTCCTACAGGAGGCAATATTTTATACGTGCCAGCAGTCAGTAGTATTTTCCATATGTTTTTATAGCCTCATAATACTCTCATGTGTTTTCTGTGGTTATGAAGGAGGGGCAGGGTGGCTGAGGTGAAGCTTAAAATAGAAAGTTGAAGCACTCTTAAAGTTTGACGCAAGCGAAGGGAGGGCTGTTTCATAACAGGGCTTTTACAGTGGCATTTCACTGGATGGCCCTCACCACACCTACTACTCAGCAGCATTGCAGAGGTATAAATCTTTGAAGAACTGCAACCTGCGTCACCCATGCACACCCAGCACTGAGGCAGTCCCACCCAGTCGGTGGGCGAGGAGAGGTGGGCTAATAAGAGGCAATCCATGAGGCCCAAGGTCTTAAGGTCTAGGACTGTGCGTGTGTGTAAGTGTGCGGAGCAGTACAAAGATTAACATACAGTACAACAGCAGGTAATCCATCATATCTCTGAAATACACATCTGCACTGTGGCCCTGAGGAGCAAAAGATACTTCCAAGTAAGAGGTCAAGGTGACTTTGCTGTCTGGCCTGTGCAGGTCCAAAGCAATATTTGCTTTTACAGATAAATCAAAGCAGCAGAATTATTGTCCTCAGGCCTGACAACATGCTAGAAGAACATTTTAGTTATCATACTGGCTCTTAACACTGAATCTCACATGTTAATGGATAGATTGGTTTTTATTTCGATACCGATATTCCTGCATTTGCTGCATCATTTTAGGTGTGCAACATAAAGAAAACTCCTCACAACATACACTTATCATAGTAGGTAGGGTAATACTGTAGAAAGAAATACTCAGATCATTTACTTTAGTAAAAGTCGCAATACCACAGTGTAGAAATGTAATGTCATACATTAAAAATATCATTATCGTGTTAGCATCAAAATATACTTCAAGTGTCAAAAGTAAACATATACCCTATGTAGATTTCAGAATAATATACATATTATTGGATTAATAGTATTGATGTATTAAAGTGTATTACTTGTGATTTTAATGTTGCAGCTTGTGCAGGTGGGGCTAATTTCATTTACCTTAAAGACTGATTCTCCACCTGGAAACAATATCTTATCTTAACCTATAATAATACAGCATAATTTATTTGTTCTTCATATTTTGTATCATTAATAGCAACTATGGATTAATTACATGTAGTTGAGTAAAATATATAGTAGAAAAGTAGTGGAGTAGAAGTATGAAATAGTATGAAAAAGAAAAGATACTCAAGTAAAGCATAAGTAGTACTTATAATGTATTATTATTATTATGTGATGTTGGCTATGGAATAAACACAATGACATCATGCACAGCCTCTATAATGTCAAGTCTTTATTGACATGGTGTCACACAGCAATACATAAGTAGTACAGTAAAGAGAATAGCATGTCAACTACATTCAATCCCTATGCTTTTCTAGTCATGGTAGCTCTATTAAATGCTAATAAAGAGAGAATAATGATTAAGCACCCCAATGAACAGAATCATACACATCACACACATGGCCAGAATAAAAGCTGCTGGTGTTTTAAGGCATTTTACATCCTGCAGTATTTGTTCTACGGCTACATCTTGATTGTTGGTTTTGGATTGGTGATGTACTGTATTATCAGAAAATAATTGATTATTTGCCATGACATGGTGTTGCCTGTGCACCTAGAAAAGTTTGGCAGTGCTGTAAAAGTTGTAGTGACATTTTTTTTTTCTTCGGACACCAATGAAAACTCTTTTGGTTTACAGTTTAAAGATAAAGGCTTGGCATTTGCAACCATGAACCGTCCATCCATTGTTATAGCTGTATGCTGCTTATGTTTCTAAGTTCTTGTACATCTGAGATTTTTCTTCTGCTTTACACAGAAATTCATCATCAGTTAAATTGAAATGCCCAACTTTCGGATTTGCTGCCCCACTACCCACCCCCCAAATGATTCCAGTTATGATAGGCCACTGTGTAGAGATACAAACACACTCACTACAGTACTAAGATACTTATCACCAGCCTCAGGTAAAACAACAGGAACCCGATCCAGAACAGTCTGCCGTACAATCAGTAGTTTTTTTGTTTTCGTCGTGAGTGCAGTTTGTCAGGGCGTGGGTCGCTGTGACCAGCAGCAGGACAATAAGATAGCTGTGTTAAAGTTGGCAGTGCACAAGCAGAAAGACAAGCTACAAGTCTCTCATACCGAAGGACTTCTAGAGGTGAGGTCGTACTACAACAGACATTTTATCCAGTCATGGCCACAGTTATAAGGAGAGAGGTCAAGTTGTTCCAAACGCATCATGGTCTGGCAGCTTCTGACTGAATTTGCGATGTGTTTTTGAGTGCTGATGGCATCGGTTTTCCTCTGGCTGGGTGATATGGTATGGATTCTGGGGCTCAAATGTGTTTCAAGCTTCAGCGATGGCACATGGGAAATGGTGTTAAATATGCATACAATTCACCACACCCAGATGGATCGTACAGAATCTCATTCATTTGTGCTGAAGCGTCTCAGTCTCTAATTGACCGGACTGTAACAGGAGAAAAATCTTTTTCCTTAACTTTCCCTTTTCACCGTATCCCTCACAGCACATTGTGCAAACTGGTCATCATTATCGAATTAGGTAGTTCTGACATTCCTATATAAGTGCCTTAAAGAGCTCTTCCCTTCTTATCTTCATAGAGAGATATGTATCCTACCTAACGCACATCCTAAGAGTCTTCAAACCTAGCCTACGGGCTAACTATCACAGGTCTATTACAGTTAATAATGAGCGTTGTGCATGACGATGCTCAGCATGGTCGATGGTGGACAAGAAGGCATGAGCCGATCCAAATGGTGTTGAACGAGCGATGGGCCGATGGATTCCATGCAAGCATGACATCTACATACACCATGCAAATTATACTCAATTAATACATCTGTTTTCTTGTTAGCTTCAAATCTCATTTAAATAGCCACAGTGATTCAATTTTGAGAGTGAAACCTGACTGGGAAGTTAAAAACGATGATGTTCATCATCTTCCATACTGTTGTCATGCAGAGCTGGTTGAACCGCAGTCAAGCCACTGATGCACCAACTGTGATCATAAGCAGACATGTCGCTTGTGAAATAATCCATTTTTTTTAGTAAAGAGGCTCGACATAATGCCTCAGCAAGACACTACTATATATTCTGGTTAATTCTGGCTTCTTCGCCATTTGTGTAAACTGTGTACTTCTGCACTAAACTGTCGTTAGTATATCAGAAATTACTTTATTTGCATTGTATAAGTGGATGCACAAAGAGTAACCGACACCAGCTGATGTGTTTTGAATCTTTTGTCCTTTAAGGTAACACTCGCACACACATGCTTCCACTGGAATGTGTTGAGAGCATCTGACAGCTTGTGGTAGTGGTGAATGAGACCAGAGTTATCATCTACTGAGTGTCAGTGTCACATATTGATGCAACAATAGCCCAAAGTGTGAAAGCCCCATTGAATATTATATGTTCAACCTCTGAGAGAGATGCTACCTAAGTGCTTGTAATGGTTTGATGCTGAGTGTGTGAAGGAGAAAGAGAGAACAGATGTACCGTGGGTTTGTATAGAGTGATGGTTACAGTAGAGTTATAATGGATCTCCTTTGGGGGACACATGTGGGGGGCAATGGGGACACGGGAGAATAAACCCATGTAAAACAAACATCTGGGTCCCACGCTCTACACACTTGTGGACATCCAACACACAATAATTCAGATGACGATCTTACTGCGCTTATAATAGGAAGGCAAAGCTATCATCTCAGATCCCCACAAGTGCTCAAGTGCAAAGGCTCGTGTTTGTTTTAGGGTGGGGAATGGAGAGAGGTATGGGTTTGCGGGGTCGAGGGGAAGCATCAGGGGGGTCAAAAACAGGCTTACAGTAGACTCTTAGTTTTTCTGATTGGTTGGAATATCGCTGCCGTCTTGCTGCTTCTCCATCTTCTTGGTGGTGACCACTGTCTCCTCGTAAACTTCACGCTGGGACGCCTTGCCTCCGGACTTGCTCTGCTGCTCCTCGTCCTTGGTCTCCCTCTTGGAGCCCTTGCTGGAGCTGGTGTAAATGCGGGACTGGTAGTTGTAGCCCTGCCCAACACCTGCGCTCATGGAGGTGCCGGGAAAGGAGATCCCGGTCCCGATGCGGGTCTCCTCCCCTTCCAGTAGTTTCCTGCATAGAGGGAGAAGACAAAGATGTTTGGGGGTGTGGGGTGGATAAAGGTTCATACTCGGGAAGAGCAATAAATAAGGAAGAGAGAGAAATATTCCCCAATAAAAACCTGGATCTTAGTGGTTAAACTACCTGTAAGCTGCGATTTCAATATCCAGTGCCATCTTGACATTCAGCAGGTCCTGGTACTCCCTGAGGTGGCGAGCCATCTCGCTCTTAGTGGTCCTCAGCTCGTTCTCCAGCTCTGCCATGTTGTCCTGAGGACAAAATACAACAGGGGGAAAAAATGATATAAACAGTCTGCACTCCTTGCAGAGGAGAAGATCTGTCAGCCTGCACTCTAATTTGTGTAGCTGGGAAATTAAAAATATGAGTATAAAACAGGCTGAAATGTTTGTCCTATAAACATATCCTCAGCTGGAGTCAAAGGCAACACTCGCTCAGAGCACACACACTCAGTGGGCGTTGTCTGAGCGCGCTGTCCCACAGGAGAAGGTTTCAGCACCACGGACAGAGCCCCCCCCCCCCCCCCCCCAACAACAACAGCTGCCCCTCATATTATTACTGCTCTCACATCCACTTCTTAAGACACAGAAACACTCTCGATAAGCCATTAACAAGTGGTTAAAATGCGTTTACCTGGTAGTTTCCAATCTCCATACTGTGCCTGTCCTCCATCTCCCGCAGCTGCTTCTCCAGAGACTCGTTGGTCCCCCTCAGACTCTCTATCTCGATGGTCTTGGACTGCAGCTGCCTCCTGAACTCGTTCATCTCCTCCCTGCTGGCGCGGATGGCCTCGTTGCTCCGGGTGGCCTGCTCAGACAAGTCGGCGAACTTGCTCTTGTACCACTCTTCGGCGGACTGCAGGTTCTTGGACGCCATGGACTCGTACTGGCCTCGGATCTCTTTGAGGGCGGAGGTGAGATCCGGCTTGGCCACCTCCATCTCCACAGACACCTGGGAAGCCTGGATCATGTCCATCAGCTCGGCCACCTCCTCCTCGTGCACCTTCCTGAGGAAGTTGATCTCGTCCAGCAGAGATTCCACCTTCTTCTCCAGGTCCAGGCGCACCATGGTGGCATCATCCACGTCTTTCTTGAAAGCCTTGAGGGTGGCCTCCGCCTCCTCCCGGGCACGGTACTCCTCTTCGTATTTCCCCCTGAGTTTCTGCAGGTCGTCTTCAATGCTGTCCCTCTCGATCAGAAGCTGGGACTTCTCCCCGTTCAGCTCGTCGACCTGGGAGCGTAGCTCGCGGATCTCTTGTTGGTAAAGCTCGGCCAGGCGGGACGGCTCGGTCTGCCGCTGGCGCAGCGCAGTCAACTCCGTCTCCAGCACTTTGTTGTGCTGCTCCAAGTTGCGCACTTTCTCGATGAACATCGCAAAGCGGTCATTAAGACCCTGCATCTGCTCCTTCTCATTGGTGCGGATGATTTTGAACTCATTGTTGAGGACGGAGCTCTGTGTCAGGTCGAAGGTCTCCAGCGGCATGGACTGGAAAGACCGGCCGGACTTTCTGCTGTACGCGCCCAGGGATGAAGCGCTGCTCCGGGAGAGAGAGGAGGACCGGTAACCTCCGCGTGACGACACGTTGATCGAGGTCCGCGATGGGGAGGACGAGTAACGGGGAGAGTCCCCGAAAATCTTCCGGTAGGAGGAGGCGGAAAAGGCTTCAGATCCGTAGCTCATCTTGGCGTGTATGGAGACAGAGCAGAGCAGTGGGCGCGCCTCCTTTATATATAGGGGGACCAGCCCAATCACTAATTAATGCCCCGTTTCAACATCCGGACTCATTCGCTCCACATGAGGCAGGTGGCCTGATGTATGTTTGGATCACTGCTGAATATTGTCCTTGAGAGGAATTTCATCAGTTAGGATCCGATAATCCTGACTTTAGTCCAGATGTGGACACTGTCCTTTGCGCGGTGCGGATGGAGCTGTCCTTTTTGGCGCAGTGGTGATGCGACAGTGTTTGATGGCTTACTGCACATTTACAGTTAAAAATATAACAATATTGAAATGCTCTTCCAGAAACAAATTTTTATCGTCTGGTGTGAAGAGACATTGAGGGTAAGCTGAAGGTCAAGTTTACCCTCAATGTCTCTGTGGCTAGTTACCTCCACCTCGCATCCAAATTCACATCAGGTCTACGGGTGCACAGTGGTGATTTTAAGGCAGGAGGATACTTCAGAACTTTTCTCCTATTCTGCATAGTTGCAACTGGTGGCTGACACCTAACAGTGTTCCTCAAACACTGCAAACACTACAGTGACACCATGCGCAAAATCTCCCCTTCACAATCTGTAGTTTCTCTCTGATGACATGAGGACCTTAAAAGCTCTAGGTCACATGAACCATTTTGTACAAAACATTTTGGTTTTACAGGTTTAAAAAGATGTGACCTTGAAGGAAAACCTGAGTTTTGTACCTCTTCTCCTCAGACCTCTGCTGTGACCGTGAGGTTGAAATGGTTGAATTTTCAAGAAGAATAGTTAGTACATGAATATAAATTAAAGTGGTTTGACCCTTATGTCATTGGTTTGGTGTGTCTTTAGTTTTGTTCAGCATCCCACTGACAGGCCTTTGCTGCCCTCTGTTGTCAAATTGCGGCACACTGCAGCCACAAGTGAATATTTAAAATGTAGCTTAGGACCACTTGGTACTAAGTTGTTTAAATACATAACCTATAATAGTAAATGCAGCCTACAGGCTACTGTTGCTGTTGCTGACCTGATCACAGAGAAATTGTTGAACTGAGTCTCAAAAAGAGAAGAAGAATGGGGCAAAGACGAGCCATCCGCCTAAAAACACACTAACACTCAAACCATCTCGTCCTTTTCAGGTGCCAGAACAGTTCATTGTTAAAACTGTTTACTTGAGGAGCTATATATATATATGTGTAAATATAATATACATATAAGCTGAACGACACACATTATATCTTTATGCAGAATGTTAATTCATATTCATGCCCCACGAGTGCCCCGGGGATCTTATTTGCCTTTCTTGTGAAATCTGTGCTGATATCAAACACGTTTGTAAAGTCTGTGAAACAAGTAAATGACGCCCTGCGCGCTAAAGTAAACCATCCTGGGGCAGGAGAGGCACGCAGTTATAGTGACAATGTCAACGGAAAGCCTTCCCATACTGAACAGGAGAAATGTGGGATTCCTCTCAGATGTCGGTCTGATTAAATTAGGATACGAAGGTGTCCTTGAATTAAAAAGTGTGGGAACCTAAATGGATGGAAGTAAAATACATTTTCCCAGTGCAGTAGCTACAGTGCAGTCAATAAATATTTGGACAGACACATTTTTCTGTAGTTTTGCATTTGAAGTTGTTTAGATCCGTGGGTAAACAGCCTCACAGTCATTTTTTTTTTTTTTTATCATCCTCTTCATTTCACTACAGTGTGGCGGGACAATGACAACATGCTGTTTACTGAATATAGATGTGAACAGCTGACAGTCACAAGTTGAAGTCATTGTTTCATTTCAGATCCACACCAAAGAATGTGTTGTGTCTTTGGGCTGCACTGTCAATGCTCTAATGGATTATTGCCACTGTTTTACATCCAGTAGTGAAAAATAACTCGATTTACTCAAATACTGCACATGAGTACACTTTTTAGGTACTTGTACTCCTCTTGACTATTTCCATTTTATGCCACTTTATACTTCTACTCAACTACATTTCAGATAGTATCAATGATCTTTTTACTCCACTATCTGATATAATCAGTAATTTCTTCTCAGATTACCTTACTGCATTGTTAAAGTTAAAGCAGTGCTTCCCACCCTTTTTGGCTCGTGACGCCTTCTTAAAAAAGAAGACAGTGTGTAGATTGGGCCTCTCGTCAGCTTTCTAATGTCTCTGATGTCTGAAGAATGATCTCCCCTCTGAGCTTTTTACATTGCTTCAGGCCAGTTGAGAGAAATAAATACACAGTTGTGTCGCAGAACTTCTCTCTGAACCCATTTATCATCTCTTGACCTCAAACTTATCTTGTGACCCTTTGGAGGGGCCCTGAAATATACAAACCAGCTCCACTTGGACCAGCTCGATCAGAAAAATGGAACTTATGCAACACAGAGGGGCAAAGGGGCATTTTTCTACTGAACCAGTAGTTTTGCCTTAGATACCTAAAAGCACTGCACTTGCACTTAAGTGGCATTTTGAATTCTTACTGCATTCATATGATAAAGTTAAATGAACAAGTGTCAGTCATGTAGCTGCATCTCAGCTCCAGTAGATCCCTGAGGTAGTTTCCCCACTAGCAGCTGATGAATTGTTGAAGCAAGACAAAACGGTGCAAGTCGATGCAGATGTCTGTCTGCACCTTGATGTAGTCACCTGATGACAGATGACTCTGGTGTCTGTCACGTGCCTGTGATAGTCCCGCCTCCTCCTGATAGACAAGATCAAACACCGCCCCCTGAACGCCTCATAACAACAGCTGGCAGAGAGGGAGAGAGAGAAAGAGAGAGAGAGAGAGAGAGAAAGAAAGAGAGAGAGAGAGCATACAGTCTATGAGGCAGAGCAGGAACACTCATCTGCTGCTTGGCTCTACAGTGAAGGCACCACCGCTTTGACTCCTGTAAGAAGAAAACACAAACACCAGCGACTCCTCCGACTCGCCCTCGGCCCATGCTCACACTGACAGACGGTGCAGTTGTTTTATCCAGGAACTCAGAGGTGAGCACAGTAACGTGAGCCGCAGCTAAACGCAGTGAAATCTGCCCCCACACTTCACTGTGGCTTTCGTTTTTGTTTTTTAACATCAGAGCCCGCTAACGCGTTGCTAGCTGTGCCTGCTTCACTTTTGGCCGTGCCTCTCAATCAGTGTGAGATAAGAAGAGCGGGACGGAGGTTGATTAGCGAGCTGTTAGCTAGCTGGTGCCGTGTAGCACACACACACACACACACACACAACAGGACGCTGCTTGGTATCGTTTTCCCCGACAACAAGGGCTTTATTTGCTGTTAGCTCGCAAGGGTGCTTTTACTGTAGCTTAAGCTAATCTCTTAGCGTTCACATTTGGTTTCCTTGAGTAGCCCTCTTGTGTTTTCACAGGCTTTGCTAAGCTCAAATGAAGGGCTGAGATGAGTGACAGTTACTGTACGTGTAGCAGGCAGCCTCTCTGTGGGCGCAGACCTGAGGCAACAAAGCCTGCTACAAGTTTGCCTTCGCCCTCCTTCACTTGCTGTTTGCATTGCGGTGGTGCAGGCTCGCCTACTGTCTGGCTGTGAATGTTTCCCAGCCAGAGCTCCCCTCAGACCCGAGCGGACCCGGTCCACACTGCGGGCCAACCTGTGACTAAGGCGTCAGCTAGCTTAGAGAATAAACATGCATACGAATGACGGGAAACGGGTCCACATGGTGCCACTGGATGTGTTAGTTTTGACTAAAATGCAAATAGATCATGAGTAACACGTTCAAGCTCTAGTTTGCTCCCCCTGCAAAGCTGTAAATTCAACACTGATGACTGACTTAGATACTGTAATGCAGCGTTTGTGGCCCTGTTGACAAATCTCCTCTGGCACAATAGGAGGCTCATTTGCAAGGGCATAGCTTTCATTTAAACAGTGGGAGATACATGATTAATCACTAAGCAGGGGTGCCCCCCCCCCCAGGGAATTTTTGAGGGAATTGTCATGCACAAATTTGTGCCTTTCCTGCATCAGTTGATGGTGAAAATATCTTTATTCATGTAAAGCAAAATACAGAATTCAGGTGACAATTGAAAATATAATGGATTGTCTAATATAATGCAGAAAGTCTTAAAGCATTACCCCCGCTGAATCAACACACACGCAGGCTTGATTGAATCTTCTGTCCTCTTTTGTTCCTTCTGTTTGGGGAAGTAGCCTCTTTAAATGTACATGTGGCACACCGTGATGCCAGTGATACTTTCATTTGAATTGGTTTATGACTTTGATAGTTCGCGTGCGTTTCAGCTAGACTTCAGCGCTATTGTGTTTCTAAATCTGCAGCAGTGCACAAGTATGTATAGTTAATATGTGGAGTTTTGTTTCGCATGACTGGAATTACTTTAGTTTCATTCCGTGCACTTGGAAGTACTCTCTGCAGAAATGACAGATTCAGCTTTGAGACATTATGAAATAAAAGGTACCTGTACTTAGACAACTACCTGTGATGTCACCTTTTGTTAGGTTTTTATGGTCAGCATATAATGAATATTGCATTATAGCGCCCGTGTAATGGCATTATAACAACCAACATCAGTACACTATGTAGATGTGAGAGTAGGAGGGGAGTCACAAGAAAGTTTCAGGGTGACAGAGAAAGAGTGCTCCCGTAACCATAGTAACATACTCTGACCTGCCTGCGTGCGCACGGTGCAAGAGGAGAGGTAGAGGTGCTGACTGAATGACTCTCACCAGCATGCATGGGGAAATGCACGGGTGGTCTGAACAATCTTTTTTTTTATTTAAATAAAGTCAGAAAGAGGGTCTGAAAAGTCTAGCTAGATAGTTAGGCTCATCACAAAAGATTGTATGAGCTCATTATTCACATTCATATTAAATGTTTTGGCAATGATACGCCCCAGTCACAACAACAGTACTTATATCCAAAAATGTGTTTATCAAAATTGTTGCTAGATAACATTCAGCAGTTGCTTGATGTTGGTTGGGGAGATGTCTCTGTCATCCCTGCCAAATTCTACACGCTTGCTCATTTGCAATTGTGCTCTGGCACCAAGAACAAGAAAGCTGACCTCTGCCTTTCCCTCCTGCAGCTCAGTGTCTCCTCTGACAGTACAAGAATAATAGGCAGAAAGCCACAAAGGCAGAAATTGGGAAGACCTTCCACAGATTATTGCTTTTCTTCTGTTTTGGCGTCTACCTAAGCTTGTCTGTGTGTGGCCTAATGCATTATTTCTGCAAATACAGCCTGCGAGTGTGACCCCATGTTAAATGGTAACAATCTCCCTAAGGCAAAGAATTAGGTTGTTTTTGTGGTTGTGGCTTACATTTTCAGATTGAAATTTCAAATTTCACATCCATATCCTTTCCTTCTCCCCAGACCCTGAAAGGTTTTAAAGATGACAACTTCATGGAGTGACAGACTGCAGAACTATGCAGACCTGCCTGCCAACATGGACGGCCTGACAATGAAAAAATACAGAAGAGAGCCATACCACAGGTAAGAACCACAAGATGGATGTTTGATTGTCTGAAACTACATCCAGATGGGACACCTGTGGATTTTATGACATGAATTGAGCTGCCAGAAAAAATACTTTACTCTACTGTTGTACTATAAACACATTTTATTTAAGGCCTAGATGTAGGAACACAGCCTAACGGCGTAAAGTATAGTAGTTGTGTTTTTTCATATTAGATATTAGATAGATATGTTCGTAGAAAACGTACATAGGCCCTAAATCCATACAGTCTTTCTCTGTCCGTTTTGCAAATTTTTGTATGAATACCCTTCTCGTGGGGTTTTGTGCTAAAATGATGGTAACCACATTAAACACTGCACTCATTAATGCCTGGACGGAGCCAGGTCCACTGCACCGCTTGGCTTCCCTAGCCACTGATCTGACCATCACTGAGTAATTAGAGAAGTGGGAAGAGGATTTCCTCCTCCTTCCTTCCAGAATGTGGAAGTAAAGACCAAAGTGTATGTCACAATATTGCTCAAAAAGTTGGTCAAATTTGATGTGACCCTACAACATGCAAGCATTGCTACTTTCTTAGAATATTTAATCCATATTGAATATCAGATATGCCATGGGTGAACAGATCAAAGGCATTCACTATTTTTATTACACTACGATACACAGAATCATCTTATACATTCATAAAACTCATTACTTAACACCAGAACTCTTGGCATTATAAGAGAGTAAATGTCACTCATCAACTGTATAACTTGACCCTGAATGTAGCATTTCCTGACATTTGCTGGCATTTGCTGGGACAATAGCGGCAAAACATTATGGAAAGTTTCTCTTACACTGTTCTAAAAGCAAGGTAAGTATTAGTTATTAAGGGCTTCTATTACTGTGCACTTTTTTAAATGTTTATCCATTTCTTTGCTGTCTTATATCCTCACACTGCCTGTCATTGTGTGGAGCAGAGCCCTAACTCGCCAGTGTTCTTTAATTAGGATGTTAAGCAGGTTTTCCTGTCATAGATTTTACATACATCAGAGTTTTTCTCCATCGTGGCTTTCTTGCTGTTGTGCAATGCAAATTTTTCTCTACCTCATGTTAAAATGTCACCAGACCGTTGAGGTCCTGGTGAGTGAGTGAATCTAAAGCTTGCAGTTCGCTTAAAGTCAAAATGACACCCACAATCTACTGCAATGCGATTGCATTGTTTGATACCTGGTTGTTTTGTTGTAACTTAGTCTTGCCTCGGATAGACAGCCTCGTGTCTGTATCTGTTGATATGTTAACTACAGGGTTGACGCCCCGTAGTCACACAGGCTGAGAGGTAGGTACAAGGAGGAACTTATTCCCTGAGTAATAAAAGGTGCTGTTCAATGTTTAACTCGGCCTAAAAGACGTGTGTGTCCACTGGGCACTGCTGTTTTTTCACACTATTATATAATATGCACTGCTCACAGGGCTTATGAAACTATCACTTATCTGTTAGCTGTGCGTGTGCTGACCCAGTCCACAATCTCCCCCTACCCCCACCCTCACAAACAACCATAGCTGCATAGATAAGACAGACACAAGGATGGTGTTAAGCTCATTAAAATAACATAATTGTTGCTGTGGTTCTGTTTAATCCAATTCACAAGGCTACTTGATCTATTCAGTATTTTTTTTTTTAAATATAAGAGAGCATTGAGGCTGACCTTTTATCTATCTCACAGACAGACAAAGGCCATTCCTTCAAAGTGAGAGCTCAGCTGGAACAATGTAGCCTGATAGTGAACTGTAGATCACATAGCAGACGGCTGACGACTCTGCCCGGCACAGATAAACTTTCTATCATGGGCGCTGGAATCACTGTCTTAGTGAGTGTAGAGAGCAGTGGAAAAAATCTGCCCGATTGTGGCACAGCTGCGCTCAGATGGAGGGATTCTGCTGTACGAGTGGTGTGGCCCATGTGGGCTATTTGGGGCAATTGTGTTGTCAGCGGGGCTAAAGTCAAGGCTGACTCTGGCGATTGAGTCCCACCCACTGTCTATATGGATGAGCTTAGGAGTGACACGATCTTAAGTAATCATCTACGACTGTCCTTTACTACACCTCCCACACTCACCGAGCAGAGGTCACCTGGGAAATAACAACAGCACAATAAAATAGAAAGATCCCTTTCTGGAAAAAGCTTATACTCACTCAATGCTGAGAAACACACACAGTAAAGGAGTAGAGTTGTTTTGCTTTAGACAAGTTTTAGACCGTGTTTTAGTGGAAACAGAATTCATTTGAATTTAATAAGCAGCTAATTAATCAGTTTTGAATCCTTAATGTTGAAATTTGAATCCCATTGAAGTGATAGCACAGAGATATTTGAATATTCAAGTGTTTAAGGTTTAAAGTCACTCATCTGAGCTTGTTTTTCTTGGATAGTGTGACCGACAGGACATATTATTCTTTCTGCCTCAGGATTAATAGCTTATCCTTCATAGTCTGAAAGTTCAAGTTTGAATTTGAATTCAATTTTCAAGGTTTTGGTGCCTGAATCAACTTAATCAAGTGGAGCAATTTGTTTCGTTGACTTGACTTAGATTTTAGATTAGAAAATGACCAAGTGAATTTTTGAGGGACTTGAACATGCTTTCTAAATTTGTGAATCACTTCAAAAATAGGTTTTTTCAAGTAAATATTTTAAGTCCTAGAATTTATTAGTGATGAAATATCACAGTCAGCCATTCTGTTTTTGCATCTATAAAACACAAACATGTATAGTAAAAGATAAAATGTGAAAAAAAGCTTCTACCCCTGTGAGCTTCCTCTAAAAAAAGAAGTCAACTTACGCTGTACGTGTTTACATTGAAGCCCATCTCAGTGTGGTGACTGTCGCTTGTCGCTTGCTTGATTCCACCTGACTTGTGATTGTTCTGGATGTCTTTGAGGGCCCACAAACATCACGCTGCACAACAACAACCCTGACTGACAGCACACAACAACAGAGAAGGACGCGGAATGGCCACAATCATTTTTGCAACAAGTCAGAAAATTTCTGAATGGCAAGAAAGCAAAGAGAGAGATTGGGGTGGGAGGGGGGACATTGTTTGTGGGCCAGAGCTGCCCTGTGTTGCCGGAGCAGGTCAGACCAACGGAGAGTCAAACTGAGGTTTAATTTCGCACAGAATGCATCGCCAGTCGTCTGCTGGACTAAGATCTAAATGGGAGCTTGTACACTATGGATCTGCTGCCAGGTATTTCACAAGTGATTTAGAGATTGGTGAAGATGAGAAGGTCATTGTCACAGATGACTGTTGCCTTGCAGAGTCCGTTTTGAGCTTGTGTATCCAGTTATTGTGCCAGCTAAGAGTAATATAACGTGGTTTTTATTTCTAGCACGATTAAATATTGACTCGTGTGGAAATATCTAGGAACACAGCTACATGTTGAGTCCAGGCACAGATGTTGAAGATAAGCTATGTAGGTCTGTGACCACAGTCAGAGTTAAGCTAGCTGTGTGTGTGACTGCCTTTTCTGTGGAAGCTGTGTCAGCCAGGCTATGTAAACACTGTCTATCATTGTGGCCACAGCGGACCCTCAGTCTACAGACTGATTTATGGGTCAGCACAGTAGAGCTGTTTCCTGGAAGATAGTTATGTCTGTAGGCTTTTACCACCCCTTGGTTTAGAGTGTTGTTAACTGCCTGTGGTTTTACCTGTCACTGGACTGAAGGCTTGTGCATTTAGATTAGTCAACTGATTCAAGTTACCCAAGTTTAGTCTAGTGCTGCCCAGTTGTGTAACTAAGTGATGCAATTTACTTAGGATGTGAAGTTTCTGATACATGGTTAACTAAAGCATTTTATTTAGAATGTAAGACCCTAATTCGCTAAGTATAGTTGTGTCCTGTGATATTTAGTGTTTCTCTCTACTCTGTGTTGTAGTACTTTCCGATATTACCACGACTGATCTTTGACACAATATCTATCATTTTGCTCCTCATGAGCTAGGTTTTTCTCGTCACCGAGAAGTACCTCCAAAATTGTGACGCATCCTTTAAAAAAAACATGCCAACCAGAAGAAAAACTGGTCACCAAATATAGTTTACTCGGGAGAGAAGGAGTCTCTCTGCCTCTTCCACAAACCAATGAATGAGTAAGACGATGTGCACAAATAGTCATCATGGCAGAATATTTTGGTGCTGCGTTAAATCGGCCTGATATATTTTAATTACACTGCAAGTGGTCTTATTAAGTATTAATTTCAGAAAATTGTGCATTCAGTTCTAATTTTGATATCAACACGCTAACTCTAGCTTTTGTATTTGTCAGTACATGCAAGTGTTTGCTTATCTTTTTATATCGAGTGCTTCTCTAGGTAGCTTCTCTCAACAGCTGCCTCTTGATACCTCGTGCAGCTGTCCTATCTTTAGCAGATGTGGATATTTTTCTATAATGGCTGCTGTTAAGTTCTAGAGAATATCTCTGTCATGTGATTATTTATTCATGTAAACATCATTGTCATATTTAAAATATTTGGATTAAAAAAAAAAGTAATTTGATACAGTTGATGCCATATTAGATAATGATTGCTTGACATGGCTGCTTTTTGGGTTCATATGGGCTCAGCTTGTGACACAGTGTGCGGTCGAGTCAGACACTGAGTGCCACTGTTTTTGTTGTTGAGAGAAAAGAGATTTGACAAGGCTGACTTGGCTACATTTTTGATAAATGCACTGCCAACATTAATACCAGAGTTACACGTAACTTGAGGGCTGTTTTGTTTAGTCATGATGTCCACAGGCTCGCTGTGTCCACATGCTGACAGTAACAATATAGGATCATCAAATTGCTTAATCCTGCTAATACTTAATGTACTTTTGCAACTCAAAGTCATCAAAATTCCTGATTTTATTTCCGTGAAGTTTGAACACATGCACATCTCATCGTGTGTGTAATTGACTAATTGAGTTGTAGCAGTTTTTTTTTTACTACATTTTCCCATTACCAGCTTTGTGTGGTTACTGAATAGAGCTGCTATAGCTGATGCTCTGGGTTATCGTAGGTCTATTGAGTCAGTGAAACAGCTCAAATGAGTATGTTCACCAGAGAATAGCATCCCCTATATAGGAGACACTATAATAGTGTCCACCAGAATAAAGGTTAATCTTATGGTTGAATATTACATTGCAACTAAAACATTTACCTCGATGTGTTTCCTCTAGAGTGTTCGTCAACAGAAGCCTGGCAATGGAGAAGATTAAATGCTTTGGCTTTGATATGGATTACACTTTAGCAGGTAAGTTGAAAACATTCAAATACTGATCACCACTAGTGCTGACGTCTGGTTGATTGTATAGTTGAAAAATCCAAATCATTTGCTGAAAACAGCCTCGTGAATTCAAGGATTTACATACTTTTGTTTCTTGTTGTTAATTGAACGTGTTTGGGTTGTCTTGGGTATCTGACATTTTACATTATTTTGTAACATTTGTCAGCCTAATCAAATATTTTTTAAACTGAAAAGATAATTGATGCGTTTATTGTTAATTACAGTAATGATTAGTTAAAGCCCTAGGCACAGTTGGCTGGAGGGTTGCATAGCAGATCCTCAGTTTACATGAACTGTCCTTCCTGTTGTCGTATTAATAATGTAGACTTTTCCAACTGACTAAGTGTCACTTTGAAAATTGAGACTGATGAAAAGGCACAGAGATACACTGAATCCATCCATGGACGTCAATCAAAAAAGATACATTGATCACAAAGAGGTGAAAACACATTTGGGATTTTGAGGGTGTGTATGTATCTTCTGATCTGGAACCTGAAAAACTAAATCCCTTATTGTTAAGCTTTGTGTGTTTTGGGGTTAAACTGAACCGTATCCATCCATATAAACTTAATATTTGGATCCCACCATCCCCCCAGAACTCCAGGTTGTTGTCCACAAACTATTATTTAGGTCAAAGCTGTTGACACATTGCGCACACGTCAACACCTGGATAACAAAACGTTAAGCATATCACACCCTGGTACACAAAGTCGATTGTATGGAGATGTTCTTTTCCTACTGACCAGTAACGGGGCCAAAAATATCCAGATTTTTCATGCCACTTTGTTCTGTGACTCAGCTCCAGTTTTTGGTCTCTCTGTCTATAAATAAACCCTCCCTGACTTTGAAAAGCAGGTCACGTTTGTTTGTTGAGTTCACCAGTGATGGCTCCCTTGAGAAGGGGGATCACTCGTAGTCCCTCTCTGTCTCTGTACCCCTTATCCCCGCTCAGACTGCAGGAGATTTTACAGACGCTCAGCTGTTGACATGACTCTCTTTATGGGAGCTCATAACCGAGTGTTAATGTTTGCTAGAAGTGTGGCTATCATGTATCTTTGGAGGGTGTTCAGGTTTTGACCACAGACGTACTTCATCATCTCCAGGCAGCCGATGTTGTTACAGAATGGCTGCTACTTAACCAGTAGTTGTTTTTAGGGGCGTTAAAGTAGTAGGTAGTCCAAGTGTGCAAAGTACTTAGAGTATGTGCTTCAAACAAGACTTGATTTCTGGTTTAAACTTATCGATAAATGAAAAATCAATTTGATAATGTTGTATGTCTTGAAAAGTTAAACTATGGTTTCTGATCTGTTGGCACAGTTTTTTTTACTCTCATGTGAACTGCTCATCACCAACACATCTTGCAATAGTCACTCCTACATTAGAGGGGTAGAGCGTAAGGCCTTGGGTTGGCAGAGGCATTCCTTTCATTCTTATAACTTATTTCAGCAGCAAGTTATTAAGCATCAAAGACACTCTTTCATATTGTGAAAACCAACCCCATCACAGGGTTGGTTGTCACAATGAGAGGGTTTAGTTGTCCCCATAGTTATTAAAGGGGTGTCAGTTAAAAAAAAAAAAGAGAGATCTTAAAAAACATTTGTAACTTTTAATTTTTTCAAGCTACAGACAGCAATTCAGTTTTAACATGAATAGAATAATCATCTCTATAATACTCAATATTTTATTTGTCTAATGTTTAAACCATGAATGTGAATCATGATTATTTGTTTTTAATTGTTGTCTGTAATGAGAAGTAAAATGAAGAAATTTACAGTGTTTACAGTTTATTAAAGCATCGTTTCATTACAACCCATTATGAACGTAACATGTAATGGACGTCGTCAAAGGCGGGACGTCCACCCTTCTTAATTTCCTGACAATGGATTTATTCAAGCTACCACATGTTTTTAGCTTGTAATTGAAAAGTCAACTAAAATAGCTACTGAATTCCTCTTTTTGATAAATGTTTCGTTATGAAATACCTAATCGCCCACAAGCTATTATTACAGAACTACAGCAAAATGAAAAATTACTCAAAAAAGTAACCATTAAATAAAAATACTAAATGTCTCCTCCTTTCTCTTCCCCTGTTTTGGTTGTCTGACATTAAATGGCCAGATAGAAATGAGCATGACATCAGACTAAATGTTTGTTATCAACAAACAGTCTGGCTGTAATAAGCACGGTGACAACAAACCCCGGTCTCCCCTACTAATGTTTTACATTAGCCACTGCTCATACCCAGTATGTGACAGTTCAACTGACTGATGTTTAGTCAAAAGAAGTTAAGTTGTTCCTTCAGTAGGTGGCCGTAATAGAAGCATGGTGATGCACATGTCCTGATACAGAGAAACATCTGACATGCTAGTGCCTTTTTTTTCTACAGTATTTCTGGACATGGGGTCAGGTAATACAATGATTCCATAACATGATTATTATTATGCCAACTCTGAGGGATTCTTCCATACTGTTTATACTGAGCTAGCTATCCCTTTAAAGCTCCTAAAAGTTTTGTTTGGATTTTGTTTAATAGGATTTTTACAGTCAAAAACTGAACTGTACTAAAAATATCTTATGTACGTGCCTTTAAAGCCCCTGAAAACTTGTTCCCAGACCTTCAGTATTTTCATCTAACCTTTGATCTAATCTGCGTCATTAGGGCTGTGTGGCTGTGGTTTGATCAAATTAGACTGTTTTTAAGCATTTCAAGTACAAGAGATGAAGCTTCATGTCTGTGTGTAATTGTAGATGGAACTTACCCCAAGATGCTGAAAGGTTTCTCCTGTGGTTTCATGGTGCCGCGATGCACTTCTGATAAAATGATTGATCTTGACTCATGGCTCAAACATATATAGATTAAAGGTTATGCTTCTCGATTGTAACTCCCCAGTACTTAACCGTTTATAGTGCATTCATATAGTGCATTAGTGCATTCATACATTTCACACATTTTACAATGTTTTTTTCAGACTTTGTGAACTAAATCTACATTGTATGAGACCACATTGCCTCATCTGTTCTTTGTGTCCCAAAAGGGAGCCAACGATGATGGCCTGCAGAAAGTATTGCTGAAACCCACATTCAGGCCCAGATTGCATTGAGAGATACACACAGTTTTGTCCTAGTTTTCCAGCAGACTTTTGGCTGGAATGTAAGCCCCCGAGGCTGTGCTTAAGTTTTCAGATTTTTCCACACTATGCCTGACAGTGTCATATATCTGTGACAAAGGCCTACATTTGCATATTAGCGGCTACAGATAAATGAAGACAATTAAGGTGTTGGCTTCTAATTTTGACTGCTTGTGACATGGTTCAGATAAAATCTCTGTGTGGGACACTTGGATATGGCTTTAGTGGTCTGTTAGTAGAAGGGTGCAGGTTGTTTACGTAGTGTGCGAGAGGTGTATATTACATGTAGGCCCGAGGTGACCTGGCCCATAAACTCTGGAGAGACACCACACACCTCAGCAAGTGGAGCAGCAGCAGTATAATTAACTGGCAACAATCTCATCAGAGATAAGTAACTGAACCCCAAAGCTAAGGCTGCTTCTCGCCACAGCTCGAAGTAGATCTGTGTGTGTTGTGTTGTGTTGTGTGTGTGTGTGTGTGTGTGTGTGTGTGTGTGTGTGTGTGTGTGTGTGGTGACAGTGTGAGAAATATGAGAAGAGGCTTACAGACGGAGAGCAAGGACCTCAATAAAACAAACACACAAGGGTCAAGGACACTGCAAGCAACAACAGCACAACTTCCGGTCTGCACACAAATGCTCTAAAAAAGGGTTTTCAACAACTGGTGTTGATGTTATTTTCTCAGATGCCTCATTTTCAACTGAATACAACTGAAGTTTCTGATGTGGCTTTCATGGAAAAAAGAACTATAAATCAATCCACAGACTGCCGCTCAAGCCTTCACACGTGTGAAATAGTGAGGGGCGTCTAGAATTACTTTTGAAAAGGATGTCAGGGGTGTCGTGTGTCTGTGTCAGTGTTTTTAGGGGGGGGGTTCTTCAGAAGCAAAATTGTAAAATGGTGTCACCTCTAAAGAAGTGATCTTCTCACTGGTCTGACGTGATGGGGCTCAGACGGAACGTATTGCTGTACAGCGATGGGAAAACCTTATGACATTTGGTGGGTTGTTTGGTGTGCTTTGACCAGATTTGATGCACAGTGCTCACAACAGATGCAGAGTCCTGATAAAGCAGACCTGCCAACTTTTGAGGTTTAAACTCTTAATAAATAGTAAGTAAAGACATGTTATTCCCCTAAACTTTAATTTTTATTTTGGGTTATTTAGATTTGCAATGAGCATTTCATTTCTTTAGAAAAACACTAATGGTTTGAAAGATTTAAGGGGCTTTAAAGGCCTGTTAATGATACTAATTTTAGTTTAGTTTAGTTAACAGCTAAACTCTTAATAAACATTACCTAACAATGTTTGTCTTTGGCAGTATTTGATGATAAAAGGGGCTTTTATGGTTTTTGGCTTGTCTTCAGTTCTATTCAGTTGAGTAGTTGTAGTACAGTAGTTAGTCTTAACTGCTGCCTACAAAAGCTAACAATAATCTTGTCTAATTGTTTGGTAATATCACAAAAGAACTTCCTCATCCTAATTGGCTAGCCTGACTCATTTTATGTAATCTAGATTGAGTTTGATTGTATTTATCCTAAATTGTGAGTGTGCCAAGGTCAACACGTGAAAAGAGCCACACAGTGAACTAAGGAAAGGGGGAGTGATGATAGCAAAGGTGACAGAGGATGACAAGTGAGCGGGGAGGAGGAAAGGCAATTTAGTTGGTGTACGCTACTGCTCTGGGCAGAGGCCCAAACCCTCAGTTTGCTGGGAGACCACAATAGGGGGTAGGAAGGAGGGGGTGAGCTGCAAGAGTGTACGTGATTATAATGAAGAAACAGGCTGAGCCTTACAAAGTAGGGGTGTCAACAAAAGTACAAAGCTTTACTGAACCCAACACATAACTCATTATGCTTCTGTGTGTAACCCACCCTTAGACACACACACACACACACACACACACACACACACACACACACACACACACACACACACACACACACATGTTTTGCAGAGTAGGACACAGATGTTTTCCCGTTTGTCCTGCAGTGCCGTTCCCCCACTAACTGTCCTCTATCCGAGCATCATCAGCCAATATTTCTTCCCCTCCAGGGGCCTCGCACCAGCCCACGGGGAGTGCAGAGAGAAGGCAACAACAACACAAGCACATTCTCTGTATTCGTATTTATAACATCTGACATATTCTTTTTCCAGTGTCAGATAGCATTTTAATCCTCCGCCAGGCCTTTTCTCATCCAGCATCAATCTGTGTTATTATTCTCGGAGTCCTCCCCCGCCTCGGTTTAGATCTGGCCCCCCGTTAAATATCTAGCTCTGGCGCTGACAGAGTGGGGGCTCATCGGTCTCAGCAGGACTCATTAGAGCTACTGCTGAAAGTTGAGTGATGTTTCATTCTCACGCCTGATCCTGTTTCTTTGCGGATTTGTGTGCAGAACATCAAGGCCCTTGTTGATAGCAAGGAGAGAGAAGGGCAGTGAGTCTGTGTGTCTTTGTGTGTCTGTGGCGGACGGGGGTGGGGGGGTTTACTGGACAGTGAGAACACGTTGTAACACTGAGACAACACCACTGACTCTCGAGTGGATAAAGTAGCCTTAGAAGAGTCACATGCATGTGTTGCGTAACATGAGCGAGCTCCCCTGACTGCATGTCACCTCTGTTGAGACGTTGTTTGCTGTGTAATCACAGCTTCACCCACAGGTCAGGCTCCTCAACTGTGCACATACTACAATGTGATTTACAGTGCGTATGCCACGTGCTCGACAAGCTCTCCTGTCATCCAGATACCACTTAAATAGCATGTAGAGTGTATCTGGCACAGGGCAAGGAGACGTCCTGCCATGTAATTATTTGTTTTATTAGTCATAAAAAACAAATTTGTCCTCAAGTTACCTGACCTCAAGTCATATTTAAAACAAACACAATTAACTTTAACTAACAATTAATATGTTGTTTATTTTTTCAATTCATTGTTTTGTCAGAAAAATGTCAGAAAATAGTCAAACATTTCAGAAGTTTATGCCATAATAATGATATTATGATAATATTAAATATGATAATGCCATAAAACAAAGAAAAGCAGAAGAAATGGACTTTGAAATGCTGATATCAGAGAATGTTTGGCATAATAATTAGCATAATTATTCGATTATCTTAATTTTTTAGATGTTATCTGACCGTCAACTCATTTTGATTAATCGACTAATAGTTTCCACTCTATTTTGAATTCTTGAATAGTTGGGCCTCTCTTAAAAGAACGCACTCTTAACCTCCTTTATACGAGAAGTGTCTTTAGATAATGTTTGTTATGAATTGGTGTTATATAGATTAAAAGTGACTGATTGATTGACTCTTTTTTAATTCAGTTTTACAGCGTATATTGTTAAAGCACAGAATTATTCTTATTTGGCATCTTATGTGTATTTTGATCCTTGTGGGCACAGAATTGAATATAAACTGTGTGCACGCATGTGTTTCCCTTCTAGTGTACAAGTCACCCGAGTACGAGTCACTAGGTTTTGAGCTGACAGTGGAGCGGCTGGTTTCCATCGGTTACCCCCAGGAACTGCTCAGCTTCGTCTACGACCCAACCTTCCCCACCAGGTCTGACCAATCACATCCCGCCACACGTGACGATGGCCGTCAGATCAGTGGCCGACTGCTGCTTCTATTGCCTCATCTCTTATCATTTTAGTCCCTTCAACCCTCTAACCTCAGTGGATATAGATTGGGTATTTAGCAGGGACCAAATAAGTTCCACACTGAATAGTTAAAATGTCAGATGTTTTGATCAAGAGATTAGTTAGAAAAGTCACTTGAAGTGCATCTTGTAGACTCATATGAGCATTTATTTCCATCCCACTATCAGGGGCCTTGTGTTTGATACCATGTATGGAAACCTGTTGAAGGTTGACGCCTATGGTAATATCCTGATCTGTGTCCATGGCTTCAACTTCCTCCGAGGGTGAGCGAAAAGATTCTAAATCAAGCTGCATGTTAAATTTTGATTTACTTTTTTTTTCCTGGCATTTTCTACATCTGTCTGAGGATAAGAGGGTTTAGTGGTGAGTTTTCTTTCTTTTCTTTCCCCAGCCCTGAGATCCGTGAACGGTACCCAAACAAGTTCATCCAGAGAGATGATACAGAGCGCTTTTATATCCTTAACACGCTTTTCAACCTGCCAGGTAAGGTCCCTGAACACTGAGGAGGCTATCGTGGGACTGTTGCAAAGAAATTTTAACGAGCAAGAAAGACCTTTATCCCGATTAAACAGTGGATGTTTCTGTATGGGAGGCTCACGAGGAAACCTGCAGGAAACTTGTCTTTCTTTTTTTCTTCACAGAGACCTATCTCTTTGCTTGCCTTGTGGATTTCTTCTCCAACTGTGACAGATACACAAGGTAAGGAACTGTTCGTAAACGCTATCTGTCATGCAACATGTTTCTGGGCACCGCATGGTGACACAAAGACAGTTGCAAGCCAAACTGGGTCAAGATCAAGCCCTACTGCATGGGAGGGTCCAGGTGTCTCAACTGCTAATCTAAACTAATTGTTTTAAAATGGAAATCAAATGGGAGTTCAGGCAAAGAACCCTTTTTTTCCCCCATAACAATGATTTATTAATCTCTTCTACTAATTGCAGAAAAGCATGGATTCTTATCAGAATGAGATAGGAATGAGAAATGTCCTCACTAACTATTGAGAGAGATTTAAATTTTGATAAGACCATAAGATAATCTTTTAAATGTTTCTGTAAGGAGATACGATGGCCTGTAAATCTTATGAGAATGTAATCTGGAATGGCTGCATGTCCTTTGTCCTCTGAAACCTCGTTGTTGGTCTTTTAGGGGGAGAATGCTTTCCTGTTTGGCTGGGGACCCCTCCAACAAGGGAAGGCTATCCCATTTAAAAGCAAACAAAAAACAAATGTCATGTTTTTGAAAACCTTCTGTAAAGATATGGCCTGTCCGACGGCTGTGTACGTGTGTGTCTCTGCTCCTTTCCTCCAGCTGTGAAACTGGCTTCAAAAATGGCGACCTCTTCATGTCCTATAAAAGCATGTTCCAGGACGTCCGCGACGCCGTCGACTGGGTCCACTTCAAGGTAAGACATGGATGGTTGGGATTTGATTAACTGCTTGGGGTGGCACTGCAGGTGATCTGGCCAGTGTTGAGCCAGAGCAAGCATAAGCAAACTCCACTTAAAGGATAACTCCCATATTTTTAAACTTTACATTTTTTTGGGTTCTAATTGATTTGGTACCAAAACGTTTGCAACTGTTCACGGATCTCAAACTTTTGCAACTGACCTACAATGGCTGTAATGTTATGCTTTGGGGCAACCGTGCTGGTTAAAGTATGTCCACTAAAAGTGCTTGTTTTTGCCACTGGCAGGCTTAGATTGTTTTTCAAAGGGTCTAGATAGACCTATAAAATCCTTTTTGTTTAACAAGAAATGGCTCTAAAATTGTTCAGTTCAAAGCCTCCAGACTCCATTGACAAAAATAGTCATTTTACCTTGCAGAACCCTGGAGTTGCTGGTATCCTGTTGCCTCGATCGCTTAGTTTGTTTCTGTTCTTATGTGCCTTTGATGTTCTCGAGGTATTAGTTTGGGTCCAAAGTAACAATTTTAAACAGCAATGTCATAGCAACTGGACTAGCTACCCTCATCTTTTGTCAGGTAAAATGACTGTTTTTGTTAGTGCAGGCTTGTGGGTTTTGAACTAAGTGATATAACATCTGTTTTTGGGTAAACAAAAGGGATCTTACAGGTCTGTCTCAGTAGGGATCCTTTCTGTAACACTGACAACATGACAATCTGAGCCTGTCAGTGACAAAAACAAGCACTTTTAGTAGACAAGATTTGATAGGGTGCCATTGGCTCAAAGGATTACACCACAGCCATTGTAGCCCGTTCTTGGATGCTGGCTGAGGTGATCTACTGGACCAATTCCAAAACAGTTATTCCTATTGGGTTTAAAGAAATACTAGAGTTATCCTTGAATTGGAAACTTAAACCAAACCAAACTGTTCAGGTGTGAAAGCAGGCTAAGATTTATTTACTTGGATCATGAATCACCATATCAAATTTGAAAATCAGCCAATATCAAGACATCTAGGGGAGAGCTAACCGGATGTTGGCAATAGACGAAAGGTCAGGGTTTCATCACAGTCATAAATAGTCACTCCCTCTGGGGCTATTAATATCTGTGATACTCAAAACAGAAAAGCAGCAATCTAAAACATCTGTGGAGGACATTCAGTAAACTGGAGATGCACACGCAAACATATTCTGTTATATTGCAATTATGTAGTTAAGCACTTTCACAGTTCCTTGTTTTCGCAGTGCATGAAAATTGCTTCTAATTGTTTCTTTTGAGGTGAAAAAAAATCCTGCTTTGCTATCGCTGCTGTGATCACACATCCTGTATAACCCACAGCTGAACACCACATATGCTCTGTGTGTGCTGTCACTGCCGGCTGTTACTAAACCGTCACTGAATGAAATGATTGGTGCTGATGCCTCTGACTGAAGAAGGTGACATTTGTGTGATTTAACTGTGTATTTCGCATCTGTGTAAATCAAATCTAGGTTTTCAGTGTTTAGTCTGACCCTCAGTTTCAAATTGCAGGGCACTCTGAAGGAGAAGACGGTTGAGAACTTGGAGAAGTATGTAGTAAAAGATGTAAGTAGTTTGTATTCATCAAGGACACTACAAGTGTACTGTGTTGACGAACACACACACACACACACACACACACACACACACACAAACACACACGCACACACACAAACACACACACACACACGCACGCACGCACGCGCACACACACACACACACACACAAACACAAACACACAAACACAAACACAGTGCCACACATTCTTGCTGGACTCTGTGAGAGGCTGGTTTGTAAAGATGCTTAGAGCTTCAGTCGTTTTCTTTCTTCTAGTCTTTTCTTCTTCTCTGTTCCCACCAGGGGAAGCTGCCTCTTCTCCTCAGCAGGATGAATGAAGTCGCCAAGGTTTTCTTGGCTACCAACAGTGACTACAAATACACTCATGTGAGTATAGGCATGCCGTTATTGTTGAAGCTTCTCAGTGGAAAACAGTAATAAGGGCATTTTAAAAGTAACAGCCTAAAGGAGTTACATACTCATGAATTAATGAGAGAGGAGATCCATTTCTGTTTGCGCTGGTAACAGCTGTATTAACTCAAGACACTGCTGCGTTTGGTTTGACTGTTAGTCTGTGTGTTGTGTTCTCACAGAAAATCATGACCTACCTGTTTGACTTCCCCCATGGCCCAAAGGTAAAGTAAACTTTCACTTTTCTTTGATCACACTTTGATATTTGTTGAATATGCAGGCAAGCAAGTTTTATGTTTGTGTGTGTGTGTGTGTGTGTGTTTATATCCACCACAGCCTGGTACATCCCACCGGCCCTGGCAGTCCTACTTTGATCTGATCCTGGTGGACGCCAGGAAGCCGCTGTTCTTTGGAGAGGGCACGGTGCTCAGACAGGTCGACACGGTGAGCAGGCGCAGAACACACAGCCGGGACAGAGAAGACATTACTATTAGCTACACTGCATGTGAACTCTGACCTGTCGGGGCATGTTTCAGCCCAGTGGCATGGCAGCCTTTTAAGCTAATGTGTACCTGCGGTCAAGATTGTTACGTTGTCTCCCATTTTGTCGCCTTTTGTAACTTAGATTCTTTTTTGCAGACACTTTTTTCAAAATTGGCTACACACATTTGACACCACTTCTGGAAAAAGCCTGGATGGTTTCTAACTGAAAAGTTTGCCACTTTTTATCTGCTGACAGAGCTGACAGTCTGTAGCTTTTCCTGGTCACCAGTGACTCAAAAAGCACACCTGGTGATTAGGAAGTAGCCACCAACAGATTTTGCAGCAGGAGTTCTTAGTCACTATAGCACACACTGAGGTATTTATTACTTCAGTTGACTACATCTAAACAGTTTTCCTTCAATGACTGGCTTATATACGAGATGCAGCTTTCAAGGTTTACCAAGTCCAAGCTTATTCCTTAGTCTTTAAAAATACTCCTCCTGCTTGTAAACATGTGTTGTAGCATCTGGCTTCAATCATGTCCATGAAACTGGGTTTTACTTTTGTGGTTGTGCCAAGATTCCTCTCTCCAGTCTGATGGATGTTTTCTTCATTTCAGACAACAGGGCGTTTAAAGATAGGAACCTACACAGGACCTCTGCAGCATGGTATAGTCTACTCTGGAGGTAAGACTATTTTCCCTCAGTCAGTCGTTCTTTGAGCTTGATAAGATGCTGCAGTTATTTTGATGCCATGTAATTTTCCTTTAGGTTCTTCAGATATTGTGTGTGACCTGCTGGGGGCCAAGGGGAAGGACATAGTCTACATCGGGGACCACATCTTCGGAGACATCCTCAAGTCCAAGAAACGCCAAGGCTGGAGGACGTTCCTGGTCATACCTGAGCTGGCCCAGGAGCTGCATGTGTGGACCGACAAGAGCTGTGAGTCTGCAGACAAACACGTAAACACGGGTCCACACGTAACTGCATGTAGAAATGCCCTTTCGACTGTATGCACACTTCTATTTATATGTGTATGTGGAGTCAGACTATTTTTTTTCTAGTGGCTTTAGAAAACAATCTCAACAGAGACCTGACCTAGAACAGCAGCTGCAATGTCACACTTGCAGGTTTCAGAAAAAGACAAAAGAGAGTAGTACATAAGCTAAATGTGGCAAAGAACATATAACATTTACAATGAAGCTAACTAAGGCTAGAACGCTGTCCATGCTCTATCACTCTTACAAAAATGTGCACATGAGTAGCGAGGAGGCAGAGAGATTCACCCTCTTCTTTTGTTTTCCAGCGTTATTTGAGGAGCTGCAGGGCCTGGACATTTTCTTGGCAGAACTCTACAAGTAAGTTATGACCTTTTCTCTCGTCTCCCTTCCCATAACCATACCTCACCTATCCCCCCCCCATCGCCACCTCTGGCAGCAGCTCTGCCGCGTGAGAGAGAACAAACAGGGTCAACAGAGTAAAGTCTAAAGGGCTCCCGCTGGCTGCCTTATAAACGTGTTCACTGGCGTTATTTATAGCCCGGCAAGACCCGGTATTGCACCACCTCGGTGACACATTGCCTTTCAGCAGACTGATATCAGTGTCCTCCCCTCCCCCCACCCACCCGGTCTCGTCTTTCTCTCCGTCCTTCCTCAGACATCTGGACAGCAGCAGCAATGAGAGGCCAGACATCAGCACCATTCAGAGAAGAGTCAAGGTACGGTCCTAACCACCCCCGTTTCTATGACAACAAGGGACCTCTTCGCATGTTTTTAACACCGCCTGCCTAGTTATCAATGCCCCGGTTTACAGTGTGTTTGATAAAGTGTCTGCTGTAGTCTAATCATTCACAGAAGTACACTTCCTGCTCTCACAGTGCCTGGTGAGGTAATCGCTGGATCAGTTTTGTCATTGATAACCACACCAACGCCCCTGAAAGCGACACTGAACTTTCTAGGGCCAGGATAGGAAATCCTTTTAGAATATCTCATCCTCAGGCAGGATTCTTCAGCTTTACCAGGGTCTTCTGTCCTCTCTCTCTCCTTTCAGAAAGTGACACACGACATGGATATGTGCTACGGCATGATGGGTAGCCTTTTCCGCAGCGGCTCCAGGCAGACCTTGTTCGCCTCTCAAGTGATGCGTTACGCCGACTTGTACGCAGCTTCCTTCATCAACCTGCTCTACTACCCCTTCAGCTACCTCTTCAGGGCTGCACATGTGCTGGTGAGAACCATATGCCCCTGCCCAACGCCCTCCTTTACTTATCACACCCTGACGACAAGCAGAAACACAGCTAGTGATGCCAAGTTGTTTTCTCACATTCTGTCCGTCCTCCTCCTCAGATGCCCCATGAGTCAACGGTTGAACACACCCACGTGGACATCGACACGGAGTCGCCACTGGCCACTCGCAACCGCGCCCACTGTAACGACTGCAAGGACCTGGAGTGCAAGCGCAGCCAGCTGACCCGCTCCTTCAGCGAGATCAAACCTCCCAACCTGTTCCCCCAGACTCCCCAGGAAATCACCCACTGCCACGATGAGGATGATGACGAGGAGGAGGAGGAAGAGGAGGAAGAGGAGGAGTAATAAGCTGGACATATAAAGGAAAGAAACCTTACTGTTCCTGCCTTCTAAACGTTTCCCTGTAGAGTCAGGTAGTTATCTCTCGCAAAGTGAGGCAGGGAGGGAAAACATCTCCAGTGTGTGTGTGTGTGCGTGCGCGTGTGTATCAATACTGTATGCACACGCACACACACACACACACACACACGCACGGGAGATTTCAGAGGAGAGTAAAAAAGACCAGTAGCGAGACAGATCAGATGACTGTCAGAAGACTATATGCATGCTTGGTCCTCTAAACCCAACTTTTTTCTAGCTTCATTATTAGAAAAAAAACACTTTATGGTTTTTAATTGACATTGATTTGATTTGATTTCTTCCCCCATCAGACCGACAGAAAACCACCTCTTATGTTTCATAAGCTGACTTTTAAGACCTGTTGGTGGATTAAATAGGTGTGGTCACATTTATACTTAAATCCATCAGATATGGTCAATATGTTTTAGTTTTGAGCGTAACAGACTAGCCTTGCTGACACAGTATGCACATTATAATCGAAACGAAAAAACACTGCACACACTGTATTAAAACAGACATTTTTTTTATGCAACGTGGGATCAACATTGAGTTTTCCATCTGTTTAGTTTCATTTTGTGTTTTCTTGTCATCATAGAGGAGTGATTCGGTCTAACTTGTATGTAAGAGTGTGTATTTCTGTGTGTGTAGACTCATTCAGCATTCGAAGTGACGGTGAGCTAAGAACCCATTGTACTAAACTCAAGCACAGGGAGCACTGAAGCACAAGCCGGCGTTAAGCCGATCAATGCCCAGATGCATTTTGTTTAAAGGCTGGGTGAGAGAACATGTTGTGGTACATGAGTGGTTGTTGAACTGATATTTTGTTACCAAGCAACAATGCGGACAGAGTACTGTAACCGTATTTTATGCCAATAGACTCTATAACAACCCCGAGCTGCTGCAGTGCTTCTGTAAATAGCTTCGAGGTGAACAGTTTAACACCACAAGCAGCTAACATGCAGTATTGGTTTTGCTCGGTTAATTAATGAGACGAAACTGGAGTATTGCATTTGACTATTTCAGAGGGTTTTACTTCAGTAGGTGAGATGTACAGTGCAAGACAGTTCTACCAGTTTAAACCTCTGGCCTCAGTATGCAAGGAAAAGAGGCCCATTGGGACGTACAGCATCAAGCTCAGTTCAGTCGGTCATGCTAGCTTCAGGCTGGGGTTAGCTTGTTTCGTTTATCTCCCTGGTTTTTGGGCTTAGTTTGTCTTTTTTGACCCTGAATAGTTGGTGCAAACAACTGAGAGTGAGTAAAGTATTCTTCTGTTTGGCCCCCGAACACTGTGAAGTGACCATAATATTTTTGAGCTGCTTCTAGCCGTGCTGCAACAGAGAGAACTCTTTAGTGCTTCTTTATAACATTTCATATTTATGACCAAAACAGTGATGTGACAAATGAGGAGTATCGATAAAAGCAAAACGCGACAGAGTGCAGTGGAAACAGACTAAATCAGGACGCGCATGAAGCCTGTGACTTGTAGCCGCTGACTTCCACTGAAGAGACACTTTCCTCCAATAATAATAAACTAACATAAAACAAACATGAATGACAAACATATCTTTCATGTTTTCAATGCATCTCAGTAGTTTAATGGCACCAAATGTTAATCTCAATGAAGAATATTTGCGAAACATATTTCCTTTTGCTTTAAAATTGGTGCTAAATAAATTCAGATTGAACCTTTGCTTGTGACCAAACAGCCCTCAAACTGTGGGATTTTGATAGAAATGTTGCTAAAATCCTGATTGGTAAACTAACCGGTCAAGCATGTGGCTTCAGTTTTTCACTTCAAACGAGTGAGACGAGCTCAAAGAAAAGCAGAAACTCTGTGTCTGACACGTGTCCAAGCGCATCAGTGCTACTACAGTAAAGGCACCAAAAGAGCTGAAAGCCTGAATTTCAAACATGGAGATTAGATTTTTTTTTCTTCTTTTTTTTTCTTTCCTTTTTTGACATCCAGTGTGTCCTGTACGTTAACTCTCCTCACCTTTTTTTTTTTTACATTTGGTCCTGACTTGTTGTGTCAGTCCTGTAAGTGTCGGATCGGCCTGCTGATTTAGGCCACAAAAGGGAAAGAACATGCCGTCTACTTTTTGGTTTGGCTTGACGTGTGGTGGAGAGCGAGGGTGAATGTGCAACTCTATGCGATGATTTATTGGAAGTTTGCAGGACATTAAGAAACATATTTTAGCTGTTTGTTATCTTTTATTCTTTTTTCTCTCTCTCCCTCTCTCTCTTTGTTTTTTTTTTTTACAAATGAAATATTTGTATATTATATTTTGATTTTGTTCTTTTGAACATAGAATAAGTGGATATGCTACGTGAGGCAGCTGTATTGCTGATAGGAAATAGTCGACTGTCTTTTCTTTGCATAATCTGCATATGCATGTGAAAATAACAAGCATATCTGTTCTGCCGAGGTGGTTACGGTAGCATTGGTTTTACTTCTATGTGGACTGCATCATTTTTAGGAAAAGCTTTTGTGACATTTGTCATTGTAGTTTACACAGGGATGAAAACAACAACTGCAAACCTGTAAAAAAGAAAAACTTACAATGAAGGGAAATGTGAAGAGCATGTTAAGTACTGTAACAAAAGTGTTACGTGTAATCAACACCATGGGGTCTTTTTTATTTTTCTAAGCTAGTGTTTTTAAATGGTCCTGGTTTACAGAACTGTAAATAGACATCTCATTTCCTTTTCTTATCATTTTTTTTTTTTTCCAAATAACCTTTTTTTTTTGTTAACTTTTATACAGAACCGGAGAAGTCTGTCTTTGCAGTAACTAAAACCTGGCGAGCAGGTTTAGAAGATTTTGAGCCATTATTTTGATGCCCACAATGTATCCACATCACCACCAGGTGCCAAAACAGTCACCTTTCATTTTCTAAACCACAGTAATCTTTTGTTTTTATGCATATCAATTCAAGTTCTCCCGAACAGTGTTTTGTTTGTTTCCAGAAATTATCCTACAGACTGTACATTGAAGTAAATTACAAAAAAAAAAATGTAGAATAAAGATAGTTTTTCATAATTTTCTTCTTGTTGTGTTTTTTGTATCTCACCACTGTGTTAGGCTGCATTTACCAGTAAGGCTCAGAGGGCAATTACCAATGTTTCTCATTTTGTGTGTTAATATACTAAAACACAGTATAAACTGAAGTAAAGGTGTACGTAAAGCTTGAATAATGAATAATGTGTGCATAATCAATAGACGTCAGACAAACTGCTTTCTCACACGCTCAGTATGAAAACTGTGACAAACAGGAGGCCGATAGGGGCCCGCGGCTCATTTCTGCCCCGGGGTTAATCCGGCCCTGCAGCCACGCATCAACATTTGTAATGTGGTAAAGCAGCCGTGTTGACCAAACAAACAGACAAGCGGGGAGAAGCTGAGGACACTTCTGGGAGCTGTTGTTGACTTCTATATATATATAATGACTGATGGCAGACATGCATCTCGTGGCGGTTCCCACACGAGCTGAGCTCAAGGACAGTAATGACAATTCAAGGGTAACTTGAGTTCAGAATCAAAAGTTTTCCCATACAAAGAATTTCCTTTGGTATTTTGGTATAACAATAAGCATAGACAAAGAAAAGGAAAAAAAACAGCACTGCAAAACTCAAGAATTATGAATACAAAATTTACAATAAAAATATGAGAAATATATAAAAAATGTGTGAAATATGCCTTTTTAAAATGAGGACAGCTGTACAGTGCACGGTATAAGGAATAAAGTAATAGTAATGTGTCAGTAATGTGTTAAGTCAGATGTGGTGTTGTTACATTAATGTACTGTATTCATGGCTCTGTTGACGAGGAAGAAACTGTTCTCGTGGCTGGAGCCTCTTCCCGGAGAGCAGAGTCTCACTACGATTATGTTTGGGGTTTGACGATCTCGCCTGCTTGCCTCAAGAGTCCTGGAGGCCTCGCCTCCTCCATCGCCATCTGGGCCGGGCCTCTGCTGTGGTGGGGGAGGTGGGGCTGGTGGGCAGCAGTCACTGGGGGTGGTGCCACAACTGTCCCTGCTTTCTTTCTAGAAGAAGAGAGTAAAGGTTTTTAAGCGGAAAACTGCCTTCGCTCACTTTGTAACTCTGAAAAGCAGCTTTGGTCAGAATTCACAATAACAGGAAATGCTAAAATATAGCTGTACAGTTGCACAAGTGGAACTACAAATATCTATCTGACGTAAGACTGGAGCAGCACATTGTGTTGAGTGTATTGTATTGAGTTGAATTGATTGCTCATGGGTTCAACTTATCAATGTAAGAGGAAGAATGAGTCCGTTCTTCTTTCAAACATCCCATTGAGTCACTTTAAAAGAAGAAGTGCGTCAAAATCGTTAAGTGGATCGTTCTAACTAAGCGAGTCAGAATGAAAGTCAACGGCTCATTATCTCACTGCCATTAGAGCTGAAGGAGATGATTGTGTAATGGTTTGTCACACACGTACAGTAAAGGCCATGTTTACCCATCAGCAGGCAGTGTGGGCCGCTGCGGCCTTTCCTGTCTCAACATTTCCCCTCAGCACAGTGAAGTCACTACCCTCAATAAAACACGACAGATCCTCATATTGTGTAATATGCACAAGATGTTGTATGTGTGTACCAGCAGCCTCCTTTTGGACCTGCTTCACTGGGTTGTTGCTTTTCTGTGGGTTTAAACCAACACTCTGGTATACTTTTACTTTTACATTTAATTATGGAATACTAGTGAGTGATAAAGCACATCAAATCAGCAAAGAAGAGACACACAGGCATCAAACTAACTCAGTTACACAAATATTGAATGGTTGCTAACATTAGCTATAATTAGTCTCCGCAAGCTACCGGTCATACCAGACCAATAAAGGCTGTAGACACAAAACCACTGAGTGTTTTCAATTGAATAAGGGTGCATTTAGTTGCTTATGAGCACAATTTTAAATCAGCGAGAGGGAGCTTGTGTTTCTTCTTTCTTCAAAAGTTACATAATCTCACCCTAATTGTTACATTTGAACTACTATGGTTTGTGTAAGAAAAGAGCCGCAGCGCCTTAGAATGAGTACATGGAGCCACCAGCAGTCTGTCTGTTAATCATTCACTTTTTTATTAAACCACCAGCTGGTGGAGGCAATGGGAATGTTGTCTTCAGGTAGAAGAAGCATTATGGACAGCACATGGGTACAGTAGCAGCACTGGGATGGACAAAAGACCAGTTAATCACAGGCCAGCAAAGCATTCACATAATGGATAGTCTGTGTTCAGCAGTGGATAAAGTGTATTTAGACAAAAAGACAGTATGTGTGTGTGTGTAAATGGCGTAAAAACAGAATATTGAAATAGCCCAGTCCCGGCTGATTCCTCCCCCCCACTGTTTTTCCTTTTGATTCTTCATCATGCTTTTCGTTCTCCTGTCAGGCACTGAGATCTGCTGGCTTGCAAAGCAAAGCAGAATACGAATGTCACAAGCACGGCCTTGCAAACTGATCGTCTTTCATTGCTTTATCTCTGGAGTGATTGTCCCTGCAGGGCAGAGTGGGCCTGCTGCATAGGAGCACTTTCAAGTAAACAATAAACCACAGCGAAACACAGCTGCAAACAATGCAGACGCACTCTGGGTCCCGTTACACAACCGAGACGCCCCTCCTGTCTGAACAGACAGGAGGGCTGTTTGAGCATGTGTGCTGCTTTCAGGGGCCGTTCACACACATTGGATTACATGTGGAAACAGCGACCACCAGTGGTTACAAGCTGCAACTGAATGTTAACAGAATGCCATTCAGCTTTAGGACACTGATGTTGCCTGTATGGTGGCAATACTCTCGCCATATAATGTTAATGAACAGGCTCGGATGTGGAATCAAAGTAATTTCATAGTTAAAGAGTTAAAAATCTACGCCCCTACAGATATGAAAGTAAACAGAAGTATTCTACAGTAAGACTTACGTAGGAAACATTTCAAGCACTCGTAGTATCTTGAAACTCTTTCCTGTCTTTATGAGGTAAAACAATAAGGGCAAGAAGGTACTAAAGCAAAAAACAAAACAAATTAAAAAAAAAACTACTAATGGGAATATTTCCACATTTACACTTTTTTTGCTCTCTTGCCAACAGTCGGATGAGAAGATTAATACCGCTAATGCTAAATATGAGGCTGGAGCCAGGAGATGTTAGCTTAGCTTAGCATGAAAACTGAATAAACAATGGAAGAAAAACAGCTAGCCTGGCTCTGTCCAGTGTACTAATAAATAAATTACTCCAGAAAGTCACTGAGTTGGTCCATAGAATAGTCCTGTGAGGCATTTACAACCAACCGTAAAAGTCACAACATGTCTTTTTAACACTCTGTATTTTTTATCTGGGTAATTAATGTAACGTTAAGTGTAAAAATGTCAAGTTGTGGTTTTACGGCGTTATGTGACAGACTGTTTCTTAGCTTGAAGAGTAATTCGTTAGCTTCAGAGGCCATTAATGACCTTTAGGACAGAGCCGGGTTAGCTAGCTAGCTGTTTCCAGTTTTTATGCTAAGCTAAGCTAAGGGGCTGCTAGCAGTAGCCTCACATTTAGCACAGAGACATGACAGTGGTGTCTGTCTTCTCGTCTGACTCTGAGCAAGAATGCGAATTAGCGTATTTCCCAAAATGTCAAACTATTTTTTTAACTGTGTTCTCGAAAAACGTGAAAAAGAAATAAACAGATACGGCTACAGTGTTTCTAAGATAAAAATGAAATCAATATAAATATCTTTAATAGCAGCCAACATTTGTGAAGAATATTTTAGATTTTGATCTGAATTATCTCAAGAGCTATTCAACGTGGATTATAATAAGCATTACGTGGGGAGCCAAAACAAGTGAAGTCTAGTCTCTTTCACATTCACTGCTGTCAAAAAAAATAGCCTTTATGAACTGAACCACCGGGCTAAGTTTTCTAGACACAAACATGCAAGTAGCACACACATGCAAATAAAAAAAGAAAAAAAAACACGTTGACACACAGAAACAGTGGAAAAGCATAGCTGTGTATCATTCATGGACATGTTTAATGTCGAGGTTACTTTTTGTGACGTTGATGATGCTCAACATGTTAGATGAGGTCATTAATACTGTGCAATTATCAAGTTTGATTATGCGTAAAATTGGCAAAAAAAAATAGAAGACACATAACCTCCACATGCAAAGGTGATGTGTCGGCACTTTCACACACCCCCACCACCTGGTACAACCCCCTCCCCCCCCAATGTGGCGAACAGTCTAGGCATCGTGACTCCTGCACGAACGTATCGAAGTCAAACGATGCAAAAACATGAAAGAGACAAAGAGGGGGAGAGAGAGAGAGACTGACTAAGGACAGTTTTGCTTGTGGATGGCTGCAGTTTAGCATTTTTCAAAAACAAATATACACATACATACAGTACATACATACAAATATATCTGTCAATTTATAATACAATGATTTTTTTTAATTCATAATCATCTCTTAAATAAATTGCAGTTCATTGCACTTTGTTAAAATAATTAATTATATGATTTCTCTTAAAGGCAATAGTGTGATTCTTTTTAAGGTGAAAAAGATAGTGTACCATAAGCCTGATTTAGGATAATAGTAAAAATAACAAGATCTGTAATATACACACTGTATCTGTAAAAGACCCTCACCTCCTCATATACACGAATGGATGTTTGTCTCCATATATGTAGCATGTCCTTTTTGATATGACACGTGTGCCCCACGCACACCTTAGTGTACATGCCCGTGCATGCTCGTATGCCAGTTTATGTCATATCATGTCTCCACGCATACATATATACACACAATATTATAAAATAAATAAATACAGGAAAACATTCTTGGTTCGTGGTTTTTAACGGTTTCTTTCGAAGCGGTTTTTGGTGCAGTCTTTGACCAACCGTTGCTCTCTGCTTGTTTGGGTTTGAGTCCTCGCTGATGGCATCAACAGTCGACTGAGCCTCCCTGAAAGATGCATTGGTGGGGGAGCTGCATGTGTGTGTGTGTGTGTGTGTGTGTGTGTGAATGTAGCTGTGTTTGAATATATGTGTGTGTGTGTGTGTGTGTGCAAAAACAGTCTATGTCCAGTGTAAGAAAGGGGGACCAAAGTCTTTGGCCTGAGGAGAAAATACAGTGAGTGCAGTGTTATGTTGTGTGTGTGTGTGTATGTGTGTGTGGGGGGGGGGAATGGGACAGGGTTTGCATGCACTCTGTCGTCCTCTAGTCCAAGTCACCGCTATGAAAGTGTCAGATTGTCCCAAAAAAGAAGCTCAGCCACAGGTACTGTCTGAGTGCACCCTCTGTGAGAGGGTGCCGTACAGCAGGGATTCTGACAGCGTTCAGGTGGGGGCGTTCGGGGTGACGCAGCACCCGTCCTCCCCACTGCCCCTCAATGAAAGGGTCTCACTGGCTGACTGACTGGGGGCTACTGGTTGGAGCAGAACCCTTACTCCACCCGCCTCCGCTTCCCCACTTTCCCTCATCTCCACCTACGCCATCGCTCTGCGTGTGTCCATGAGACAGGGTGGAGGGTCTGGCTCTCCACCGGGCTCGGCGGGGGCTAGATGGGTCCCTCGTTGTGGGCGCTGTGGTTGCTCCTGCTGAGGCCCACACAGTTCTGCTGCTGGTTGAGCAGGTGGGACGTCTCGTTGGCAACGACTACGGACACGGCAGGGGTGATGCTAGTGGTGCTGGCTGTGGAGGTGACGACGGTGGGGGTCTCCATTCCGTCATGGAGCTCCGTCAACGTGAGCTCGATCTTAGTGAACTCACTGTCCGTCGACTGCGGCGTTTTGTCCATCCGTGATGCCATTACGGCGTTCTGGTACTGCTGGCGTGTTACCTAGGAGACAAAGAGGATGAAGCCATGATGGTTGTGATAGAGGCTTTTTTAGAACCTTATTTCATCTGAGTAAATGTGTCCACATGAGTGATGCAGGGATGACGTTTCTTTGTAGGTCAACCCAGAAGTTAGCATCTAAAAAGGCAATGGGATTTTCCCACTGGATTTTGGAGCATCGCAGAAAGTAAACTGGCAAACAAAAGTTTGATACTTGAAATATAATTCAGGAAGTTAATCTCCACAAATTAAATCTTTTATGATTTCTTAAGTTTAAATGCGATCGGCAGAAGTAAAAAGCTAATGTTGGGTTATAAACGAACTACACCATGGTCTCCACCACCAAGCTACACTACAATATGTAATATACAAAATATAATATACATATACAATCAATCTTTATTTATATAGCGGCAATTTATAACTGTGTGATCTCAAGACGCTTTCCATAAAGAGCAGGTCTAGACCAAAGTCTTTAACTAAGAGAGAGATTCAATGACTCAAGAAATCAAAGTTTAGGATTCAAGAATTTTGAAATCTTGAATCGTTGGGTCTCTCAGTGAAAGAGTTTTGTCTAGACCTGCTTTTTATGGAAAGCGTCTTGAGATCACACTTATGAATATACATATGATATACAAAATTGTATGACTGTAAAGTCGTAAACCCAACTAGAGGCTGTAAAACTGGACTCCGCTCTGTAGTCTCGCTGTCAGCTTTTTAAGACACATAAGCCTCCACATTCAAGAGTGGGGGTGTTCACTGACATACTTCTTGTCGTAAAACAAAACACGGGAATCTCTTAAGCTAGTGTTAACCACAGGCCTTATTTCAGGCATCTAACCCAAACCCACTGACTTCGAGACAAGTGCAAAAATGTTTCCTGGTTTTAGGACTCATTCCTGCACCACTGATGAGGCACCCATCTAATAAAGTGAGTGACGTACCCCTAACACCTATGAGATGCTCGCCAAAAAGGATCTGGGTTTGTCCAAGTACGGTTTTGGAAGACATTCTGACCTCGGCAAGCATCCATTTTTTATTTTTACTAATGAATTAAGTAATGAATGAATGAACAAATGAATTACAAAACAATTAATTGGACAATAAAAAGAGGGATTGAGTGAAATTATACTATTCATTTGGCATATATAATTAATCAATTATTATGGACAGCAACAATTTTAATTTGATTAAATTTAATTCTAATTATCATTATATGTGGCTATTAATTTTGAATTTTATCAATTCTATGTTTTATTGTCCAGTTAAACAATAATTATCAAACTGATTCTTAATGAATTAACTTGTTTTTTTTCAGTATGTCTGCATCTACTGTGAGTGTTGGTATTATTTACAGGATTAAATAGTACAGTGGTCCCACCATGCAGGTTATTTACAGACACGTGAACCTCAGTGTGTCTTTCTCACTCACCTGTGTGTGTTCTGTGTGTGTGCTCACCTTTATAAACTGCAGGTCTGAGCGCGCTCTGACTGAGTAGTCAGGTACGTAGATCTGCAGGAAGGAGTTGAGCTGGTTGTTGCTGCTGCCGAGGGTTGGGGTGATGGCGTCTATACGATCACTCCTGTTCAGAGAGTCTGAGTGGTTGAGTCCAAACGGCCGCGGAGGAGATTTATTTTCTGCGAGGAGGAGATGTGAGAGGAGAGGAGAATACCTTTAAATCACCAAAACATGTGACATACACATGGAGGTCATTTTAATTACGAGACAATAAGGTGACCTTGGTGACGCTCTGACTGTCTGTGGTTTTGCAACTAACGTCTCCACAACTACTGGATGGATTGTGCTAAAATTAGGATATTAGGTAATTAGATATTCATGCCACCCTCAGGACAATTTGCAATAACTTTGGTGACCCTCTGACTTTTCTTAAGCCACCATCATTAAGTCAGAATATCAATTTGTCCAATACTTTGCTTTCTGACCACATTCCTGCAAAAGTCCCATCAGCCTCAGCTGTGCATTAGTGCTAAATAGCTAATGTTAGCATGCTAATATGCTAAACTAAGACTATGAACATGGTGAACATTCCACCTTCTTAGCATCAGCATGTTAGCATTGCCATTGTGAGCATGTTAGCATGCTGATGGTAGCATCTGACTAAGCACCTCACTGAGCTGCTGTAGCCTCTCAGTTTAAAATACACTACATTATCTACTTGGACATATTTTGCATATTCTAATAGCTACAGTACCAAAACTCTTGTGATGTACCTGCTCTAACTTATAATTCCTCTGGAAATTCTTGAGCTGCTCAAAAGCTTCATCAGCACTTGTGCTCCTGTGTAAGTGTGAGATATTAGCGCAGATGCTTGCTGTGATGTATGGAAATCTAATTTCTACATAAGTCATTAGGTGAGGGGAGTTTCATACAGCAGGTACTGAGTCAGTGGTCTCCAGTGATGCTGCCGTCTTCTATGTGCTAACACATAGAAGACTTGTTCTGGCTTTTTTTTTTTGTTTTGTTTAGTTTTTTTAATTTTTAATTAAAGCCAGATTATGTTTTCCACTTCTTAAAGAAGCCTAGTGAAAATCACACACAACAAAGTGGAAACGGCTTGGCCAAGGCTAATGCTACTACGCTGACTGGAATGTATGTAATCCCATGTAGGAATATGTGTGTGCGAGTGTGTGAGTGTGTGAGTGTGCGGCCCGAGCGCAGTGGGCCAAAGACCTGGCATGTGAACTTTTGCGGATTAGTACTCCACTTTCTAGGGGCTGCAGGGGCCAGGTCAATACAAAAAAAGAATACACACATAATGCATTTATGTACGCGCAGACACACACTCAAACGTGTGCGCAGCAGGGTGCCAAACTGGGTGAAAAAACACGTTAAGAGGTGCACTGTAGGTCACTGCTAAGGAGAGAAAGAGAGCGTATTTGTTCAACTGCATTTCCGGATACATGTGGGTGTGTTTGTGTTCGTGGCAGCGTGTCCGTAGTTCTGTGTGGAGTGTGTGCGCTCTGCGTACATGTGCCTGTGCATGTGAACATGTGTGTACGTGCGTGTCTTTGTATGTGCGCTCAGTGGTGTCCGGCAGGGGGCTGTAGCTGTAGGTCTTGTTTATGTAGTCAGAGGGTTAAAGGTTAGGGGCGAGCGGGGCGGAGCCTGGGCCCGCTCTGGGGCCTCCAAGTCTCCAGCAACCATTCAGCCACTTGACTTATGGCTCAGGGGATGAGGGTGTTAAGTCTCAGTGTGAATCTGTTTCCCTCTCTCCCTCTTTTTCTTTCACTTGTACACGCATGAAAATATGGTACATGTTGCATTCAGGTACAAACAGACTTTAGCAACACAAAGCAGGGTCAAAACGTCCAAAAGCTCATGCAAGATTACGCAAAGCATGTAAACAATCTTCTGTACAACTTTTTAAATCCAGCAAAAACATTATTTTTATTTTTCAAACTCTCACATTTACTTCGTAATGTAAATGTAGATAGTATAATTAGTATATTAGTATAAGTATGGTACCAGATGTGTGTGTAGAAAGAAAAGGCCACTGTACCTGGAGATCCTGCTAATGATTCAGCCCTACTGACCACAAACGTACGAGACAGGGACAGAGGCACTTGGGGGGGAGAGAAAGAGAGGACAAAAGAACAAGAAAAGAAAGAAGAGAGTCTGTTAAAGTTGAGAAAGATCAATGCATATTTGCAAACAGTAAGCATGGATCAAATCTGGCAGAGAAGCATCAGCTAAACCGACCGTTTTTCTGGGCACAATGGGATTTGATTTGTGATTTTCTGACTGCTGAGTGCCTGCACACATGATGGGAGGGTTGTTCTGCTATTTTACCAGTAGGTGTCTCTCAGATCCCACCGCCAGTGTGGATCCCAATGGTGGAAAAAGGCTGAGAATAGTACTGTAGTTTATGAATGAACTGAGCGGATCAGTAGGTGACGCTTTCTCATGATGTCACTGCAGGACAGCCTCTCACAACCATTGTTCATCAGCGTCCATCAAAGGACATTTTGGCTTTTGATAACCGGAGATCCTGAACTGGTCTGTGCTTCGCCAGCTTGGTGACACACCGTGGTCACTAACACGGATCAGCGAATCAGTGTTAAGACGTGGACCAATTCAGGAGGACGCAGAGTTGGACCTGGTTTCAAAGGCGAAAGATGTATCTACTTTAACTGGATGATATATTGTCCCAGAAAAAACTGTGATAAATTGCTTTTATTGTCATTTTAAGACCATTTCAAGCCGCTGACATGATGATAACATGATATCGTAATAATGCACTTTTAATCCTTAAGAATAAACACAACAATTATGGAGGTCAGAAAAATGATCAAGCTCATGTGTGCATGTCCTCCCTGTGCTTGTGTGGGTTTGCTCCAGGTTCTCCAGCTCCCTCCCACAGTCCAAAGACATGCAGGTGTGGTTAACTGGTGACCCTAAATTGCCCGTAGGAGTGAATGTGAGTGTGAATGGTTGTCTGTTTCTATGTGTTGGCCCTGTGATTGGCTGGCGACCAGTCCAGGGCGTACTCCTCATCTTGCCCCAATGCCCCCGCGACCCTTAAGGATAAGCGGTATAGACAATGGATGGATGGATGGATGGATGGATGGATGGATGGATGTCCATATATCGTATGATAAGTGAATGAATTAATTATCGTGACAGGACTAATGTTCACATCAAGCAATGTGTAGAACAGAAGAAATACAGTATGTACTGAGTGTACTATATCCCTGGTTGTGTTGTGTGAATGGGGCTTGGTATCATTTAAATTTCCTTTTTTTTTAATATTATACTTTGAGGAATATAAACATGTTTTGCTACAAAACCCTGTTTTCCTTTAACACAAGGAGCCACAGTTCTCAAATGTTTCAAAAGCACAAACAGAAGCAGATGTACAGTTTGGGTTTGATCAGAAACCGTCTGAGCAAAGAATAAACAGAAAGTATGAATCTGTGCAAGCAACCAAAGCCAGTTTTTGTTACTTGATGCTATGAACACATTTCATTGAGACATTGAGGCTTGGTGCTCAGCTCTATTTGTGCCTTATGTTTTATCTTCTGGGCATGAGCTACAATGAATGGCCCAGACCTTCATAAAAGAGAGAACACCTGTGTACATAGAAGCATTTTTATGGTTTACTCAAAAGGAATAACAATACTTCAATTTGTTTGGCCGAAGAGCAGGAGTGTCGGGCAGAGATCTTACCTGGCGAGGCCGTCAGAGCCATCATCCCGTAGAAGGAGAAGGGTCCCGCTTCAAACTTCATCCCCTCTTTTCCTGCCTCCACCTCCACTTTCCCCTGTGACGGTAAGATGGCAAGGGACAAAAGTGTTACGTTCTTTATAAAACACTGCATTTCAAGCACTAATTGTCTGTTGTTTCCATTTTATGATTTTTTTCTCTCCACCTTTTCAGACACTTGTTATTACATGTATTCTATTTCTCACTGACTCTCTATTGCAGGTTTTCTGTGCGCAGCATTAGTGTTTCATTGTGTCAGTTACCCTTTCGATCTCGGATTTCCGCTACAGCTTTGCAGCTACACTTTCACCCTATTAAAGATCTGCCACTTTTCCTGCTCAAATATATTTATTCATCCTGCCCGTGAGTTAAGAACAAATCCCTCTTTCCTTTCCTTTTTACTACTTGTAGAAAATCCGTACTCTGTTTAATAGCTCCCAATCTGCTCCTAAACCTGATCTCGACGGCAGTGACCCCACACTTGTTCTACCTGGATCTCATTAGATACAGGGCTTTACACATGTTGACTTACTGATAAAAACAAAGTATGTGAAAGTCAGTGGATTTGACAGAAGAAGTCAAGTACCAACTGCATTCCAAATACCGATTTTGACCACATTTATTTTTTGAGATATGTGGTATTTTCACAGTGAAAAAAAAAAGACAGACTTTCAACTGTACACACTTGATATTCTCCCTAAGACCAAAGACGAAGACTCTCAGTTTGCACCAGCAACATATTCAGAGCCAGAGCTGACATTCAGGCCAGTTTTCAAACAGCTGCCTGAAGGTCGGCAGCACTTGATTTTGATCTGCGTTTGAATAAATAATTGTAACCCTATAGCAGGATTTCTTTTACTGTAGGTGTCTGCAAAGAGACGGTGGCAGTGAGAGAAGAGAGGGATTTCAGCAGTATATCAGCACCACCGCTGTCTTTACATACAGTAAAGCAACATGAAAGTTTGTTAAATTATTACTTGAAACACAGAAAAACACACATTCCTCTCTCTATTTGTGGTGTTTTCACAGTAAACTGGCGATAGTGTTCAATCAATACAGTGCAGCATTTTCTTTATGCTAATCTGTAATGTTTACTTCTCAGGCTAGACGTCGGTATTACTAATGAGCTGTTTGTCTGTGGTATTGTTGCTGCAGTACAGCTCTGTTACATGGATGGCTATACTGTGAGAAACTGTATGAAATCAACAGCGTGTAGTCCTAACAGCAGTATGTTCCCGTCTTAAATGTGTTCAGTGTAATGTACAGTGCAGTTTGATTAGGGTACCAATACTGTTATGACTTTCTAAACTATTAAATATTGTTTTAAATCGAGTCCAGTGGGTCCGATACTGGACATTACTTTGAGGCAAAACTTGCATTACGTCCTTCATTTTGCGTCCACACACCTGTAGTATGAGGATGAAATAATCCACGGGCTTGTTCCTGTGGAAGAGGTAGTGCTCTGCCGCTCGCTTGTTCTTCTCATCGTATTTCAGGTCCTGGATGACGTTGGGATGCTTCAACAAACGCAGCAGAATCTTCTCTGACATTTGCACCGGTCCGAACGGTTCGACCTCTGGAGACGCAGAGAGAGGGAGACATAAATTATAGCACAGCTGATACTATATTTTGGGCCTGAAATGCAACAGTCTTTTTTTTGTTTTTTTTACATGACATTTTCCTTCATTAAGATCTGAAATTTTATAGACTAGTAGCATCTAATCAACAAAAGTGGCCTCATGCAACAACCAGTCATACAAACAGATTTATTTGTGAGTATGTGCAACGATTTCAGAGGATTTGTGGCGTTCACCCGTCCTGTTGTACTCCCGCTTCCTTTTTTTTATTTTCTAATTCTATAGTCATATTTTATCCTGGTATCTCTGTGACTCTCAGTCCACTTGTCCACTTAGAAAAACATTTTATAGCTTCTAACTTGACGTTCAACTACTCACTCTTTCTTTCTGTTACTGCTCCAACGATACCAGTGCAGACCTTGAAGCTCTGAGGTATGAAGTCATTTTTGTGAATGAAACTTGAGTGGAACAAGTAGCCTTATATGGACATTTTAGGGGCATCAATTATGTAAAATGATTAAAAGGTTGAAAATCCTCATGAACTGGTGGAATTTATCAAGAAATTTATGACAAGTCTGTTGACTTGGAACCCTCATATGAGCAAACCTAGAAAAAGTTTAGGATAAGAATATGAAAATTGCATTACATTACATTTCATAATTTGTTACTCTACTCTCTGTATATATATATATGTGTATGTAAGACTGACCAATAATTAAAATATCATTACAGTCTCAGTTGAAGCAGCGTCCACCTGAGTGAACTAGCCTGACCGAACACTCATTTATAACCTTTAAACACCGTATCCTGATTGTGACTGGTCTGCTTCAGCCACCTAATGGGCCAATCAGATCCTTCAACTCAGCGGCGGTGATATGTGTCAGCTGGCTGCTGGCTCCACCACCAGGAACTAAACTCCCTAATAGCCTTTAGAGGAACTTAATCAACGCTTAGCTGCTAGGTCAAAGTTCTAAAGCAAATCCAACTGCAATGAGGCATAGTCAACTACTGCTGCTGCTGCTGCTGTAGTAGTAGCGCCTGGATATTCTGCAGCCTGTTCAGAAATCCATTTCCCAAGGGAAAGCGGGTGAAATATTTCACATTTTACACTAAGTATGTCGACTTGTGTGAGAACCCCGATCATAGGCCAAAAAGGCTGGACATGATGTCACTGAGGAAGGAGTGTAAGCAAACAGGGTGGTGTTTTTAAAGCTGTGAGCTCAGATCCCAACATGTTACCCTCAGTGCATGACACGCAAGCAAATAGACGCCTGTGTTTTTTTGGGATCCGCGCGCAGTCTGCACAGACATCCCGTGCCGCGCTCCCGAGAGGCCTTCCACCTCTTCCCAAACACACACACACACACACACACGCCTGTTGTGAGTCCTCACACAACTCATTCCCTCACACACACACACACACACACAAACAACAGATACTCATTCTACACACATACTCACTCCTCCCTACACCCACTTGCCCAAAACTCAAAGCCCATACGGGCACATGCACACACAAACAGCGCACACACACTCTCTCTCTCTCTCTCTCTCTCTCTCTCTCCCCACAGTGAGGGGCTGAGGGCACACTGGGGGAAGTCAAGCAGCAACGCAGCCCACTTGCCTGTTGCTAGGAAACGCAGGGTAGCCAGCAGAAGCTGAGGTGATATTTTAACCTTCATTTCATTGTCGGTAGGCTTGAAGGCCGAGAAATCCTGCTTCCTTTCCCGATGGGTGATTTTCTTCTTCGTCTTGTTGTCAGCTGAGGAGGGAAAATGAAAAGTCGAGCGTAAGGCACAAGCTAAAACTTTTTCTGCCACAGGAAAAGGTCGATCCACGCCACTCCACAGATAGTGAGCCAGTCCTCCCGGGTCATGGGGTGACTAAACTGAAGTTACCCAAAGCTTATTGCTTTTTCCGGAAATGTAGCTGTGGCGTTCTTCTCAGAACTAAAAGAGAGCTATAGGGGGCTACGCTGTTAGCTTACCACATTCTTAGCATTACTTAAAGCCATATGTATTAGGGCAACAAATAGACTGGCACGTACTCCATGTCTGCAGGCCTTCACTGATACCATTAGAGGTGTAACAGTGCAGTCAGCTCATGGGCTGGGATGATACATGGGACAGGGTTTACAGTTTGAGCCGTACAACCAACTGACTGTAGAAAATTAAAAAATGCAACAAACAAAAAAACAAATAAATAAATAGATACTGGTTGATTAAAAAAAAAGTTTTGGTGCACATGCAAATAATAGAATGGCAAACATAAAGCAGCTCTGAAGAATAAAAAAGTAAAGATTCTGAACTTAGTTGGATAAATATTCTCAGCTGACATTGTCATTGTTACACAAAATGAATTTAGCTCATTGTTTTGGTTTTCTGGTCTGCAACTTTTACTGTTTTGATTCAGTCTCATGGCATCAGTGTTCAGCAACAACATCTATAAAAAACAATTGTAAAGATATTTTCTCAGGAGTTAAACGAGAGATAATATTGGATTACATTTGTCAGGTGGCCACGAACAACAATACGAATATACAAATATCTGAATATGAATACAAACACCTGACAGCTCATTGTTAATGCAGAGTGACGGATCATGCTGTAAATGCACCATAGACATATACTGTAAGCTGTTACGGCTAATGTATTAGCAATCTCCAGCAGACATGGAGCAACACTAACATTAATTTGCTAAATGCTCCACCAGCAAATGTTCACCTGCTGGTCTCTAACTCTAGTCTGTAGCGCCAGTAACGTACAGTTAGTTTATAATGGCAGAGCTCAGGGAAACTGAACATCCTCTGTGGGTTCATCACTATGAGCAGCATCTTTCACATTGTATGTAGTCATTTGATTATTATTATATTATATTGACTGGTGCAGCTTTAATTATGGACTTTAATTGATATTCAATGTATCCAAACAACTGATCAAACTTAGAATCCATTTTCAGCTCCATAATGTCGTCATATTTTTGTATCAGGATATATTGAGCTATGGTAAACACAAGTTTACAAAAATACATATTTAGATTTTGCTGCACGTGTTAGACACACACTAGGCTGGTTTAAATGGTCACAGAGTTATTAAATAGCTTTGAGGTCTTACAGTCTAAGGGGCATGAGCTTCAAGAGAGAACCTACTGTACAAGTCAGTCTCATCCAGGATCTCTGACTTGATGATTTCTTCAATAACGTCCTCCAGGGTGACAATACCCAGAACCTCGTAGAAAGGGTCTCCCTCACCCTCATTGTTCACCCTCTGAACTATGGCCAGGTGGGATTTTCCTAGCAAAACACACGTGCACACACACACAGACACAAACACAGGTGATAAAGTTAGGGTCATATAATGATAAAGAGAGTTAAATATAGGTCACGCAGGGATGGGGGCACAAGGGAACAAACAGGCAGGGACACAAACAAGTTTACAGTGTATGAATTTAACATGTATTGCACATAAATACTTAATATATGGTATTTTATGCGGTACAATAAATCACTCGTGTTGTGACTGTCATAACTCTGGGGCAGCAGTATGTATTACAGCAGTCTGACAATCCAAATGACATCAAGTGCAGGTGAAGCAACACAAACTGAGGGAGTAACTGTTCTCCGAGTCTGTTAAATGACCAGGGATGCAGGACATGGTAGTTCAAGTGTTCAAGCTGACAGTGCCAGCAGCAACCCAAACAGCCAGATAGACAGACAGACAGATAGACAGACACTCCTAAATTTCATCATATGAGTCCCCTTAGCCCTCCCTCCCTCCACATCTATGTTCCCAGGACCCTCCTGTGAGCTGTACCATCTGAAAAAAAAAAAAAGAAACAAACTGCCGTGTATGCAGAGAATACTGTCAAGCAAAACGCTAAACAAATTCTTTGCCTTTTCTCAGCTTGTGATCATTTAAAAGGAATTTTCCAGAGGCCCAGGCTAATATTAGCCCCTGCAAAATGAAGTTTCCATTCCGCCCCGGCGATATTCTCACCGAGCGAAGGAACAGACCGGGCGAAGCCTCCACTGTGTGATCAGATTGTCTCGAAATGGGCCGTTTGCATGCAGATACACCTGGGTGTAAATAATGGAGGACGTCAGTGTGCTTGTGTGTGCGCTTGCATGCACGTGTGTCAGAGTGAACGAGTGTATGGGTGCGCGAGCATGTGTGTGTATTTTTGGAGAACACAGGTAGATCACTGAGTCAGTGCTCAGATGCTGTTTCAGCTAATGTCGGCTGCTTTGGTGCAGGCGGGCGCAGACTGGAGGGACTGAAGGCTGATCACAGGAGTGTTTTATTGCACTGCAGCTCACTGCTTCCTGCACAACCCTGTGACAGCACGCCGATGTGCAGTGCACAGAGCCTGAGAGTCTGAATGTGAGAATGATGTTAGCAGTGGATGCAGAATTGATGCTTTCAAGAAATATACTCAGGTTACACCTATTAGGCTGGCAGGGTAAGATCCCAGAAGAGAGTATTAATAATGTAAACACCAGAAATCCACCATCACATAGTCTGCAAATAGCAGTTAATATTCTTATTTTCCAAGTGTCCAAGAACTGTAAAGTCTATTTCTGTTCAGATGACAATGACATCTTGAGCATGTCGCTTTATCACCGAGGGTTGGGTTTAACTAGGACAAACACAAATGAAACCTCAGTGGGTTAAGGCAATCAAGCCTCAGAAGTCCTTGAGCAAGCAATTACTCTAAACTGCCCAGAGAGGGAAAGGCAAATGGAGTGGCCAGCACAGCACAGCCCAGTGAAACAGATCAATGCTCACTTCCCTCTCTTTAATGGCACACACTCCACTCAAGCCAGGCTTATAAGCAAGACTTCCGAAATTAGGTTTCCAGGCAAAGAATGTTGGTCTTGATGTCACTTTAATCTTGAAAGGAACATGAAAATTGGTTAAATATGTCATTGAAGTGAGATATTTAACTTGAAATGTTTTCAGAACAAATCAAAAGTAACATTAGCGGCTCCTTTTTGTTTCATGTTGTTTAAAGTAAAATTTGACCTATGGGAGATACACTAATTCTGTTCCTTACTTAGATTTACATAACGAAGACCACTGTCATATCTGTACAGTAAACTTAAAGCTACAGTCAGAAGCTTGTTAGCTTAGCTTAGCTTAGCATAAAGACGGGAAAGAAGAACAGCGAGAGTTAGGCTTCATATTTACTGCACAGACATGAGAGTGGTATTAACGCCTTCATCTAACTCACAGCAAGAAAGCAGATAAACGCATTTTACCAACATCTCGTCAGATGCAGAAATCTGACCAAGTTTGAAGTTTTGACCAAATAATGTGAAAACAAGGTCGACTTACTAGGCTTTTACCTGAGCTTTCAAACCTCTTCCATTTATGTATTATGATAATTGGAACTAAATACATAATAACTATTTGAAAGAATTTTATTTGTGAGAATATTAACAATTATCACTTACGGTTATGATTTCAGACCGAGGTCACGTGATGACAACTGAACCGCTGCTGTGAGATGTGATGGAAAGGTCCAGAGAAGTCTCGTAAGAAATCCTCTCAAGAAACCACAGCATTTTAACCAGTATATACATATCATATCATTTCATATGTAATGCATGAACGATAAGATCACTGAATACGGTGTCCAAAGAAAAACCTGCTATTAACATTCCAGAGAGATTTCTCAAATGAAGATAGAATCAGACACAATGGACACAATATCAGGACACTTTACTGTACAGCATAATGTAAGCCAACAACACCACAGGCCTCAACTGCAACAATTAAAAGATCAACTCCTGTTGTAGCCCTAATAAAGAGTAAATGATTCTTTTAAGCCTCTTTTGCAGGGATGTCATATTCGATTGAATATATTGTGTTGTTTCAACACAACAGTCACAACTCGTGTCTGCCTCCCTTATATGGGAATGAGGGGCTCAGCTTTACCAGGGGAAGAGGAATAACCAAAGGGAATGTGTGTCAACATAACCTCACCTTTCTGACACAAAACGAGGCCCGACCTCCGACCTTTTACGAGAGCCGGCTGATAAGAGCTGGAGGCCATCACTTAGATCGCACACACAATCTGTTCTGCTCATCAAGTGGCCGCGTGCTCGCACACACTAAGCACACAAACGTAACAAGTTAAACTCATCCCATCGGGATGTTTGTTCACATCAAGAGCACTTTCCATCACCTCCTTCTACAGAGGAGTTTATTCAGAGTTAACTATTAGAGATGACCCGCTATAAGAGCCTTAACAAAGACCACAAAGGTCACTAGTTTTTTTAAAAAAAAGGAGAATGACACACAGGGAAAAACTGAATGGGAAGCTATTCACTAGAAATGACAGAGAAAATCATGTTTATGCAAAGTGTAATAGTGTTTATTGTAGAGTCTGTCCCCTGAGCAATGTTAAGAAGAGGGAAGTTTCAGCAGTTCAACAGAAGACACGTCAAAGAGGAAAGCATGACCTCACCGGTCGCTTTACATTTTTCTGTACAATTTCCACCCAAATCATTAGGCTGGATATTTAACTAGTGACATGTTTTGAGCTAATATTTCGCCAGTGCTAGAGCTGTGGCTCTGGGGAGGGCCATGTCGGTCACTTTGTTCCAGAGTGAAATAACTCAACAATCATTTGATGGCTTGCCATTGCCTTAATAACTTTGTTGGTCCCCTGAGTTTTCATCTAGTACAACCATGAGGACAAATTTATCTCTTTTCCTCTTAAATGTATTCACTAAATGATCTGGCACACCGTCTGGTACTGAGATCAATGGCTACCAGATGAGGGATCCTTACCGAGAGGTTCATTCATGGATTGTAATTACTTTGGTGGTTTCCTCACTTTTTCTCTATATTACACACATTTACTTTAACCTGCAAGCATCACCGGCAAATCAGTGTTTTCCATTATCCTGAGAACTATCTAAACATCTACCTGGTAGATTGGTACAAACGTTTGTACAAACACTCATGGTTCCCAGGGAGTGAATCATAATGACTTTGGTGATCCCCTGACCCCTTCTGTAGCCTCACCATGAGAACACTTTATGTTTAGAGTGAAAAGTCTCCACAACTACTGGATGGTGCTGAGCAAGTCGCATACAGTACAAACTTCATCCACACATTCATGTCCCCCTCTGATTTTTTTATGTAGTGCTATCTTCAGGTCCACTTGTAGCCGAACACTGAAAGAAAAACTAAATGACATTCACATGTCAGGATGTGAACTTGCTAAACTAAGAAGAGGACCATGGTAAATGTTACCTGCTATACATCAGCAACATTGCCATTTTTGGCATGTTAGCAAGCTGATATTTGCATTTAGTTCAAAACACAACTGTGTAGTGGTGCGCGGATCGATACAGAAATACCGATACCTCCTATACCAGATATTTATATTCTAGAATCGATTCTCATATTAAAATATCGATATTTTAGTCATTTGGAGTAAATGTGTAGTTTGTCATTCACAGGAACACAGTGGAAAGTAACTATACTATCGGGATCTCGTCTAAATGAGTTGGTAGGAACTATTTTCTCTTCCGCCTGTCATAGTCATATGTGAAATACGGCTGCGTAAATGAATCTTTTCAAAGGCCGGAGAGGTTGTTGGCAAAAAACGGAGCAGACTTAAAGGGAAAACTGTAAATATGCTGTTGTTCCTAAACAAAAACCTTTGAATGAGGGAAAATTTGAGGAAAGGTTGAAAAAGTGTGAATGTTGAATGTTTGTGTTAAAATGTTCAGGCAAGCGTTTTAAGATATTCATGTTGTCAATTAACATGCAACTTTTCAGTATTTTGTTTTTCTTGTATCATGATTCTTCATAATTAAACAATCAGAGCGAGTAGTGTGATTCATTATGAAGCTATAATTTGAAATAAATGACTTTTTACTTTGATTTTCCAAACACATTATGTTTTTGTACAAAGTATCGGTATAGGATCAGTATCGTCGATAGCAGACTGAATTTTACTTGGTATCGGATCGGGAAGGAAATCTGTTGTATCGCACATCACTACCGCTGTGCCTCAGTGCAGACTCACAGAGATGCTAGCATGGCTGCAGACAACTTAAATTGGTGAGATATTTCAGTTTGGACTGCCATCCCCAGAGCCATGCTGCTAGCATGAGTACATACGCAGGTGCAGATATGTGCAACTTCCATTTTGGAGTTTATTTTTTCCACTTTTTCAAGTGGCCGTGTGCTTGCACACACTAAACAGAGCAAGGCACAAGTTAAACTGATGCCATGAGGATGTTTGTGCACTTCAAGAGCACTTTCCATCAGCTCCTTCTACAGAGGAGTGTATTCAGAGTTTACCATTAGTGATGACCCGTTATAAAAGCTTTCTGCACAATATTCTTTCATGTATTTTAGGATGTTGGTCAGTGTTATGTATAGTGTGATAATTGCCAGAGGTATCTGAGCAATAGAACTGTCAACCAGAGACTTAAGTACATCAGACTATAGGAGTGCTGTGTTGTCTACAGTCTGCCCAAAGTCTATTTCTGTCTTTCCCAATGTTACACACACACTCACAACACACACATACACACACACAACATACACACACACACGCACGCACGCGCACACCCGCCCTCGTCTTTCGCACAGTAGCTCCACTCCACTTCGTTTTGTCTCCCTGTCCCACAAGATGAGTGCATACTTTCCAGTTTCCCACAAAGACAAAATACCACACAAGCAACAGAAAATATGTAGCTTCTGTCTTCCATAAATATATTACGAGACAATGACAGCCTGTTTATTCATAGCTCCATAGCTGCTGTTATGGCAGTGGGTTTTGTGAGGGGGGACTGGAGGTAGAGTGGGGAGGCTGACCCTCTGGAGCCTGGAACTTGGAAGTGGGCCAGGGGGAGAGCGTGTCCTTGCGAAGACCAGTCGTCTGGGGTCCTATAAGCCACCACTGCTGCCTGACATCTGGGGCTGTCTAGCTGGGCTGAGGCTGAATGCATGCTGGGTAGTCCAGCACACAGGCACACTGCACACATCAAGGTCGGAGGTCAATTCACTTTCAATTTCATCCATTAAGGAAGCATGTTTTCTCGGGTCAAAAACTGAACTGTATTAGTCATTAAAAGGCTTTTGTGTCTCATGTCTAAAGCATGGCCGTGTTATTAGACCTGCATATGGCAGTTTCAGTTTCCATTTACAATTGGGTGAAGTAAAGACACACACACACACACACACACACATGCCCACAAAGGATTATTTTGTTTCCCCTAACAACAAAGCAGCAAATGACTAAGGTACCAGGAAGTGCTTAATCTCACTGACGAGAAAGACAAGGCCATAACACATTTGTTCAGTTGTGTGCATTAAAACACTGGCTGTGAAAGGATGAAGATGAACAGCAAAGATCTACTCTACACGACCAGGATTTCAGAAAATACTGATGTTCAGTTACTTTGGATATTTTTGCCATGTTTAATTCACTCAACTACTTTATTTTATCTTCTTATTGTTTTTTTCTATTAATCAAAAACTGAGTTTCACAACATGATTTTCTCAGGTTTGTAACAGCTGTCCTCCTCCTCCTCCTCCTCCTCCTCCCAGTAATTCAATTCTAGGGATGAAATTTGTTGAATTGGTATATTTATTAAATATTTCTTTAATTTTTCTTAGCCTAAAAGAATTCAACTTAAAAAGTGCTGAGTTTAAACAAGACTAATAAAATAGGAGTCCGACTCTGTTAGCCTGTACTAAGGCCCAGTGAGCTAAACGCTAACGGTAGCGAGTAAATTCCAACATATTTGTTAGTATGCTATGGCTAATTAGCATTTTACAAAAAGCACAGCTGAGGTGGATGGAAATGTCATTAGTTCTGCAAGTATTTAGTTGTAAAGAATGTGTGTACCAAGTTTCACAGGAATGGATGGATGGATGGACTTTAAATTATAAAATGCAAGTCAGACCTCAGGTTCCTCCTACATCTTCTGAAGACACAGGTTAACACAGATTTAATTTATGACACAATTGTTGCAGAAGAAATAAGAACCAGGGGATCTGTAGCTAGACAAATAAAAAACACTCCAACTGTTGATAGCTATACCGGGCTAAACCAATAATCCATCTAGCTGTCTATCTATCCATCCATCCATCCATCCATCCATTCATTTGTAAACCAGAGGCGAGCCTGAGAACCTCCACTCAGGCCTTCGGAGACCAAGCCGTGTGCTCTTTTCCACCATTCCCAGCTTATTTATGGAATGCAGCTTTGTCATATTTTTCCATAGCGCAATTTTCCCCTATAAATAGGCACGTAAGGCTCGGAGAGTTAGGGTGGGAGTATGAGGGGTCAGTATCTGTTGTGGACACTCATCATTGCCCCCCTCCCTGTTTTGCTTTCCCCCTATTTTTCCAAATATTTGAGCACTGACAAATATAGTGCAATGTTAGGGTGATGGGAAACCATTAGATAGCCTTTCTTCTTAATCTACCTCCAGTGAAAGTTTCCAGCCATTCTGACCCATTTTTCCATTGACACAGGCAAAAACTTTACCCTGATGCCGATAACATGTCAACTATCATTTAAATAAACATCTAGTCTGATGCGCATGCAATGAAATAACATAATTCTGTGTCTTGGCCTGTATTATCTGGAGACATAAGAGGAATGTGGGTCTGTCTGTATGTTTGTGTGTATAAGTGTCTGTATTTCCTCCTCAAGTATTCTAGATAAAGCAGATAAATGAAATGTCTCCTGAGGCATGCATAATATTGATATAAATGAAGTAACAAATTAAACTTAATCAGTCACTTAAAGGGGAAGTACAGCTACTGCCCCTACGGGGTTCGGTAAAATCAAAGGAAATCCTGCGTGTAACGTCTCTTGAAGAATTTGACTGAAAAAGGGATTCTTTGGTTCCCTTCTACTCACACACACCTGTACACATGACTTTATGGTGTGCAAGAACTGCACTGAAACATTTACCTGTTGACGCTACGAGTTTGAAAGGAAGAGTCCAAATTTGCCCAAGAGAGCAGAGTTTAGGAGAAGCTGGCGTTCGCTTGGCCAACTACTCCCGAGTACTTGTTAAGACAAGTAGCTAATATTTGAACATGCCATTGCTAATATTAGCTAACGGCGCTTTGAACAGTGCAATCAAGCCTCATTTGGAAATCATATAATCATGCAGGTGTAATGTGTTTGCATTTTTCAGCACATTACACCTGGAACATGCTTCTGCTGGCTGCATAACATGCCCTGGTGTCATCCATGTGGCTGTTTATAATGATCAAACACATCAAACAGTCACCTCACAAGAAGTTAATCCGACCAATCAGCTTACTTGATGTGTCAGGCCAACACATTGTTAAAATGTAATTGGAAGGCGTGCGCATCGACAAATTTTGCGAGCCTCTGTGACTTATGACAGATAACTCCTGTCCTTGTGGTTGTTGGGATCCCCAGAGACGTTATAGGAAAGAGTCACTTCCTGTATCTGTGTCATGTGGGTTTGGCCACTGCCCCGCCCCTTAAGGAGACTTGTGGTAGGTCTCGAGTTTATTCAATCGAATGAGAGAAGTGAGCGTGATGACAGATTTTGACCGATTCTTTAGCCCCAGAGTCACCAAAGTAAACATCAGCCCCTGTTTTCACGAGCCACATATCTTCTGAACGTTATGACACTAAAATGGCATTTTTGAGACCGACAGATCAGGAGAAAATTGACTTTTGTTCCAGACCTGCCTCTGTCTCAGAAACACACTCTCAACATATCTGGCAACACAGATATCGTTTCTGAACCGACTGGTAGGCTGTTGAAGTATAGTAACACTCACTAACAATAAATAGTACCATTGTGCATTTGAACAACTGCCGAAGACAAGCAAATGTTTTCAGTGTACTTTGAATTATTTGAATATTTCTGACAGAAAGCTGTCGCTCTACACCTGCTCCACCAGGTTATTTTATCAAGTGTTGTTCAAAGCTAATTAGAATGTAAGCCAACAACAAAAACAGGCTATCAGTTGTTTCCAGACAGTCTATCAACCTACAATCTACACTGAGCAGAAGTCTGAACTGTATTAAAATACTAAACAGCTGTTGCTCAGTTCAGGTCGTACTTAGTTGATGTTCATCAATAGATTATTCACACGCTGAACAGCCCCGTCTGCTTCCCCTCATCCACATGGCAGTCACAACAAGGTGACCACGCCCAACTTGGGAGACAGGAAGTGTCTGGAAGTTCATACCAATGGCGCCGCTTGTAATGCGCCATCTTTGTTATTAGAGTACCCTCAGAACAAGAACATTACACAACAACAACATGGTGTGCATCAACAGAAGCTTAGCAGCAACAGACCAGTTGACCAGAAAACAGTGAGGAACTTTCTCTGTAGTTGCCTTAGAAAGAAGACAAAGACGAACCTCAAGGAGCAACATCACTCCAGGATACTGGTATACGTAAGGTCAGGGAAAATAATGGCATTTCAAAGAGTTTTTCATGATAACCCACAATGTTCCTCATCATACAAACACAAAAGCTGCAGGGCTACATTACTGTTTGGTTTCACTGAATGTTTCTCAGTACAAAAAGTGTTGCTGGACCTGTGAATTAAGAAAGCTTTGTTTTAAGATTCTTGCATCTAGGCAAGGCTGTGAGTTGTCCTTCAGTTTTGTCCAGAAAATGGGACAACACACTATCCCTCCCAGAGCATCCGCGGCCTGTTTTGCCCACTTGTGCCCAAAAAAGGCTGGCATGCTAACGTTTGTGTCACAATATTCGTGCTTTGCCCTACACACCATTCTCACAGATTGCTCTACGGCTCAGGTTGTATTATTTCCTAATCTATGCATGTCAACATGATGAGAAAACAGATTCTGCAGCGCTTCACTATCTTCTCAACATGCAGATGGACACGGGCCACTGCCTTTTTAGTTACAGGGATGGTCATTCAGCTAGACACTCACACAAAAGATTCACACACACACACACACACACACACAGTTGCACACTCACACTCAAACACAGACAGTTTCGGCAAAGACAAAAAAGATTAACGAAGCTAAACAATCCTTAAGAAGCAACACAAGGAATTACAGATGGCAAACCGTAGATCTATTTGGATTTGATGTCACCGCATTCATACCTCCTACTATCACCATTACACAAATTAATCATTTCAAGAGCAAAGCAAAACGGGTACAATATTTTACTGCTGAAACCAAATACTATTAAGTGTGTGTGTGAAAATAGAGCATGGAGATTGAAAAGACTACAACTGGCCTGTTTAGAACTGTGTGAAATCTCTGATGGGTGGGAAAATGGCACATACCTGAAGTACTGTAACACCAACTCATTAGCACATTAAATTTAACAGAGTCAGTGATTACAAAAGAGTAAATTATAACAGAGAGTACATTGTGCTGCGCTCATAAAATCATAAACTTTATACACAACACTTGTGACAACACAAGTTCATTGTGCTTAAATGAGACAGCAGCTTTACCTGCTCACTTAGTTGAACCTTTTGTAAAGCTTCATGTGAACTCTGGGCAGCTGCAGTGCACCATTAAGCAGACTTCTATCTGTGTGACGTCAACCGGTCAGTCACTGATGCTTTGGTCCCTTTGCCTTGGTTGGCCTTTGGGTCAAACAATACAGTTAGCATGATATGGACTAATCAGGGTAATGCAGAGAAGTTAAGTCCCTCACAGCTCCTAACCGTCATTAAGGGGCCTTGGTCACAAGATCACTCTGCTGCTACTAACCAGTGGTGTTTCACTACGCACACACACACATACAGTACAGCCACACACACTCACACTGCTGGAATGACATTGTTGTTCATTCAGAGAAGCAGCTTGCTGTCGTAGCTGGCTGCGTTTGTTGTTGAAAGGTCCCCTGGGTGGAGATTCCTTTGGGCCTCAGTCATAAGGAGAGGCATCAATGGGAAACCAGTGGGGATAAATGAATGGGCCTGTGGTCAGGTGCTGCTCTGTTATGTGAGTGTTGCAACTGCTGAATGGTGAGCACATCACACAACGATGACAAAAACTGGGGGTGTTTCAAAGAAGCAAAGAAAATGAAGGTTGAGCTGTTTCTGCTGGAGTTTTTAACTCAAGTTTTCTGAGAAAAAACAGAATTGTGTTCTGATAAACTATGTCAGTTACTTTGCAAGAGTTTAAATCAAGTGTTTAGATCATTATGCTTCATCATATATTGATTGATCATCATATTGATTTCTGATTCATCCATTTGGCCCAGGTTGGGAATACAAGTTCAGCTGCTCACATGGTGTAAAGGGTTTCTCTACGCTAGCAGACGTTTCTTTGACAAAGACATGTTAAGAGCTTTACTTGGATCACCATGGACTGAAGGTCAGAATCTGCAACTGCAGTCGGTTGTACTTTGAATAAAATGTGTGCTATCTAGTGCTTGTGGATGACGCCGAATCTACAAACTCACGTGTAATGACTTTAACATTATCATTTCTATTCTCTGTATTAAAAATTCCAACACTTCCTGTGTGGCACTACACTTTGGCACCGGGGATGTGATGATAAATATCAATCGCTGAGTCCAGTACGGAGGTGAAATTGAGAGGTGTTTAGCCTAGCTTAGCATACAGGTTGAAAGTAAGGGAAAATAGTTAGCCTATCTAAAACTAAAACTAAGTTGTATCTTGTAACTTGTAACATAACTTTCATCTCATTTGCTCAATTTGTATACAGAAATTTGAACAGACATTTGCCAGTAGCTTATGGTGGCTAATGCTGGAAGGCAGTTCTTCTCTACCTGGCTGCTGTTACACTATGTTTCAATATGTTACAGGAAAACACATCATTGGTTTTATCACAAAAGTAAAATAAGCAGCTCACTCAAGGGAATCTTGGAAAATGACATCAGATTCAGTGTCATTTTCCTGTATCGTCCTCTTGTGGCCACAGTGGCCGCTGTTCAGTAAACGTTTACGTTGTATTAACGCAGAACACACACTAAAAGCAATAGTCTCACTTTCTTTAAAGACATGCTTAAATAAAAGAAGTTCTAATCCTTTATTCCTGTGTTCGTTGTCACATTATCTCTTGGTATTTGTCATGTCTAATAACTTTTCCTGCAAAAAAATATTTTTGATGACTCACCTTAAACTTGAGGCATTATAGATAAAATAATTCATTTGAATATTTTTTATTTTCATCTTTTATTTTTTTTTTATATTCTTTATCTTGTCTCCTGTAGTGTGCAGTGGAGGCAAACAGTCCACTACAGCACCATGTCACACCTTATTTGCTGAGTACCATCCACTTTTGAGCAATCCAATCAAATTTGAGGGAACTGATTTTGAGCCCATTCATAATTACACTCCACTATTCTGTTTCTTCTTCTTTGAAATACTTTGAAATACATGTCATGGAAGCTAAAGGAGCCCCAACTTCCTGTTCATAGTGACTTTAAGCTCACTGCGTTTCACTTTACCTACAACACAGGTAGAAAACAAATATATTTTACTTTGAAAATGTGTTCATATACATTTCTGTTTTGCTTTTTGCTTTATGTGTCACACATATTTTAAACTGAATACAACACAAGATGTAGCTCACTTTCCAGGCTGTTAGGAGGAGCAGACTTTGTGATCTTGATCATGTGAGATACAAAGATAACTGTGGCTTTTGTGGCTCAACAGGTGTGATGAGGTGAATGACAGGCAAATTACGTCATTATGTCATTCCATTCCTGTCTAAAGTGTAAATATCCTATGGTGTAAATATTTATTTCATTTCATCACAATCCATATATTTATATTTATATTTATATTTATTTTTGTCTTTTCTATTGCTTTGTTTTTTTCACTCTCCCTGTTTATATTGTTGCTGCTGTAACAAGAAAATTTCCCCCTATGGGGGATCAAATAAAGAAGTCTAAGTCTTACAAAGTTCTATATAAAGGCAGCCTAATAACTGGCTCTCCTACTACAGTAAAGTGTGATGCTAAATAAAAACAATGGTGTAATAAATCAGGTTTGAAATTGATGCACCGACTGAACATTCATTTTTACAATACTCCATAATAAATACATTTATTTTATCAATAAATATCAGCTAAATCAGCAGCAATAATGTCACATAGCACCATCACAACTGCATCCGGATCATTTGACGCAATCTTCACTTGTGACACAGAAAGAGCAAGCTAATTAAACACCTGAAAACACGCATTTTTGGCACAGAGCGCTTGGAGCTTTAAAACTCATAATTAATACCTCAATAAAAACAATTAGCCGGGCGAAATCCTTAAAGCTAGAATGAGCTAAGTACTCGATAAAAAAGCTCCCGTGCTTTGTGCAATAAGCTTTGAGAATGTGGGCTGTTCAGGAATACATGAAACCTGCAGGAACGTCCTGCGTCCTGCATTGTTCTTATGACATTACTCATCCACACTGAATCATCAAGCTGTTTGAAACTGAATTTTCCTCCTTTAATAGCTCTAATTTAAAGCCATGTTAGTCATATTTTAACATTTTAAGTTTAAAAGCGATGATTATTAATTAACTATTAGTCATAAGAATAGCAAGTTACAATTCTAATCCTTAAAGGGAAACTAGAATTGCTATTTAAAAGATTTTGGACAGTAAAGTCATTCACTACCTGCTGTGTGCTGCCGCAAGAAATCAGGACATCAAGATTTGAACTAAAATACTGTATGAGCACGGCAAATTCACAAAGCAAAATCACCATCTGCGATGGTTGCAAACAGGACAGGAATGATAATTCAAGCTGGACTCTCAGCTGTGGATGGGGTTAAAGCTTGGAGCCTGGATCTGGGTCTGCAGGGTCAGCTGGAGCAGTGGCAGGGGCCTACAGACCATAGTGGGGCTCTACTAGCAGCCCCCCCCCCCCCCCCCCCCCCCCCCCCCCCCCCCCCCCCCCTTTGCTGTTAGTTGGGAGACACCAGAGAGGGAAAAAGTGCAGGCATACTAAGAGAACTGAATGACCTAAAAATGCATTTGTGCATTTGCAACAAAGCCACATGGGCAGATATCTGGTGTCCACCTGGCTTATTTCTGCAGATGGATATGGTGCAAAAATGATCTAAATAGTGATTTCCTGCTTTTTCCTTGTTTTACACACAGAACACACGTTTCATCTGTGTCACGTCACATATAAGAATTGTGTCATTTTTTACTAGGTGGTATAAAACCTGTGTTTCATTTAAGTTTTAATTGGTGACAGTTTTCACATACGCTGTTAGATTCAACAGGCTCAAATGTCTACTGTGTAAAGCTATTTCGATTAGTAAAATAAAAGCACCGAATGCACCATCAATGCCTACAATGTCGGTGTCTTGCTGGGCAGTAGAAAGAGCTACTGTCGGTTGAAACAGGAGGTGTCACTTTTGCTGCAAGTGGGTGTATTAATCTTACATGCACACATATATATCCTTTATGCTGATAACAAAAAAAAAAACCTTTTTCTATACAATGGCATGTTTTAGTTGTCAACTGGGGTCTGTTTTAGGTGGTATTTTCCCTTTAATGTTACTTTGGCAGCGTGAGAGCATGAAATGGTCACATGCGCTTTTGAGAATGACGCTCCATGGCCCATTGGCTCTGGCTAATAAACGCTATTTGGCTGGTGCCAATTTCTCAGAAACCAAAACAGTCTTGTGAGAATTTTCCAACTTTGATTAGCTTCCCATAGACATCTAAAACCCCTTAAACTTTCACGAACAACTAAATTATACGGCGTCATGTAAAAGAAAGGATGAAGTCTGGATGCTCAGTCCCTTTGTTGTTTTATTCCTTATTGCTGTGTTTTGCACGGCCAGCTGAAATGAAACACTACTGCAGCTGAAGTCTCAGAAAAGTAGGCTCCATCAGCTGATTGTAAAAAGCGCTGGTGTCTTTCGGGCCTGTGAAGGGCCCGTCTTGGGCTTTTCCTCCTGCCAGTAAATGGAGAGACGGACAGTGTGCCCGGTGTTATCAATGAAGCCAGCCTCTTGGCTCTCTAAAAAGTGCAGCTTGGAAGGCGTCCATGGCAGGGCATTAGGCCTGGAGGTTTGTGTCGTTTGTAATTTATAACACTGAGGGAAATGGGCAAGAGGACAATATGGAGAGAAGAGTGAGAGAGGGAATGTGGGAGGAGGGGGATGGGACTTGCTGCACAAGCAAGTGGCTCTGCTTCCCTGAGTGTGCTGCACAGAGCCTGGTTACTAGGCTGACCAAGCTGGAGGGCTTTCTGTCCCTCTCTGAGGCACAGCCTGAATGGGCCTTATTTTCCCTTTTACTTAAGTCAAAGTTACACAGGAACTATGTAAAGATATAGTTGTGCATACATACACATTAGAGCAAATGCAGAGAAAACTAACTGTGGGGAAGAAAGCAGTGGACGAAACCTCACCAGATCTACACAGTACGAGATATAATGTGTTTGATTAGTAGCAGCTACAGTGTCTGTCAGAGACTCAACGAGAGAAGCAAGACAATCCAAATTGATGACTTTCAATAAGTAAAGTATCACTCCACTGCCGAAGCCCAACAGCCGGACCAAATGACAGACTGTGACTGTGAGGAAAATGGGCCTGATTTTCAAGCCTCATACTTAGAAGGAGCTTTATAAAGGTGCACATTTCAGGATGGGGGGGGGGATTTCTGGACCGACACCCTCTTCGGCGAGGCCTTAAATCCAAACTATACAGTTCAATTTAAGAAATGCTCCCCACTTCTTTGAATCACCTTAGGGAGCAGCTGGCTGGGGACTTTGGGACTGACCTTTGTGATGAAGCACGGCAGTCTGCAGTTTCAAGAATTCATTCAATATCCTTATGCATCAGACGTGGTTTATTACAGCTTACGGTAACACATAAACTACACTAAGGCAGACGCAGACTTGCAGAGATGCCCCCCAGGATTAGGTAAGATCTGCTATAAATCCGCTCTGTACCATTTGCTCTTGGTGCCGCCATCTTTGAAGCATTCTCTTTGAAACAATGTGTGGTAAAGGGACAGGTTTTGCATTATTTGGAGTAGCTCCTGGTGCGTTTTCCCTTACAGTTACAGTGTGTGATGCCTTAGCCTTTCTCTCATTATTGGCTCGATGGTTGGTGCTGCCAAACAACCATTACACTGTGAATCTGTGGAGAGAGTTATGGCACATCTCAAGTCTGAAAAACTTGAATACTGTAAATACGCCATAACTGGCTTAGTGAAGATGTTTTTTAAAGTCTGGAAGCCTTCCTCCGTTATTGTTTGCCTATTAGCTTTGTGTATTTTGTTGCGCTGTGATGCTGACTGTTGTGATTTGTGTCATGCTGTGAAGAATAAATGCATTGTGTTAGAAAAGTTCAAAAAAAAAGATTCCACAATAAGATAAATGGGCACATTTCAGACTGTGCTAATAAGACGTGATGCTCACTGCGGCACATCATCATCATCATTCTTCTCTTCCTCCCAATCATCACGCAGCGACACTAATAGCAGCAATTTCCCTTCATTTCATAAGAATGACATAACGCACAACACCCAAATTACCATGATAATATCTTAAAGACAGAACTGCAGTCAAAACAAACATGTCTGTGAGGTTTTCCTCTCGCCAGAGACAAAAAGGATACAGCTTTTCACTGAGGACAGTATCAAAGATTTACAGAAACATAAAAAACTGATTAACTTTGACTGTATTTCATTTGGCAAGATGAGGTCTGCCTGTGAATGGGCATCAAGGAGTTGTCTTGTCTTCATGACATTTCAGATTACATTCATGGTTCTTTGGTTTTCAGCTTTGAGACAGTTCTTGATCTTCACAACATTGATTAAATGCTCTTGAATTGAATTAACGTTTTTTTTTATTGCAGTCGTAATTGCATTTCCCTTCAGAGTAATGAGATCTTTAGCCGTTATATTCACGATGGCCTTGGACCGTTCAGTCATCACTGTGGACACCAACAAGTGTTTCACAAAGCTCGAGGCCATGAAACCAAGAAGTGAATCTGTGATGCGATCGGTTCAAATCGGGGAAGCTCGTTTGGCATTTCGTTTGAATCAAAATTGGTTTTATTTTGTGAACACAGGCTGTAGGTTCTGTATTTATCGCCCACTCAGGTAAGTCACAAAACCAGCACAAACCAGTTAGAAATGAGGCACCAACCTGTTCCATTCCAATCATACACACTGTTTCTCAGTCTACGTCTGCTGTTACTGTAATAGTTCTCCTATCCTGTCAGTTATGAAGTTTAAATACTCCATTAACGCCTTATCCCTTCAAAAAGAAAAAGCCCGCAGGTCCAGTGTGATCTCTGTTTTGGGAAACAGCTTATTAAAACGAACGTGGGGGCGGTTGCATTCTAGATTGCGTAATAACAAATTTTCCTCAGTAGTGCATGGCTACAGATCCTTGGCAACATGTGCTGGAAGCAGACTCAGCTCCTTAACTACATCCACAACACAAAATTACCAAAGCCTTCCTCCTGCAGTGGCCATCATCAGAGGCTACCAGAAATGACACGAGTCAGTGACGAGTCAGATTAAGAAGAAAAGACCAGCACGTTAAGCTGGCCTTTAAAAGTTGCACAATATATATTTACTCTTATTATTCCCGTGGAGGAAATTCGGACCAAAAGAGACCTTGGTAATACACAAAGACCACTATACCTGTTACAGTAAGAGCCTCAGAGATATCCTACCCACTCTCTTGGCACAATATGGCACTTATCCTTAACTGGCTGCTTCTAAGGAGACACTCATAACAGCCCATTGTCCCTCTACTATAAGCAGTTTTTTGATACATCCCATAAATCTGCCATACCGAGGTGAGGGGGGGGAGATCACAGAGGGTCAGATCAAAAGTTTTCTGTAAAAGAGATTCACGCAATTTGCTCTTCAAAGTGAGATTTCATCAAATCTCGAAGGCAACAGAGACCTCGTTGTGAGTATTTTTAGACAGAGGCATGTTTTGTTTTCTATTGCACCCTTTGCTGGTTGCGCGTTTTCCAGCTAATGCCAAATATAGCGAGCTGAAACTGACATGGCCGTTTGTATGGTGAGCGACAAAAGCAGGAGCTGTAGGGCAGATGGTGACGTAGCCTACCTGAACACTTAGCTACACTTGACCCTTTCACATTGGGACATACACACGTCTCTGAACGGCCGATCCAAACCACTGCAGACAGACTGCGCCGGTGTTTTTGTGTTAAATACGTAGTACGGGGGAAGGAAAATAAATGTAAAGTAAAAGTCATAATGCCAGATCAGACAGGCTTTGGGAATGCACTGCGCCTAGATTCACACTCCTCAACTGTTGTACTAATCGGGTCTTAAAAGCCTACACTCCATGTTGTACCAGAATCTGAAGAATGTAGGCCAATTCAAAAGCCACTCTTTTAAAACAACACGCTCAAGAGTTCAATCCAGACGATACCTAAATCACCAAAAGTCAATCATGTATACGTTCACTTCCATTTCACATTGCTGTTAACAGCTCATGTTTTTGAATAAATTACATCACAAGGAATTTCTATAATAAGCACACTCGCTATGTTCAGCACAGGTATCCTATCCTCTCGCTATATTAGTGAACATACACTATGTCCACTGCAGAGGATTTACTACAAAGCAATACGCAATGGTTGAGTTGGGATTTTATTCAAATTCAACACTGGTTTCAGTATAAAAATCAACTTGTAGAGACAGTGAGTTTGTAGATAAAATGCTTTACGGTGAACATTTCATTAGCTTATTTTTTTGTCAACATTAGTTATTGTGGGGTGCTGAAACAGCTGTTAGAACGGGTCTTGGCTTTGCCTTCAAGGACAATCTGACATCCCGAGCTACATTTTTGTAAAATTCAAACCAAGAAGTCAACCAACCCTGAAGGCTGCTGATATTTCAGACAATAAGCAATCATGTTGTGAACTGATAATGTCCATTTGTTCGGTTGTTTTAAAAAAATTACAGTTCAGCATCTCAGAACATCCTTAAAGCTGCACATATCAATATGATTACACACATGATGAATCAAATGACAAAGTGGAATACGCATACTGAGAGTATCATCCGACTCATCAGTCCTGCAGAGCGTTTTGGCATCTTTGTGTTCAATATTTTGGATTTCCACTGTAAGCGATTGTGTTTCAGCAGGTGAGTTTGCTTCCTGCCCTACACCAAACAGCAGACTCGCTGGTGAACATAGTGGAGCATTTAGCAGATAAAAGCCAGAGGTTTCCCTCAGGAGCTGGTCAAAGACCAAAATAGATTTGAAAGGACATTGAATATTGATGAACAATCGCCAGGTGGCAAGAAACCCAACACCAAATAAATGCTAATGTCTGAATAGGAAACTGTTTGCTGACAGGTTTGCCACGAAAACTTTATGTGGGGGGGGGTAATAATATGTCCATGTTGTCTTCAGCTAGTTCCACTGGTACCAAGTGGCAAAACACATGACCATGTGACTGTGGCAAACAGTAAAGATGGGGACATTTTAACTGTGATGGATCACCTGCTGTACGTCCAGAAAGTTTCAAGTCTCTGCAAAACTAACGGGCTAAAACATGCACAGCAGCTTGTGGTCTTTTAACTTGAGAGTCAAGAGTACAATAAAGGGAAAAGTTACCACTCAACGGGTTTCTACAACAGAAGTTCTCGCCTTCTTTCTTAAACTGCTGCCAAATGGGGTTGCATTAGTTCATATGAAAACTCAGACAGACTCAGACTGATGTGATTTCAAAAAGAACAGCGTGTACATAAAAACCACATACTATACTTTTTAAATGAACAGCATGGGAAAATGTGCTTTAGTGCGTTTTGTGTCATAATTACATGCCATACGAGAAAAAAATCTACTAGTACGGTGAAACGCAGACAAACTTTGATTCGAGGTAATTAGTTCTGATAAAGTGAGCGGCTGGCAGAAGAAGCCCTGCTGAGTTCAAAGGGGTGTCCCTCATCAGGAAACATTAAGTGTTCTTACCAACATGATGCCATTTAATCCCAACACTTGTTGCAGCATTAACGCCAAGGGTTACCAGGAAAACACACACTTTTTCGAGACATTTGCTATGATACGCTCCACACAAACACCCAGAAAGAATAAAAGCATTTGAAGCAAACCACAAAACTCCTGTCAGTATTTCAACAAGGCCAACAGAGAGGGAGAGAAAAAAAAAAAGTTTCACTTCAAGACAAAGTGCGGCGCAAAGAGACCGTGAAGGCTGCTGAATCTGAATTAAGCATAGATTGGCCTATATTGCAGCAATCGGGGAACTAGTTCAAGACGTGCCAGGCCTCATGTAGGCTCTTTTACACTGGGGAACTTACTCTCTAACAGTGAAGCACATGTACCATGGGCTACGACACACCAGCAGAACGCGAGAGAACACAACACAGAGTGGACTGACATTTTGGTCATTAACAGCAAGATATTCATCTGCAGGTTTTTCAGATGAGGCAGGAGTTTTTTTTAATACAAATTGTTAGCTTTAATGAACACGTAACGTAAGACTGTGAGAGCCCGAGAGTCTATGTCTGTGTGTGTGTTGTTAGCAGGGCAGGGAGGGAGCCGGGGAGGTACGTTTTCCTTGCCTCTGCTGGGTCCCAGTCCCCCCTCTGGACTCCCGTATTCAAGTTAGGCGACAGGCCTGCCTTCCCCAGGGCCAGAAAGCACAACGCGGTGGAGCAGAATACCTGTGCATAACCTGAAGTGAGCTCTCCAAACATCCATACAGTAGATCCCTTCCTCCTCTCACAGGGCTGGTTACGCTGCATGTGAGCGAGTGAACAACTTTCAGGAATATCACACATAACACGAAGCCAGAGGGGTAGCTAAATTCCTGTTTCTGACTCAACTACTTGGTTTGGTCCCAAATGGCACACACTGACCCACTCATTAACCGGTAAACCTGCAGCTTGACAAGCAGCCCCTGGATGACAGTAATTGTTGCAATCGCAGAGAGAGAGAGAGAGCAATTAATGACGGGGTCACCAGAGGGGTGTCTGCCTGAATTAAAGAGCTCCTGCATGAGACTGACTGTAACCCCTAACCTAAGGAGCCTCGAGAAAAAAAAAAAAATATATATATATATATATATATACATATATATATATTTAAAGCACTCTTTTTGGCATTCTTTCTACTGAACGGGTTTCTTTTATAATTTACAATAGTTCTAAGTAGATTGTAGGTAATGAACGGAAAAGCATCTTCTTCAAATCAACATCCACAAAGACAAACCACCCTGTCAGAAAGTTTCTACCCAGCGCTGCGGCACAGTCTCTTACATGAGCGCGTTCGTGGCTTTTTGGTTTTTGTAACAGACTATGCAGCTCTGCAAGCGGCATCAAATTAATTAACAATGACTTACAATACAAAGCACTTTGAACTGAGTGTGCGCTGCGAACAGAGCCAGATTGACGGGAAACTTTGACCCCGCAGCCCTCCCTGCAGCCGCTTGCTTATGACTTCCATGAGAGGCTGAAGGCGAATTCCCTCTGGCACAGGGCCAGACGCACAAACAGTCAGCTACTACGCGCCAGAGCCGGACCTATACGACGAGCTACGTGGGCAGCATGATGTGATTTTGGTTTTTACTGGGAGGGAACAGACTAAATTCACAAAATACCACTAACTTCAGTGAATAGATGCAAATGGGTGATCTGCTCAGACACTGCTACCAACATTTTGAGCAGCGTTACACCCTGTATAGGGTTTATATGAACTAAATGCAGATTACTAATTCAGGCTATCATTCAACAAGTGTCAGGCGAATATTAGAGCGAGATCACTTGGACAAAGCTGACAAGATGAAAAGTTTTGATATTACAACATAAAAATAGACTGAATATCTGCTGACATAAACAAATGTTACAGATGAGCACTGATTGCATTACACACAGCAGATTCCCACATTTCTGCCTGTGAAGGACTTCAAGCGTGCAGAAAGCTGGATGACTGACTACATCAACTCTAACTTAGACGTCTAGCACGTGTCTAAATTAGTGTTGAAGTAATTTAGTAGCTGAAGTAAATATCGATGCCAGCTTGCAAGACAGGATGAGACCTGATGCACCAGATGATGCGCAGTAGGAGCACGAACACACGTTCCAAACCAAACCAACTTAGATGCAAACTGAGGAGTGTTAAAAAGCTGATTCTGTGACTGAAGTTTAGTACACAGCTGTGTGGCAGTGTTAAGCTTTACCACACGTTATATGACGGTCTGATAATACTATTCCACACTACAATCTGTTTAACGGGTCATTTAGTGTGAGCTCAGCAGTGTTCATTTGCTCATGTTCATCAACAGAAGCATGTGTTAAACTTTGATACTGATATCAAATCACAGTATACCCCAGTTTAAAAATGATACCTGGACCAGAGGAGGTGTTCTCTGCTGATTCTGCATCAGCCTCCAACTCACTCAAAGCTTTTTGCGAGAGCAACAGATGCAGCGAACGGGCCACTGACTTTCATAGGATGTTGCTTTCAGTTGCTGGATGTTCGCCCATACTTCTAAAATTATTACTTCTAAAAATATATTCTTATCTGTCACGCCCTCTTTGGTCCTCACACACAGATTCACGGGGTCAAGAACGGATCTTAATACTTAAAAGAGAGCATCTCTGCCACCGGATGTTTACAGTCCACTTGGGCAAGTGTAACAAGCGAGGTGACGGATACTGCGAGGGTCCTATTTGTTTAATATGCGATTGTAATAATGCAGCAGAACATGGCACGCGGTGCTGCACTGCAACACTCTTGTTCTGGTGAGCTGAGAAACGACCAACAAGGCCGAGGGAACTGATGCTCTTGGCTGCTAGTGCGTGTCTGTGAATAGTCAACTGTGATGAAAACAAACAAACCCCCACTCCCCTCCACTAGTATATTAGTATATTATGCAATGCTAATTTGGCATGGAGCTAATTTCTGGTAATGGAGCTTAATGATTAGTTTTGTTTTTCCTCCCAATTAATCCTCTTAAAGTAAAGTGAATATTCTAATGAGCACGCAATGCATCAGTCGTGCTTCTTGCACACTGGGGACGAATGGTCGAGTTGCTGAACGGGTGTGTCCATGTATCACCGGGTCCCACCTACAGATGTGGATTTTGGGCAGAACAGACTAGTAACCAAATCTACAACCACTGCCAGGAATAACTTAGTCAGAGGCAAAAACACAGAGAGAGGGGGGGATAGCTATGCAAAACATCAGGTGGGTGAGGTAAACATCTTTCTCAAACGCCATGCGCATACACACACACAGCACACACAACGCATGGGGGGCTCGAGGGTGTTAGAGGCTGTTATTCATTATCCACACGACTGCATTCCAGGGCTGGACAAAGGGAGTTATCGCCACCATCATTCAGAGGCAAGCACAAGAGAGGTAGAGAGGGATTTAAGCAGGTTCTCAAACAAGATGCCCCCACCTGATAACCTTAGCACTGCTGTTGCACCATTCCCACATGTCCTAATGCATTCACAAATCAGACAGAGGGGGAGAGAGAGAGGGTGAGGGTGGGGGGGGGGTGTAAAAAAGATTGAATGAGAGGGCAAGGTAAGGGGAGGAGAGCGAGAAAAAGAGCAGGGAAAGAAGGAGAGAGAGAGAAACCGTGTGAACATTAACAGTGAATGGAAGCGATGGAGAAAGATAAGGACACCTCCTCCTCCTCCTTACAGGAAGTGACCGGTGAGGCTGTGGCAAGTGCACCTCACTACTGAAGCAGGTGCTTCGCTGCTTTTGATAAGAAATGCAGCTACAGCCCCATCCTCCTCCTCCTCCTCCTCCTCCTCCTCCTCCTCTTCCTCTTCCTCCACCTTTACTTTTTTTTCCATCACTATCTGGAGATTCCTAGAAATCTTTGAGATGACAAGAATTCTCCTCACGCTTTTATTCCTGAAAATCAGGTTTGAGACATTTAGGATTCTCACACACACACACACACACACACACACACACACACACACACCTCGGCCCTCTGATGAGCAGAGCAGCACAGGTTGTCAGTGCTGTGGCTTCTTGTATCACCTTAAATATACCATTACATGAGCCACCTGTCTGCCCTTCCTCACCCATTAGGGGAGGGGGAGGAGGAGTGGACAGGTCAGGCAGATGGCCCACCTGCTTGTGCAACGGTCTTTATCACTCGAGGGTCAAGAGAAATCACGCTGGCACCTTTTATTTAGGGGCATTTTCATGTGGCAGCTGAATAAGGAGTTAATAATAAAGTGAATGCATGAAATGTACTCGATCTGTCTGCCTCACCTTTTTTAAACTCCTCCAGCATCGCATCCAGCTTGGTGTCATTGAACACAAAATGTAAGGGGTGGCTGTAAAACTTTGTGATGGTTTTGAGCGGGGTGCAATCATCCGGGTCCACAAAGGCCAGGTCCTTGACAAAGAGCAGATCCACTATGTTGGACCTCTCGCCCTCGTAGACCGGGATGCGCGTGTAGCCGCTCTTCATGATCTCGGACATGGTGTTAAAGTCGAGGGTGGCATCCCCGGGGATCATGAAGCAATCTCTGAGCGGCGTCATCACGTCCTCCACGGTCTTAGTCCTGAGCTCCAGCGCGCCCTGGATGATGTTCAGCTCCTCCTTCACCAGGTCGTTGTAGGGGTCCGTGACGCGCAGCATCTCCAGCAGCTTCTCCCGGTTGTACACGGTTCCTATCTCCTGTCCCAGGAGGTAGTCCAGCAGCTTGCTCACCGGGTAGGAGGCGGGGAAGGTGAGCAGCATGAAGAACTTGGTGAGGAATATGGTGTTGGCGCCGACAGCGAGGCCGTGTCTGGAGCAGATGGCCTGGGGCACGATTTCTCCAAAAATGACTATTCCAATGGTGGACATGACCACCGCAATCAACCCCGAACCGGCGATATCATCCAGCAGGATGGTCAGCGTGGTGTTCACCAGCACGTTCCCGAGCAGAAGCGAGCAAAGCAAGTAATTCCCTTGGCTCCTGACCGGCTCGATTTTTTTGGCGTAATTCTTCTCCCTTTCCGTGCCGCAGTTCTGGACGATCTGGAGCTCCATGGGGTCCAGAGCCATGAGTCCCAGGTTCAAGCCGCTGAACATACCCGACAGGCAGAGCAACATGGAGATGAAGATGACCTGGAGCCAGAAGGGCAGCAGAAACTTTTTCTCCTCCACCACGATCACTTTGGTGTCATCCCCGTCGTGGTAGATCCAGGTGTTCTCCGTCCACGGGTCGTGCATCCCGGCCACGGCCGGTGTGGCGGTGGCGATGCAAAGGTAATACGCTTTACTCCTCTCCGTCTTTCGCAGAGGTTTGACCTCGATTTCGACTATTCCGGACGTCTTTCGACTCAGGATGATGTTGGGCAAAATAATTATATCCGAAGTCCTAATGCCGCAGGGATGCAAGCCGGACGAGTCCTCCTGGCTCTGGTTGTCCCCCGAGGAGCTGTCAAGGCTCCCTACCGTCCGGCTGCGCTCATGTTCCGTGAAAGCAATCTTGGACCAGGTTTCGTTGTTGATGTTCTGCCCGTACACCCTTAATTTCACCCGAGACCGCTCACTCACCCGCAGGTAGCCCCTATCCATGAAGGAAATGTCGTCCGTGTCCTCCAGTCGGAGCCCTATGATGACGGTCTCCTCGGACCCTTCCTTGCCACTTGTCGGGGTGACACAACAGCCAGTGACAGTTAAGAAAATCATCGCCAAAGCTCGGACCCGGTTAAGTGACGCCATTTTTGCAGCGGTGGGTGCTTGGGATAACGGCTCTGCCATATTGATAACCATTGGCAACCAACCTCCTGAATGAAAAGGGCTTTTAAAAATCAGAGCCAGTCGGAGTCCGCCTTCATCTCCGCCGAGGGTTGCCGTGACTTGTGCATCGGGACCTGCTCGTTCCCACTACGTGTCCGACACTGATGACTCGCGAGCGCAGGCTTATGGGCCAACTCGTGCCTCCCCTGATGTCCCCGAGACAGGCGACGGCGGCGACCAATCAGGAGCGGCCGCTGGCCGGGGGGCGGGGCGTCCGCTGCCTCCTTGGCGAATCAAAATCCAAAACAAGTGCACCTCATGTTAAGAGACGGACAGGACTCTACTCGTGACTTTTTTAACATGTATCCCGCTACAGGAGATAACCAGTGTTCAGGATCACAGTGCATTTGATAAAAAAAAATGGCACATCAGTTACCTAAGAAACACGGATACCTGCACAGTATAATGCACTGCAGTAGAGTTTAAATAAATACTGCTTTTTAATGTTACATGTATATTGAGACTGCCAGAGGTTTTGAGCCAACTGCACGCTCAACTTTGAGGTGTTTAGTTTTACATTAATAATGTAATAATGTAGTGGGTGTGGCGCACAGCTGTCAGTCCTAAACTTTTTGACAAGTGATCCCTGAAAATGAAGCACCATCATTTAGGGCTGTTAAGGGGCCTTCATTTGGATGTGAGTTAACAGGCTGTACAACCAAAGACACAATTTTGCTCTGTATTTCATGAGAAAAGTGGTAAAAACACACTATTTTTCTTTCTCCTCCTTCTGATCCCTACAGTGTATAGTTTCAGAGAGGGTGTCAGTTCATCAGTGACCAGTGCTTAAGGCCCATTTCATATCAACTATGAAGCATTCGTTCTTCTGCAGGCTTGTTCTTGGCTTGTAATCACAGCATGAAATACTGGTGTAAAGAAGTCAAAATGTGATATGTGTAAAAATGAAAAAAAACCTTTAATTGATTGACAATATTTATTGTCCTATAAAATTAATAGCATGATTAGCATTATCATTACCTTAACATGCTGATATTGGTTAAAACATTGCTGTGAAGCTCACACTAGTCCAAAACCTGTCAATATACTGCCCAAATCAAATATTATTCGAAGGAATACAGCAGAAGCAGCGTCACCTGGTGAGGCAAAGGTGGAAAAGTCCTGACGAAGGTGTGAATGACAGTGATCAGATGTCTAAGAGAAATGGAAAAAATGAGCCTCCAAAGTATTTCATTTGTGTCCGATTCTGTTTGAGATTATGAGCTAAGTTCTGAATTTTTAGGTACATGGATCATACCTTGATCCAAAGTCATTTTATCAGTGCAAAATTCTGATTTGAATAAATGAAATTCACAGACACGGTTCATACAAAATCCAATCACTTCCAAACCTTTTCAAGGTGCTTAAACCAAAAATTTCTCAGCTCTTAAAGCCATCATAAGTTTACAGAATTCCTTTATGATCTTTATACTCACTCTCCAGCTGCTCATATTAACTTTGATTGTCTGTTCTGGACTATCAGGACTATTCAATGCTTGGTGATATCAAGAGTAAGGAATCAACAGAGTGCTTATCTAGCTATGAACTAGCTACGAATGACGAGTGAACGCAAGGAAGAAACTTTTCAGATTACTGGTTTGCATGAGTGGTTGTGTAGGTGATACACCAGATTATGTTGTAAACTGAGCATATTTCAATGAATACATGGAGGAGATTAACAGGGAAAAGTGTACAGAAAGTCCAAAAACATAACACGCTCATGTGTAATTAAGGATTAATTTCAACTGCTGAAATCTCATTTGAAAGTGTAAATAAGACACAGAATAGTGACACTGCGGTACATTTACAATGCACACACAGTATGATGCTGGGAGTGTATGTTTCCCTGCTCTTCCCACCATCATTTGCAGCAGGTAACAGACTGTGTGCTGCAGCACCCCCCTGTGGCTGAACCCGGACTCTGTTTCTGCGGCAGCTCAAAGGGATCCACAACTTCTGCCTGTGTCAACAGTTCAAAAAGGAAGAAACCATTAGGAGTGTGCAACATACGTTAAGTCTCCATTTAAGAATGACATCATAGCTGGGGTTTCATCCAAGGCAATTGTAGGGGGTTGTAAAAACGTTTGAAAAGTGAATTCTGACTTTTTAAAATCATTATCTAATATTAAACAGCAATTATTAGGCTCAATATTCTTTATAACAGGGGGATAAAACGTTGTTGTGCGCTGAGCCTTTAAACGCATGTCTACTCGTGATTTATGGCCCATTTGTCTCGTTTATCAGATAATGGTTATTTCCTAAATCAGCATGTCAAAGCAGCTGTGCTTGCAAGAACAGGACCAAAGGCTTTTTATTACTATTATCACCAACTAGCCGTGTTGATTAGAGAAAAATATGATTTCTCTTCAGAGGAGGCCGTCCAAAGGTTAAACCAGGTGACACATTTTGATAAATCACCCAGATTTTCAATTTTCAATTCCATTTGCTGCATTAAAACAACTGAAATCCCTCATGAGTATCAGAATAAGATGTCATTGGTGATTAAAGGATTATGGTAGTAATTGAAAGATGTATAGTGGTGTTTGTAGAAGAGTGTGTGTGTGTGTGTGTGTGTGTGTGTGTGCACAGAATGACCATGAGAGCTGATAAGATGGCAGTCCATTAGCTGAGAAGAGAACATTCCTTCCTGTTCAAGGTTCCCCAGCATGACTCCACAGTCTGGTTATGACTCCAAGACAGCTGCTTGACCTTGTGTGTGTGGATGTGTGCGTATGTATGTTTGAGTGGGTATGCGAGTGGGTGTGTGTAAGAACTTGCAGCATGCGTCCTGGTGCACACATGCGTGTGTGACCATGTGCACAGTTAAGACAGCGGGGCTCTCTGGGTGTGTCACACACTTGAAGCCGATACTGCAGGCACACTGACCTCTAGTGCTCAAATACACATCAGACACACACATTTCCACATCCAGGAATGTAGCTGTGACACTGACCTTAGGTTTGACTCCACAGGGCTCAGAGGGGCCTCCCGGTGGCTGGAAAGTGAAGTCCTCCTTAAATCTGGAATGGGTCAGGATGGAGGCCAACTCTCCATCAACCTCCACCACTTCATTGGCCTGTGAACACCCACATCTCACATCATTTGCAAACCGTGAACAGAAGTCATCGAACTGTTCTCAAACCGTACATTGCTCATACCTTGAATGTGTACTGATGGTCAAACTCAAAGCTGTCCTCTACTCCTGTAATGTCCCCGTTATATATGACCTGACAGGGCCTGGTGTTGCCTTTAGGGACCTTGAACAGGCGGTATGTGGCAGACACAAATTTGAAGTCACCTGCCTTGCCAGAAACAGGTACAAGAATCAATAAATACACAAAGGTCAACCTGGCACACAGTAATTTATAATGTCTTGTGTGGTATATTCATTGAACTAGCCCAGAATAATTGGCTGCTGGCAATAACAGTTTAGTAGAACCCAACTGAGCACATGTTAAACATTAACCAGAGCTGTGCAGCACAAATTAAATCCAACTGTAGCTTTGTAAATCTAAATTAAGAAAATATACTTGTCTCAACCAAGGCAACCGTTACTAATTAAGTATTAAGATACCAACAGTTTTAGCATTTACATCACTCACACTGAGAAAACAAAATTAAGTTAACTAGAAAATAGTAATAATATTTTTTCATTTAGTACCTTCCGACAATTCAGCAAACAATTGAAATATTGTAGCTGGGAACAGTCACAGCTAATGTAATTTTTGAAATTGGTAAATGTAGACACAAGATTAATATCTAAAACCAAATAATTTGTTCTTTGGCATACATCTCATGTCTTTGTCTGCTGAATAGAATTCAGTCTGTAGAACAATATCTTGGCAGCAGGTGTCCACTATCAACATTACAACAAAGAGTGTTTTTATACAATGAGCATGAAATTCTTCGGAGAAAACCCGTGTGCCAGTAGATGTTTGGTGAAGACATTGCTGTCAAGAATGTTAATGGATCCACAGGAGTAAAGGAGAGAGTAGATATGTAGTAAAAGCCTGTGGGTTAACACCAGCACAAACGTTAAAGGCCCTTTACACCCATGGGTCCATCCACACAGGTGATTTCACTTGAGACTTTTTAGACTTCTGTGTGGGTGTGTGCAAACTGGGTTTGACTGACACCTCCCTCGCCCTCCTATAGGTTTTACTGCACCTGTCTGGTGACCTCACATAACTCAGAATTAATTTCATCCAGTGAGAAAATTAATGCTCGCTACTGCAACCCACCCTGAGCTATAGTTCAGAAACAAGCAAACAAGACAAATAAAGAAAAAAAATAGAGTCGGACCCAGAACATCCTGCAGCTCTTTGTTGTCGACAGTGACGACGCTAGCCGCGACCAGCCGTGGTGAGCTGAAGCCCACCTCTTCAGCCAAACGCAGCAGATCCTTCCACCACAGCGCTCCACCAAGGCACTCGCCTGCCAAGATAAATCACACTGATATTCTGGCACATGTGGGTGAGCTTTTATGGCAGCGGGATATTAAGCTGACCCACCCCAAAGGACTTTGTGGTTTTTAATTTCCTCTGTGATTCTTCCACTGCTGTAGATGTCACTGAAGTACAGCTCGCCTCCATCCTAAAGACATGAAGACAAACAGTGTGTGCAGTGACTATCAATGGAAGCTACAGAGACAAATAGGTTTAATGATTCATGATTAAAAATGGTTTTGCCTTCAGGCCGACCATTCACATCCCATTTTCAGGGACTTGATTGGAAAGTCAAAAGCTGTGCACCTTGAGCACGCTGTAGGCTTCAGCCAGGACTCGCTTCTTGTCTGGAGAGAGATTCACCACACAGTTGGAACTGCGTCAGAAAATCAACATTTCAGGACAATTTCTCTAGAATTACACGGCATTAACATACAGAACAAACAGGGAGAAAGCCAGACAAGAAAGACTTCTTACATAATGATATCAAATGAGCTCTTTTCCAGACCGGCCTCTGTTAAGGCCTCAATGTAGCCCCGGACAAAACTGACATTGGGCTTCTTGTAGCCAAACTCTTTCATGTGGTAGTCCAGATTTGTCCTGGCCACTTCCAGCTAGAAGAGAACACAGACTTGTATGAAATCCCTCCACTGGGTCACCTTTCTGTATGCATCACTGACAGCTCTCTGTAGCCGTACTGTGACGCTGATGTACGTTACCTGGTCCTCCGTCATGTCAATGCCAGTGACGTGGCCCTTCTCGCCCACCAGTTGACTCAGCACGTAGCAGTCCCTCCCACTTCCACTGCCCAGGTCCAGGATCCTGCAGCCCCCCAGGCTCTCTGGCACCACCAGGCCGCAGCCGTAGTACCTGAGGGAGAGGGACGGCCCTCTGTGAGTATCTGTTTGTTCTGCTGCAGTGTAAACACATCTGAAGCGACAGGCAGGGAGTGGGACCAACAGCCCAGAGACCTGGCAGTGACATCTGGGTGCACTTTCTTCAGAGCCTGGCGGATGAAGGCCGGGATGGGCCTGGCTAGAGGCACACAGGCATTGCTCTTCAGGTCTGAGGAGTTCTTCAGCACCTTCCCATAGTAGTCCTGTTTGAGAGGAGAAAGGCTGGCTATAGATGGTCCTGAGCTGGCAGCAGGCTGTTATCAGTCAGTGCCTGGCAGGTAGAGCAAAAGTAACCATTGACTAATAATAAAAGGTCACTTCAAAGCTGTACTTTGGTCGGTGACTTCACCTCTGGGGACAGGAGGAAGAGCAGTGCTGGACTACACAATTATGTTTTAAATAAAGAGATGTTTTGCTAATCGCAGCACTTGGGCTGAGCTAGCGGCCAGTCTGACATGTACAAGAAGGTGATATATTACCTTGACATCCACATGGATGCTGCTGTCAGCGAAGCCTTTTGCACACGCACTGAAAAAAGAGGGTTTTATGCGTCAACGTCATAAAGTATGTTGCTACAGCTAATGTTAGCTAACTAAGTGCTAACATCAGCAGGCTGGCAGCAACAAATGCACAGTTATATTACACAAGTTTACTTGTAACTTTATAAGTTACAAATGGCTAATTATCAATGACAGACGACACTATAAAACAACTACTAACCCTTTATGTGTCTCAAATCTGACACACGCTACTTATTAAACTGTAAAAAGCAAACACAAAAACATAAAACATAAAAATAAGACGTGTTTTTAGTTTGTTCTTACCTTTTTTCTTCAGTCATTGTGTCCAGTGTTAGCAGAGATTACAGAGCGAGCTGTCTGCAGTGTAAACACAGCACACCAGTGAGCAGCAGCAGCAGCAGCACGTCCCTCACTCACTCACTCACTCACTGCCTCTTCTAAGAGTGACATGCTAACTTTAAGATGCACACCGCCACCTACTGTACCGGAGTGTCTATAACAGGATCTACTTTACACGACTCTATGATAATAATAATACTATTGTATGCTCTTATTTTACCAAGTTACCGACAGTTACCTTCCCCGATTTCACTCCTTGTTTTTTATTATTATTTATTAGTAGTATTATTTGAAGTCCATGGTTTGTGATTAAACCTTGATCCACATAGAATTTCTCTTCTACTTCTTCCTCGAACTCTCTGTGCTTTTTATTTTGTTTTTGCTGTTATTTTTTTTTTGTCAAAATTAAAAAAAGATTCTTTTTGATTAATGCTCTACCCTCTCATTTTCTCAATGCTATGCCAATTATGTGCCTCATACTTTGTGATCTTTCAGCTATCCTGTCTGCAAATGTATTTCCTCTTTAATCCCACATCTGCAGGTATCCAACTATATTGTGCAACTATACCCAGTGTCTGAATTCTGACTACATATAGAATAATTGAAAACATAAGATTGTCCCTGATTGAATTGATAGTCTGCTAACTTAAAAGTACAGTTACAGAGTCTATGCACTGCAGCACCGTGTCATTGTCTCAGCTGTATTTTGAGCCTCTAACAAAAACTGGATCCTGATACATCAAATAAAGTATATGTGTTATGTTATATTTGCATTAAGTCTTGACAAGTGCAGGTGTAATGGTCCACTCAAAAAAGAAACTCCACTCAGTGTTGACAACAAAAGGAGACTGCTTGAATTTCATAAGGGCATGTTTATTGAACATACATCCATCTCAGTTGTTGTAATAAATGGCTTATGATCAGAACATTCAAAGGATATGTGCAAAACTTACACACACTGGTGAGGAAAGAAAACATGTCTTTGGCGAGATGCCCCTGATCTTGTTAACAAGTTATGTACGGTATTGTTAGTCAAACGTACCCTTCACAGAATTTCAGGATAAGTCTCAAAAGAAGTTCAATCTTCTCTTAACAGAAAAAAAAAATAATACCCATAATGATAAAGATAACAATAAAGCTAATGATTTCATAAAAATTATGAAAGCAACTATTTGGTTGACATACATGTTACAGAATATAATACACAATTTGCAAATATAAAGTGGTTCTGATTTTTTTTTATTTTGAGTTACTTTTTTTTAAAGGATTCACCTGCTATGAAAAGTAGCTCATCTTGGTACTACATGTATCACGATTACACCATCACACGCTCTAGCTCACCAAAAGCACTAACATTTAAAGCACTTTAGAGTGTGTTCAGGCATCGATGGGTAAAAGTCAGTCATCTTACTGTTAACACAGGAAGTTCACGCTGCAAACTAACTTGTGCTTGAAAGTTTGGGAGACTTCTTCCGTTAAGATTGTTTTAGGGAAATCTGAGAGACAGATGGCTGAAACATTTGTGCTTTGCAGATGTTATAATGTGTGCGTTGTTAAGGGTTTGAAACAATGGCGTTTTTATTCCATTCATTTCAGAATGGGCAAACAAAAACTCAATTTCTAGTATTAGATCAATGAACATCTACTGTAATACAGTTCCTGTATGATTTGAATGAAATGGTCAATTTAAAACATTCAAGCTCTTAAAGGCATTTTGGGTCCTCTAGAAAAGATACAATCATGGAACGAATACCGTTTACTACTTACTGCTCAGAGTTCTTTTCTACGTGTTTGTTTTCTATCTGCGGTGCAGCTTTACACATATTGCTTGTTAACTTGTTTGTCCATCAAAAAAATACACACATGCTTCTTTATGATAGATATTAAGAATAACCAACGATCAAACTGTTATTTTATTACCTTATTTGATTCTGTTTGGGTTTATTTTTTTCATATAAACTACAAGCCAACTGTTCTAAAATTGCACTGTTGGGTTAAATACTTATTACAAATAATGTATGTGCAAACTTCAATTGTTTGCTCCCCAACCGTAGTCACTGTGGCATTAATTACCTTCATATAAAACTAAAAGTAAGTTGATTAAAAATTCTTTTAAGGTTTTAAAAGAAAATATGAACATTTCCTCTCTCAGACTGAGTTCAAATGCAGAAGGTTGCCAGGGTCATCCATTAGTAAAAACTTAATGGATCCTTCAGGATGCTGATAGAAATGATTAATTAGTGAATACCCCGACAAAGGCATGGTTAAATTGTGCTAATATGAAAATCCAATACAAAGAGTAGAAATGTTTTCCTACTGTATAGCTGGTGAGGGTGGTAATGAAGTGACTGACACAAAAGTTGAGGTCTGATGTTGATGCAGGTACCAAAACTTGGTCCCTGCTTTCTCATGGTTTCTCAGTTTCACTTAAGATTATGATGGTTCATTAAAATTATGCATGTCTTTTTTCGTAGGCACAAGTTATAAACATTCATTACATTAATTTGTTTACATGATTGCGTACAAAGTGAACAACCCGCAGAGGTCCATTTTTGGTGTTGCGACAAAACCCTAAGAGACTAAATCATGTGCTGCAATTTAGGACTGAATTAATGACAGTAAGCATTTGTTTTGATTTTCAGCTAAATGCTTCATTTATAAAGATAAATACATTTTGTGCAAAATAGGAACTGCTCACATGAAGCTTTGTTAATGCACTTATACCTCTCTATCACAGGGTATCTAGCAGGGCAGATAGAGAGCAACATAAACAGACGTGAGGCAGAGCGGTTTTTAATCGCTAGAAAAGCACTTTAGAAGCATGAGTCTAACGGGACGTCCCACACAGTCTTGTTCTAGTGTCCCTGTACAGTATCAGTTTGCATAAGCACACACTGTGGTAAATCCACATTGCACTCATCCAAAATGTTCCTGCCCCCACCCCCCACCCCCCACTTCCCAACTATGTAGTTTCCTGCCTGCAGAGAACGGCTTTGCAGAATTGTTGCAAGCACCTGGTGAGGAGAGCTGCATTCATCCTGGGAGGTGATTGTCATCAGTGACATCACAGCTTCACCTATCAAGTCTCGGACTGTGTATCAGTAGCTTCCATTGCATGAAGGACAACTGAAGGGCTGTGTGTGTGTGTGTGTGTGTGTGTGTGTGTATGTGTGTGTGCGTGCGCAGTGTGAGAAGTCTCAATTGCCACAGGTTGTTAAAGGGCTTGTGTTGCCCAAACATAACCCCAAATACACAGGTTAAGGCCACTGTTCCAATGGAGGGAGGAGCCCGCTTTCTCAACCTTTGGATCTCGACCAGTTTTAGGTTGAGATTCCACTTGCTGCTCCCACACCTGTTTAATCTAAGATGCACACATTCATAAAAATACTCACTTAGAAAGTATTTAGACATAAAGCACTTGCTCAGATACAAAAGCATACGCCTCCGTGCTCTCTGTCAAGTGCTCTCTCCTTCCCTCTATGACATAAGGGTGTGTTAACTGTGTTTCAGCCCTGCGGCTCAGTGCTGGTGCTGTGGTGCGGTCCCTCCTGCTCGTTGATGGTGTGGAGGAGGAGGCAGACTGGGGCATGGAGTGAGGCGCTGCCTACCTGGTGAGCTGGCTGGGGAGGTCCCGATGGCCCACGTGCGACCCGCCTCTCCAGCCCACCTAGCGCCTGCTCGTCCTCCACACTGAAGGAGGCTCGATGACCGCAGCTGTCGCAGAAGTCTCCCGCCTCCTCTCCCTCCTCCTCCTCCTGCTGCTGCTGCTGCTGCTCCTCGTCATCTCCGTCGCGCCCCAGCAGGCTCTCTAGCTCCCTCAGCTCCTTGCCTTCATGGCCTGTCCCTCCAGCTCCGCTAAAACCGTTGCTCCCACGTGTGCCGCACACACACACCTCAATCCCAGAGTCCCCCGTGAACCGCCTCCTCCTTCCATTGGGGAGTCGATCCTTTTCCTCAGCGCAACCCTCTGACAGGTCCTTCAGCAGGGGGTCCTTGCAGGAGTCGTCCCCGCTTTCATTTCTTTTCTCCTGGCTGGTGAAACCCTCGCTACCGAGTCCATCTGACAGCAGTATCCTGCCCGAATCTTGTGCTGTCTGCGCGGGCTTGTTGTCAGGCTTTGGCCTAAAGTCTAAAGTGGGCTGCTGTGGTTCCTCTATGCTGGGTCTGCAACACAGACTGTCAGAGACCGGGGCCACTGGAGTGGGCTGGATGGTTGGACAGTGTCCCTCCTGTTCAGGAGTCAGCGGACTGGAAGCCACTGAGGATGGGCCTGTGTGTAAGGCACTATAGGGAGGGGGGGGAGTCGGTGGCCGGTTGACCACCTCTTCATAATCAGGCAGGAGGTAGTTTGGCAGAAACCCTGAAGAGAAAGGGAAAAAACAGCTTTGAGCACAAAAAAAGCACAAATTTGCATATGCACTAGAAAAAAATGCACACAGCTAAAATCATTTTGCAAGGTAAGCAACACTTATATGGGTCGGTTTTCCCTTTAAATAAACCTTGGAAAATTTTGGAAACACAATTTCAGTGTGATCTCAGTGAACTTCCTACACCATTATTCAAGCATTCCCAACGCGACAGGGGGAAAAAATTTAACAAAACAAGCTCATTTCTGGGTCAATTCTGTGCTGAGGACTGTTGCGAGATGGTGTTGCAACACTGGCGAAGTACCAAGAGAGCAAATGCTGGCCGTTTCCTGAAAACTGGGGCATGCAAACAGGGAAGGTTCTGACGCTGTGTGAAACCAGGGATACATCTCAGTGCAAACACTACATTTGAGCCAGGCACAACTGCTTTTAGTCAGACTACACTGCTTGGCTTGTCAATAGTTTTAAATTCCTTGGTCTGATGTAACTGGACTGCAACAACACACCCGACACAGGTGTGAGTCACACACTGCAGCTGGTAGGCCTGGTTGGGTAATACGAATTTGGGTACTAACAAGAGTCTTCATTCATCAAAAGAACTCATACAGAATTTTGAAATGCACACAACCCAAAAAACGTTACTTTGATCGTCATGTTGTGTATGTTTGAGTGGCGGCCCTTACTGAAGTAGAAGGGCACAGAGGGGTAGTTGTGTGCTTCGCGGTAGGCGATGAGGTTGATCTCGTGCTGCCGTTGTTGCTGCTGCAGCCGATGTTTGGTGCGGCGATGGTGACACACACAGCAGCAGCTCAGAATGAAGATGATCGCCCAAACCAACCAGAACCCTGAAGTGAGAGGAAGGTCGACACTGTTGTGTTACGTTCGCAGAGGGGAAAATGGACAAAACGGAAATGTGACTGCTTGATATTCTAAAATAAACACACGTGGTGATGAATGGGTTTGAACAGGAAAAGACTGCGCTCTACAATATCCAAACCGTTGGACTGCACTAGCTTGCTGTGATGTAACATGAAGTGCCTGCTGCCAACACAAACATAAAAGAGCAGATCAAATGCTGCCAACATCTGGTTCTGACATAGTGGGGCACTCACATGTCTGTATACAATATGTATTGTCTGTGTTGCAGTATGAATTTTATGTCATAGAATCAATTCAGTCAGCATTGAGAGGTCAGAGTCCGCTCTTATCTCTGAGACAAACTACACAGATTTACAGTCTTCTTTCTCCACAGAGTGACCCCAACCTTTACGCTACGGCTGAACTCTGACTTATAAATATAGACTTATAAATAGAGATATAAACATTGCCTGAAATATTCTGGTCCAACCTTGCAGGAAAATAAAAACAGTGGAATGAAATCTGGGCAGAACAATAGTAGCAATTTCATTTGCAGATGCAGTTCTTTTTTGGCATAAGCACTGTGACAAACACATCCCGACACAATGCGACTGTTAAAGAACACTCTGTGCTTTTTACATATGGCATGAAGTTATTTGTGGACGTGTACTATCTAGAGTCCAGTCTAAACAGCAGCAGGGAACAGAAAACTGAGTGAAGCTTCGAAAAAATAAAAAGCAAAAAAGAAAAGAAAAACGCCCCAGTTTGTGTTTACGGTGCTTCTAATAAGTAGAACGCCACGACGTCGACACAGAAATATGTGGGAACTTCACTTCAAGGACTTCAGGGAACGGCAGCATGTGTCCCTGGAAAATAAGAATGTAAACTACAATATGGCAGTCAGCACAGAGCATCTCTGTCGTGATATGTATTCTTCTGTTCTAGCCATTTAATGACTTAATAATCTATTATAATTGACAATCAAATTATATATAAGGATATAATTTGATTGTTGATTAGTGCAGCTTTTTGTGGCCACATGTCATTCTGCCACTGGACAAATTCTGAAAGAAGAAAAATCACTGCATTAGATCTAAACCAAAATCAGAGACACCAGTGCTTTGGTCCTCATCAGGTCATCAATACATATTTAATGTTGGAATATGAATCCATCTCAAGTCAGCTCCTTATTTCTAAAAGTCCACAACAACTGTTGTTCCTGCCTTTGTCCTTGAACTCAACTCACCACTACCAAGGTCTGAAATACAGACATTACGAATCTCTTACTGACCTTGATTTACACATAGTAGCTTATTGCAGATAAAACTGGCATTGGTGTAATATGTCAGCTGATGAGTACCGACAAGTGCAGCACAGAGGTGCTACACTAAGCGTGAAGACATATAGAAGCAGTTTGATACCAGAGGAACGGACAATGTCCTACTCAGTATGCATCTTGGTGAACGTAAAAATTTAAAACTCTAAGTAACCCATATCAAGAATGTTTGTGGACGTCTGTGCATCTGATGTGTTTGTTTTGTTTTGTCATCTGATTTGTTTTAAACTGCCAAATATCAGTATCGGCCTTAAAGAAATCAGTCCCACTATAGTTAGTACTTTATACTTTACTTTATTATTGCGTAGGATATTCACATCATATGGGGTATCTGCAATAAACTAATATTGGTCATAACTTATTGCACAAACCCACAGTGACTTGATTGATTTATAAGTTTGAGCTTCGTCACAAGTTATGTATTTTCTAAGCCTGTGTTTTGTATCCAGTTAGGGACTCTCTAAAGGGCCCTAAGGTGAACTTGATCATCCCAGCATTCACATGCAAAGGATGCCAGCTGACCAATGAGGTCGTCACTCACATGCGCCTCATTGCTCACGCCCGTATTGATGTGGAACAAGCAATAAGATTCTTTTTCGAGCAGTGGCAGTTAGCTTGGCTCCAAAAATTGATAAAACACTTGAGATTTGTGCTGCTTTAGTGAATTTAATACTGCACTTAACAACATTAATAGTACATCACATTAACATGATCAAAAACTGAAATGAGGTACAGCTTGAAAGTATAATATATACATACAAAAATAAAAAACTTTTTGTGTGCATCTGTGTAGACTTTGTCTAATGAAACATCCATTGCCAGATGACCAACTTGCAGCTCTGCAGCTCCAGAGACGTCAGCATCAGCTGATTCTGAAAAAAGGAGACATGGCTTACAATTGGTTTAATGTCACATTAGTTCAGACGTTGCTAATTTCTGGGTCAGCACATTTTCCACCAACCTGGAGGTAGGACCCACTCTGCCCTTGAAGCTGCAGGAGTCGTGTGGCTTTGCTCTCATTTTCTTTTCCATATTTAGTTGCAGTGTTGCCAGTGAAGGTGGGGTCAAAGTGTTCCATCAGAAATGTCTGTGGGTTAGTAGTGCTGCCCTCTTTGCTGTGCTGGTCCCTCGGTCCCGTCGGCCCGCTCCACCTGGACAGGGCTTAGCTTGACACAGGTCTCATAATAAGTGAGATCACTCTTACACGTTAGCGCCGTCGCATGTTCGGTATGGGGTACCTCGTCATGTGTCATCATCTGTGGGGCCACTCTGGAGGAGCTGACGAAACTTAAATTCTCCGAACTGTTTTGGGGAGCTTATTGGATCCGAGATTGCCATTGATGAGCCTGGTTTATGATGTTTGACATTAACATGCTCTGCATTCTTTCATGTATTCCATTTATTCTGCACATCAGTACATGATGTCCCCTGATCTTTGACCGACTGACTGCATTCTCAGTCAGTCATAAACTACACTGCACTGCAGTTGTATCTAACAGTGAAAAATGCAAGCACTGGAAACAGTAGTAAACATGTTATGAGAAGAGACACTGTTTTCACCTTTCACTGTGCTGCAGCTGACCGTCCTGGTCCAGCAACACAGCAGCACCCTGCTGTCTGTATTTCACCTGATGTTGTAGATGACGCCGAACTGTGTCTGCTTTTAGAAAGACAAGGTTGTGTCCCACCTCCTTCAACAAAACACGTCTGACTTTATGACTGAGTACGTGCTGGTGAGCTGCAGAGCTTTTCAGATTGTTCATCGATTCGCTGTCCGTAGCGACAGAGCAAATGAACTAGCTAGACACGGTACGGTACGTTATCCGAGGCCACTTCTTCAGGTTGTTCTCTCATCCCACGATAGCAGAAGGCAGAGCTATGATTATGAAAACAAAACTATGAAACAGATTATCCTGTTTAAGGTGCGACAAGTTGTGTCCCAACATCATTTGTTTTCGAAAAGCTCTGAGAAATTGGGACAAAACTGTAGCATACCGCCAATTCTAGCCATCAAATGACTGGAAGTGGCACCCATAATTCATGCAAGGATTTACGGGGGCCAGGAAAATTGTGAACACAGAGAGGGAGGGTGAGAAGAAAAACGAAACCCGGAGAAGAAGCCGGTTACTTACACCAGAGCTCATAGTAGTAGCTGCAGCACTGTGACTCCCCGCAGCAGTGTCCAGACTCGCAGATGTAGCTCTGGTTGTTCACACCTTCACAGTGCAGCAGGCTCTGCAAGAGGGAGGCAGTGTCACTTTAAAAAGGAATCCATCATCAACATCTCAACTTTCAAAAAATAAAACACCACCTCGAGGCATCCGGTTACGGTGTGCAGTGCCAATACAAAAACATAACAGAGCCCCCCACCATGTTTCATGTTGTATTTTTCAACTCACACAACGTGAAATCAGGTTTGTTCTGAGTTTTACACTGATCAACAGAAATACTGCCAAAGCTAAAACAGATCTATGAATTGATCTATATTAGGTCTAGCTAGAAAATTGTTGATACTGGAGATAAAAATCAGTCAGCTGTTTTTACAGCTACTTTTTAGCTGGTTTTAGCGCATTACATACATTATGTTACTTTTAACCTCTAACTTCACAGCTGGGCAGCTGAGCAATGATAATAACTAAAATGACTAAGGCCATTAAGCTTTTTGTGTTTTTGGAAGCCAACAAGTAATTCATTGGACGTCATTTTAAAGGAATCATTAACATTTGCATTTTGTCTTATCATTCATTTTAGTTGTCTGTCTTTTAGTTTTTATCCTGGTGAAATCCACTCTTTTTAGTCATGTCGTTTTTAGACATCATACATTAAAAATGCCTTCGTTCTATTCAAGCGTTCCAACGAGCCATGACAGTGTGACAGAGAGCCAGCATGCACAATGCCAGGAGCCTGACACTGAAGCAGCTAAATGGAATCCAGCCACCATTCGTTTTACTCATCGTACCTGTGCTTTTTCTTACTGTGCCAAATCAAACTGTCCTCTGACTTGTTTCTGCAGTTTACTGAAACATACACTGTGTCCAAGTTCCATACAGGCATACATATTTTTAAACAGGTTTTAAGTTGCGTGTTATGCAACATGTACACGCTGGAAAAACAACATAGTGATTATAAGGACAGAGTACATCCTCGGTGTAGTTAGTACGTAGTATAGGACTGGAACAGAGTGATTTCTTTCCATGTCTAGTCCTGATCTTTGTTTTAGAATAATAATGATGACCCTGCAGATATCCAGTGCCCAACATTTATACTTAGCTTTGACTCTGGAGTAAACAAGTCCTACCCACTTGTGCTTCTAAGCTGCTAGAGGTTCATTAGAGTTTCAGGCCCATATCAAGTGCAAATTTTTGAATCTCAGCCAGAAAAACACCAGTGAGTATGTCACATGTCTACTAAACAATTTAAACTAAAAAGTTTATCTGAGGCCTCATCAGATGTTAGAAAATGTCAGAGGGCATTTGACACAAAAGTCCAATTGCATCTGAAATCAATAAGAAATTTGTTACTTGCATGTTTTAACTGTCAATATTTCACACTAGCAGCTCTGCCTGATCAAATATTACAGAGCATATCCATCCCACACGTGAGAAGTTTAGCTGTGAAAGGACACTGGCTAGACATTAATCATATCAGATACATCGGCACAGTGCCAAAAGACAAGGGAGCGCTGTAATCAAAATCCTCTCATGGGAAAGGTCTATGGATTTTTCCAGGAGGATCCCTCAGATGTTTTCTTCTAGATTAGCTTAATGATTAGCTCGCCAAAGTTCGAAGTAAGGATAGTTTTTATCTCTAGAAATTACCGGAGCAGGTTCCAGACTACGAGGCATGATGATCCAGGGTCCAAAACTCCCAGACAGGTCCCTCCACCTCATGGGTCATTATCCCACAGAGGGGAAAAAAGTCAAACAGCTCTCAAACATACTCTCTCTCTCTCTCTCCCCCTCTCTGTCCACCCTACCCACACACACCCAAACCCACACACACTCCCTCACCTCACTCCAATCCAGGCCCAGACAGTGGACAAGGATTGCTCTACGGAAATTTCCAAGCAGCAGCGGAGAGCGAGCTCCTAGCTGAGCCGCTGCATGATAATTAAGGCGTGCAGAGCGCTGAAAGGTGTGTAAAGCGTGCGGCAGGGAGAGAACGGCAGGAAAAGCATGGACAAACCCAGACACAGAGCAGTAACGCAGGAATGATTCATCACACATGACACACCTGATCTGCACAAACCAAACTGCTGACATTAAATGTTTTAAACAACCTGGAACCCGACAGATTAATCATTCCCAACAGCTGTTTCAGCCTTATGATGCTACAAACAAGGCCAACAAAGAGGGATTTAATTCTCTGTGTCATAAACACACAATGTTCTGTTCCTCCACTTTGTCTCTGATAACTTCAGCTGTTTTCACTGACTCACTAGCTGGCCTCCACTATGTGCTCTCCACTTGGCAGGCTGAGGGTTTTTTGCAATTCGATACCAATTACCATCTAGTTTGTTTGGGTTCATGTAGCATAAAGATGGCCGAGTGCTGGAGCGGGGTCGGGATTTCGCAAAACAGACGTTCAGAAAGAAAAATGGCTCCATCCAAACCTTTGACATACATGTGACTCCACAAAATAAAATGAGGTGCAAAGATGCCAACCAAAAGGCTACACCTGAAGTAATGTAGGTCATCAGAGTCCATCCCAAAGTATTTTTTACTTCTCCTGTAAGACAGACAGTGACCGTGCAAAGAATCTGGACGAGCTAGATTCCTCTGTGTCCCATCCAAACCGGCAACAATGAAACAATCCTCCTCTCTCATGCTATACTACCAGACTAAAGGCGGATTTAGTTTCCGTCCCAGAGATGATGTCTGCATTAGAAAATAATAAACCCCAATAATGAGAAGCTGTTGAAACGTGCAGACAATGAGAACAGTTCAAAAATCCCCCGGTGACTATCGACTACTGTTCCTGAAGATAAGTGGCCACGGTTCTTAGTTAATTCTTGACCGCACAGTCAGAAGTTGATCCACTTAGCACAGGCCAGTAGGTCTTGGCAAGTTAGCTGATGGACCTCGCTGACCCCTTATTTATTATTCTGTCCTGCAACAAAGAAAGGTGCTCTTTCATAGTCATCAAGGTTATGCAGAACAAAACGCTGCTGATGCACTAATGCCAGACATTCCCCCAAAAGAGCGTCTTGCAAATTTCAACAGCCGAGGAGGTCAGTTCAACAAACTTTAGTTGCCTAATTTTATCTAAAAGTTAGAACATACAGTATGTTTGCCAGCACTTTTAAGATACAAGGTTTAGACAAACTCTAGTTGTTACTGTTTAAAGACTGCAATCAGGTTTTGACACAGAACTAAGTAAGCAGAATGATGGACTTGATAGGCTGAGCTATAACTTGCAGGATTATCATTATTTGTCAAAAAAGTATTGTGAACACGATCGAGAATTTTGATGCACTATAAGATGCTGATCCTTTGAGAAGGTTTCCACGATTGAGGGAATCTTTATTAAAAAAAAAAAACAGTATTTATGCATTCAAGGTGTGTGTGTATATGTGTGTGATGGAGGGTGACTCGCCCATCGTTAGCTTCATTTACCCCATGATGTCATATGACTGTAGAAGTTAACTCAGCTTCACAAACTCTTTGTCAAAGTGACATGTGACCATGGTCTTTTGTTTCATACAGATGCAGTAAACAGCAGCGTAAAGAAACAGAGAACACATCACAATGACCAAATATTGGATCTGCATACTGGCCTGCATAATGGAGTGGAAATGCTGTGTAGTGCTGATAAGAACATAGCAAATGAAAAATGCTAATCACAATGTCTGACAGTGACGTGTGATCACTCGCACTGTGACACTGATAAAATATAGCTGACTCTGTGTTGTGGGAAGTTTTAAAGGGGGTGAATGCAAATAGCAGATATATCTCAGGGCCATGTGATGCAACTGTGGGCTCCTCGTATCCGACGGCCATCAGCTTTACATGAACCAACAGTTTCCATACATCTGTTCCCAGGGATAATTTCACCACTTAAGTTCTTCTTGAAATGTGTTAATGTTAAATAACTGCCTGTAAATACGTGCCGTTTACTAACTGTGCAGTTTTTGCACACATGCATGCTCTGATAACAAACAGACACAGGTACTGCATGTGAACCGCATGCTGTAACAATGGTAACTGGACTTTTTTCTTTAACCTCACAGAAAAAACAGAAAGCTAACTTAGTGCATTAGTTTGTGACCCTTGTGCCTTGATAGCTTAACAGGACATTTGGACAGCGATATTTTAGCTTATTGGCTGCTGATAAAACAAAGATGGAGAGTTAACTGGTGTTTTCCTCCCTCACAGTTTTCAATCACTGCTTCTGTTCTTTCTTCTGGTTAAAGAAAAACAGCAATGATGGAGACGCCAATGATGACTTAGATGTATATTACTATGAAAATCTTTTGAATTTTGTATCAGACGGAGAAATAATTCTGATGCATCGTTTAGTTCTTAATCATTCTGATACAAGAATGCAGAGTGACTGCGCCTGACATCAAATGCTTGATGCAACATAATACTAAATCTGGGCTTCATAGCTATATGAAGTCTTACTGGGTAGTTTGCAAAAATGGGGTTTCATACTCATCGTTCCACATCTACTAGTGAAGTCACTCAATGCTTTGCCAGTAAATAAATGGATCGAGCACCATTAACACATCAAAAAAGCATAATATACCTCAATTCTAGTGCATCTCAGTGCATGTGCATGTACTTCAAGTTTTCACAGAACAGTCAAAGGATGATTGCTGACTAATACACCCTATATTAGATGAAAGTCAAAGGCTGATAAGGAACAGAACCGCATGCTGGCTAATCGCATTAACCCACCCACTCAAATAACACATGCACAAGTGTAGTCATAAGAAACACAACAACACTGCAACCTCTGCATGCCTCCAAGTCATGTAGCATCAAAATGTCCGATCGAGAATTGACGAATATCCTTCTTGGAGGGTGCAAGTTATTTTTGAGACTGGACAATTATTGAAAGCTTCTTTCTACTGTCTCACTGCCCAGACATTGCAATGTTGAATAACTGTGGCACAATCAATTCAGTATTAATTGTTTTCTGATCCCCTACATATGATCATGCATACTACAGTCATATTTAACTGTTACAGCACCCTAACATTATTTGTGTGTGTGTGTGTGTGTGTGTGTGTGTGTTGGGGGGGGGGGGGGGGGGGGGGGGGGGGGTCATTAAATGGAGAATGAAAAAAGCTGGAAATTTTACTTAAATTTCTGCACAAACTACATAAGAAGAAGACACACCAACTCACAGCGATACGGTAATTATTCTCCTTACACCATCCTTATTTCTGAGAAGAGTGAAGCTGATGACTGGTTCTACTGACAGGAGATTATAACGACGTCAGTGTCAACACACTCACAGCGTCAAACATTGTGTTGACACACAATAGCTTTTGGGTCCAGTTTTGGGTTCTCCTGTTTTGCTGGCAAATATTATTATAAAACTCATGTACCGGTGAGTGCTAGTTGTTATGTCTACCGGTGTGGCTGCCTTCATACCTGAAGAACTGCTTTAGTTGTTTATGCAACTCACTTCTGGCTAAAATGTCATTTACCATAAACAGAGCGAGGCCCGGACTCTCAGCGTCCCTTCACTTCATCGATGCTAGGTACGTTAGCTAGCGCGGCTAGCATCCGAACTTAGCTAGCATGCTAACATCTTTCTTGACAGCTCAGTACAAGTTAAAGCTGGCTAATATCTAACGACAACACACCACTTTGACGCAGTAGTGGCTGGGCTTGTCGTTTCATAGCCTAATACATGTCAAGTTGGACACTTCGCTAACTTAACCGGGTAAGTAGCTAGCTAACAGCCCTGTGGGAAAGAGGCTTGTTTTTGACTGCTCAGCCTTACCCTGTCTGCTGCGGACTCGGTGGGGGTGACGGAGCCGACAGCGTGCAGAAACAATCCCATTTTCAGAGCCGAACACACACCTGTCATTCCTCCAAAAAGTGGCTACAGCTACGGCAAAAACACGCATGCAAACGCTGTTGTTCACAAACTGTGGCCGAATATCCTCAACTATTTCTGGTAGCCTGTCGCGCTGAGAGGCCGCTGCGTGCGCCGCCTCCTCTGCGTTATGGACATTTCAACAAGGCACGCTGCTGGCGCAACTGGTTGCCGTCGGTGCCACTGGCTGATACAGCTGTTACACAAGCCGCTCCTCCAGCACAGCCACTCCGCCTCGGTTTGCTGGGTGTGGCGTGATCACCTCGACCCGATCCATGTGCGCAACGTGATGGGTGTTCAGTTCACGGATCTCCACTGGTTTTGCGGACTGACCGGCGATTGGACAGGACGGAGCAGATGGGAAGAGCCCGGCCAATCACCGATCGGTGCGTCTCCCGTGCATGGCCTTGTTGTCTTCCTGGGTCGCTCTTCTCGGGTTTATGGGACCACATGTTTAAAAGACAGTCGTCTCTGTCCTCGTGATCCAACTTCAAAATGATTTTAATCTGGTTAGACTGTAGAGAGTGACGGAAGAGAGGTTTCACTTTATGCTGAAGGCCAGTCAAATTCTTAGTCACTGTATCACTAGTGTACAAATCAGCTTATACTGTAACTAGAAGTGTCTTATTTTAGACTGAAGCTTGGAAGCATTAAGTTCTGAGTAAACTAATGTGCAGTACTGAAAAAAAGGAAGGAAGAAACAGGAAGTATATTTTATTATCTTTAATCATGTTTAATAAAATATGGTGTCAAGTATTTCCTATATTGACTTTCAAGAGCCAGTTCTTTTCCTACTCAAACCATAGTGGTAAGTAACATCTGTAGGTAGTTTTGGATTTACCACCTGAAGTTGAGCCTCCTGAGTGTTGAGTATTTGATTTTTTTTGCCTTGTATAATGGAAGTTTTGGAAACTGACATTTGTAAAACTAAACAGCAAGTTATCTTCTGACATTGCTCTAAGTTACTTAGTTTAATCCAACAATCTTCAGCAAAAAGAGACAGTCCCTACAAAATAAGAATAGCACATTTGTATTGTATTGGGCTGGCGGGAGAAGTTTCAGAGGTGGAAATCTCAAGACCTCAGCACATTCACAATCTAGAAAGACAGATACAACTACTGCTAAGTAAAAAAGTGTTTTTGACGTTTCAGTGAACCCAACCCTTTCATATATAGAATAATTTTAGAATTCAAGTCATACAGGGCTCTTACATGATCTGTCGAGTTGTAAAACAAAACATCCTTAAGACTGGTTATTTGAGAATAATTGCAGCTTCCATTGTCATCATTCATCATCATTCATCATTGTGATTGGGTAATCATCACCAGTCCCTTTCATGAGGCTGTCTGTATGGTATGTCTAAAAGACTAAAAACATCCTTCTCTGTCTGTGTAGTGAATGCGGTTCCGCCATACACCTTCAGGCTACCCTGACGCACCACGTCTTTGTTAAGCGAGTGCTCTGACAAGCTCATGTTTTTTGTCTTTGCCATGGCTCTCATTGAGCGGTTGAAGTGCGCCGAGCCGGTGAAATACATGAGAGCACATGCAAACTCATTGTAGGGCACTACGATGATGTCCAGCCTGCGATGGCGGCGGCCAGGTTCTGGCAAATGGCACACACCCATGTATTTCTTCTGCTCTCCATTCTCCTCGTGGCTCACCAGGTCGTCTGTCAAAAACCCTTCGAAATAAACCATATTTTTCAGTTTCTCTGGAGGAAAACAAACCTAAGAGTAGCGCGTGAGAAAATCCTCTAATACCTAAAAAAGATGGGGCTTACCACTGTCATGGAGGCTCTGCAACACTTTGCTGAAAATACCCTTGTGGGACTTGCCGTCAGGATGAGATATAAGTACGTCAACGTCTCCACATGTGGCTTTTCCCCGACGGTAGGAGCCACATGCCACCGCTATCAGCTGTGGGTCTATGGCTTGGGTAGCATCCCTCACCTGCAAACACCGCCAAAGAAAGAGTGATGGAGCTTTTTTAACATCTCTGGCTTCTCAAAAGTAGAAATGCGCAATGTTTACTTCACATGTTGTCTTGTTTTTCCCACCCACCACTACTGGCAAACAAGTAAGCTTTTACCTGTTTCCAGCCAAATACTGGGGGGTAGGCTCACTAAAGCATCACATATTATACTGACAAGCCTGAGGGAGTACACATGCTTTAGTCATCTATCTCATGTGCACTTTCTATCTGGCAGCTTTGGAGGAAAAAGAAAATCCAAGTAATACAATATGAAAACAACTAGCGTTGTACTCAGCGCTCTGGAGTGAACAGGTATCTGGCTTAGCTTAAGATGCAGCAAGTTTCAAGAGTTAGTTTTCCCCTTTGGGATGCTCCACTTTGAGAGAACACAGTCTGGTTTTCCCATTATGAAGCAGGCAAGGAAAGCTGACACAAACGTTTTCCAACTTTAGGCCTTCTGATTCCAAATTTCTGTGGTTTAGAGGAGGAATCTTTTTCAGAGATATCTCACCTCTGTGTAAACTAGACTATACATATCAAAGTGGTGAAGGATGCAAACATATTTTAGTCGTCACCACGGAATGATGCTTGTAGATATTGAGACAAATGAAGATGCATTACCACTTTCTCTATGGCTGCTGCTTCTTCTCTGGGCATTCGGTCAAGGAAGTCATCGTAGTGCTTGAGTCCTATTTTCTGAACGTTACTCAGGTGGGCTTTTGTGCGGATGTCCTCCAGTGTCCGAAATCCCTGCACCACAAATAACATTTTCAAGAATATCTTTACAGAATAGAGCATGCTATTTATTTGACATTTGGCTACCTGTGTTATCTTAACTGGGATAAGCCTCAAACATCTTACTTAGAGTTAGAGTTTCAATCCGGAGTTTATTTCAATTATTCAACATATCTTTTAGTACAAGTAGATATCTTTTGACTAAGTTGTAAATTGTACTTTGATGTGAATAGCCTTGGGATACATAAAACAGCCTTGCTGCAAAAGAATAGGTGCAAGCTTTAAGTCAAAGCATGCCTGTAATATTTTGATTCAGTGTGTGTGCGTCTGCCTTACCTGTTGGTACCACAGCTGTGCAGTTTTAGCTCCTGCACCCCAGATGTTAGTAAAAAGCTCCAGCACTGGCACAGCCTCCCCGATGTGATCGAGCTTCCGCAGGTGACCGCTCTCCATGATCTCATCAATTTTGTCGGCCATGCGTTTTCCAATTCCTTGGATCTGACAAGCCTCCTAAAACAAACAAAAATCTCCTGGTTAAAAAAGGAATAGATGTAAAACAATCATATGAAATAATCTGTGTTAAACGTCATCCAACAAAAAACACTACTAACATTAACAAAACAAATTAAAAACATCTGCACTACCTTACCTGATATGACGTAATAGGCTTGTGGTAACTCTTTAGTGCGTTGACAGCCTTGGAGTAGCTCAGCGCCCTCCACTTGTCCCCCTGGTGTGTGTAGGC